>NW_022900933.1:5528118-5578869 GCF_012274545.1 Fukomys damarensis
TAAAAAAAAAAAAAAAAAAAAAATCAAACACCAGTGCAGTGGCATTGATAAAAATTGTTAAATGTGAACCTGGCACTTGGAGTTGATTGTTTATTTGTGAAAACATGTGATTAAAAAAACTAAGAGACTTGGACATGCCCAGAGATACCCTCATTTATCACAGCATTGTTATCACAGTGAGTAACTGAAGGCATCATCTTCAAAGGTGGCCTTGTGGGATTTGAGATTTGTTGCATGTTTCCGTATGTCAAACTGGTACCTTCTGTTGGGTTCTGCCCCAAAGAATTAAGCAGAGAGAGGTTAGAAATTGACACTGTCTATGCAGTTGCATTTTGTTGATCGCATTGTAAAGTACAAATACTGTTCCACTTCTGGGGTATTTTGTTTGGTGTTTTACTTCTTGAGAATTTCAGTTCCCCAGAATGGAGGTAAAGTTCTCTAGCCACAGAAGTATCGGGATAGCAACAGGATGCAGTGACTTCTTCATCCTCCTTTAACTTACTCCGCCTAAAGAATGAGCCACCTCGTGGTGACCTAGCTGGAATCTGGCAGTTCAGGGTAAACTGGGCAAACTTCAGCTGGAACCTGACTTTTCTCACAGCACTGCCCTGGGCCGCTGTTGCCAAGCGAGATCTTGATTCCTGTATCTCAGCGCTACAGAGTTTTGTCTTAGCAGAGATGGCTGAAGTAGACGAGGTGCTGTGGCCTTCGTAACAAACTTGCCTTGGCTCCTGGCTCTCGTTACCCAGAAAGCAGTTTAAGCCATGTAGATATTGTCTGTGTTTTTGTTTTTGTTTTGCCTGTTGTTGCTGGGGAAGTAATAGCTATGGCATCTATAGCACCTAATGCATTCCAGGTGCTATTTTAAGCGGTTCACATTCTGTAACTCATAGTGCCTAAGAAAATTGCCCAGGATCACACAGCTAGTAGTTGGCAGAGCCGATACTCAAACTCTAAGTTTGTGCCCCTGACTTTACACTGTCTTGCCTCTCAAAAACCAGACAAAAGTAATTGAGTGACTTCCCCAAGATTAACTGCAGACGGGGAGAGGAAGCGTGGTGAGGGAGGTAAATGGGAGCTTTATGTTCCCTAAGAGCATGATAGGAATTTCCCCGTGGCCTGCCCGTCTGTGTGGCAGTGGACTTCTTTCTGGGCCAGGCATCTGGATAGGTACCGTACCCAGAATTAGTCGTTCTGGCTTTGCTACCAAGTTATTCCGTGGACTGTGGTTCCCTAGTACATGAGCGATATGCCCAATGTTCCCCTGTATTAAACCTTGTATTCGTGAAACGTCTTTAATTACATCTGTGATGCACAGATGGACTCTGATGATGCTGTGCGGGTCACTCATGGAGTGTGACATTGGCGACTATTTGGATGGAAACCTGTCACCTTGGAACCTTGATGTTTCAATAGACCAATTTGAGAGTCTGTGGAAATTGGCCAAACTAAAATGATCATTGGGTGGACTAGCCCAGCACATTGTGAAGAAGCACCTTAGTCCTTTCTCGCAGGGTCTATTCATTCTCCTACTTTTGCTTAGAAATACGATGATGCTTTTTAAACTAAGAATAAGACACACGAGCCCCAAAATAAATTTTCCTCTGATCTGCCGATTCTGTTAAGATCTTTAAGATCTTAGGAAGTTGTGATGACTCACACTTCATACATTTAATAGGTTACTTTTATTAGGAAGAATATTATGATAAAAATTGGAAACATTCTTTGGATGATGTCCCTACACATAAATATTCAAATATTTAAGAATGAATAATTCAATGGTTGTTTTGGGAAAACTAGGCTGTTGGGATATAAAATCAAGTGCTGGGGACAGAGTAACTGTTCAAGAAGTATTAATAAGGCCTCCCAAAGGGCATTTCTTAGGAAAAAATTCATTGACTTTTGAACAGTTTGCTATGAGCCCAGAATTAGTAGGAAATCAGTAAAGTTCCCTAAAAAGAGACTCAAGAATGTATTTGCTGTCTTGTGTTCAGCCTGAAGTCTGTACTCTGGAGGTGACCTGAGAAATAGTTCCGAGCCTGACCTGGGAGTCTATAATTGGATTAGGGTAAATAGAACTTTTTATTTAAGACACAATTAAAAGACAAAGGAATATTGACTATAATTTATAACTAAATGTGAGGTATGTATTTAATTCCAAGGGCCTGGGCATGGTTCTGAACTACAAGTTCATCTGGGGTTATTTGGAGCCTCCTGTTTAGATCTCTAACGGGGACAACAGCACCTGTAGACAAGACCTTCTGAAGTGGCCATAGTTTGGGTTCCAGCCAGAAGGCTGCCTCCCTTCCTTCCCGATATCACATGAGGCGTGGCTGATGCTGGCAAAGATTTGTGTTGGGCCCCTTGCGAAAAGCAGTCTGCACATCCCCTCCAGAGGTTGGTCCTATAAACTTCCTCCTTCCTGTCATAAAAACATTGCCCAGCACCTCCTGGCCAGAGGGCTCACATCCCTCTCACACTGTATAAGGCCACGCCCCTAGGCAGCAAGCGGCCCAAACTCTGCTTGTTTTCCCAAGCTGAAGAAAACTCCCAGTTCTGGAAGAGCAGGGACGTCACTGTTTCCTGTCAGGCGGACGTCTACAGGAGAGCAGCCTCAGTGCTGCCGGGGTCAGTGCCCCTCTAGTAAGAACAGCCTTGCGTTTCTGTGAGAGGAGCCAGCCATGTGTAGGCCGACAAACATGTCTCAGTTACTCTGCCCTTCATGTATTTTCTAAGATAAGCTGTGTTCCTTTCCTCCTAGATTTACGACATGACGTTTTAGGGCACACATAGGTAGTAAAATGGCTACTGTAATGAAGCAGATGAGCCCAGCTCCATTTGTATTCACCATGGTGCTCATGTTGAACATTGCATCTCTAGCTTTGTTCATAGGACACCTAGTTGATGTTTCTGTGTTTTCGGCAGCCCTGTTGTGTGGCTTATCTTGCTGAGGAGGAAAGCCACAGCATTTGTCACCTAACAACAGCATTTCTTAATTTCAGATCTGTTAGCATCAGCTTGTTAAGAGCCATCTACTCTGTGGGGCCTGCGCATCCCCATCCCACAGCCACCTCTAATTCTGATAAATACCTTATTTATTGTTAAACAGGAGAAAAACTTCTGAGTCCATCTCCATGGAATCATTCTTCCTGTCATAGTCCTGTACCTGCCAGCCAGTGAGAGGGCCCTGTCCCCAGCTTGCAGGCTTTCAGAATCACTTACAGTTCCGTCCTGTGTGCTCTTGACCTTGAAGGACTGGCCGTGAAAGAACCTCCATTTCTTTGTTGGCTTTCTGCAGCCAGGAAGCAAAACCACCCAAGCAGGTGGTTTCCTGTGGGTCAGCTCTACTTGGCTGTCTGTGTCGGGGGAGTCGGGAAACACTGACTTACCAGTTTATCCCCTCTGCACTAGCAAGTCCAAGTGTGCTATCAGCTCCCGAACCCCAGCTGTGTTGTCTGCACCAGGCCCATTGTGGGGTAGCTCTGCCCCCACCCGCAGGCCCGTCATCGCCAGGTGTCTGTGTGAAGCCCTCTGTCTTTGCTGAGCGCATCTGCAAGCCGGATGCTGCCAGGTGTCACGGAAGAAGCATCTTGGCGAGTGGTGTCGGTGAGAGGCCTTCTTGGCAAGCACAAAATACAAGTACTGTAAGGAGCTACGAAGTAAATTTGTGCTGCTTCAGCCAGGGAATCTCAGCCCTCCTGGTAGAGGCTGATGGAAGGCAATGTAGAGTGATTTAAAAAAAAAAAAAAAAAATTCGAAGTCTCCACTGTCAACCTGAGGGCTCATTTAGTTGGTGATCCTAAGAAGAAGTGTGACTTGTGTGCTGCAGATGTTGGTGACACCGGTTTCTTCCTGTTTGCCTGCAGTCAGAGAACACACTTTTGGTGTGTTCTTTGTCACCCGGGATGTCAAACACTGTGGGCCTACTGAAAATATAAATACCATCTGCAACAATTATGTATATAGTAGGCGCTAGCTAATTTCAGTGTGCTAGAACAGTGAGCGAGGGCGGCAGATTCAGAATTCTGAGTTCACAAATATGCAGATTCTTTAAACAAGCAAGCTGATTTTTTTCAACATTCCTTAATTCCAGATGAAATTCTTATCATTCCTGCCAATGGGTCATTTCCTTAAACATCTTCCTTAAGGCCTTAAAGCCTTAAAGCCAAAATATATAAACATGTATTTTAACGATTTGTTCCTGGTTATCCCAATAATACATGATTCCTACAAAGAAATTTAAAAATAAGAAAAAGTGAAAATCGTCCATGAGCGTATCAGTCCCTGGGAAGTGGACTCCTAACTTCTCTTTCTCGGCCTCTCTCCCTTTTCCCTTTCATCTTGCCTCCTTATCTTTTATCTCCCTCCCTTACAACTGCAGTGCAATTAAGAGAAAATGCAACTTTGTCTCTTGTTCTTTCACTTACAAACATATCAGCGGTGAATAAGTCCTGGAACCCAGGAGGCGTAAATGAAAACCTCCTCCTCGATTGGACGACATGGAAATGGGAAAGTTTACTGTAAACAAGATTGAAACAGTCCGGGCAGTCGTATTCACCACCAGTATCACCAAATGACTGCTCTCTCTAATGTGTAGGGAACATCTGAAAAACAACTCTGGTCTGAAAATGGATACATATATACTTAGATATTTATGGCCATTGACACAGCATTTCCATTAAAAATTTTTGGTCCCAAATAATCTACAGGTGTGCAAATAGTAATCCATAGCTGCATTGCTTGAAGATGAAAAAAATTCAAAACATTAAAGTTCAGGGAAGGGGAACTAACTAAACTGGTGCATCTTTTTGTTTTGTTTTGTTTTGTTTTTTGAGACTAGGGTCTCACTATGTAGTTGAGACTGACCTGGAACTCACTAGGTAGCCCAGGCTGGTGTCGAACTCACAGTGATCCTCCTGCCTCAGCCTCCTGAGTGCTGGGATTACAGGTGTGCACCACCACAGCCAGCTGGTGCATCTTGATGATAGAATTGTATGTTACTATCATCAAGAATGAGGCTGATGTATAGCATGTAAAAATAAAGGCCAAGGCATTTTCTAAGTAAAAAAAAAACCCAGTTATTAATATCACTTTAATGGAGCATGGAAGAGAAAAGATGACAAGAATAAGAATGCATCGTCATTTTCTCCATAATTTTCCAGGAATGATTGAATATTTAATTAAAAATACTACTTGTTTCTAAAGGTTTTTTTTTTTTCTCACGTATGATTGAGCAACAAACATCTTGGTATAATAAAATGCAGAGGCTTACATTCACAAACGTGTGGTGTGGCCAGATGGAGGGTTGAATCTAGAATCTCTAGGGAGTTAGCAGTGTGAAGGGGCAGCCTTTTCCGGTCCTGTTACGCTGTAACAACCATTCGTGGCCTGCGCAGAGGCAGAGAATGGGCCCGGGACTGCTGAGCCCTCAGCTCTCCCTCCACGTGGGGTGTCCCTTGTCACCCAGGTTTGTGGCCTCAGTGTAGAAACGGCCAGGGGTCGTCTGCTCAGAAGATGCTCTTCCCACAGCTTGAGCCCAGGTCTTCCCCTTTTCATTTCTGTCTCTCCTCAGGTGAACTTATCCCTACCCAGGTAATAACTTAAATTTCTATCTCCAACCCATCCTTGCCTCTGACTTCTAGCCGTATGTATTCAGCTGCCCATTAACCTCTCCACTTAACATGTCCAAAGTGTAGCTTAGTGTGTTCCAAATTCCAGGAGCCAGAACCTGTGACACACCCTTCTCTTTATCTTTGTGTCTTTCCATTATGAAATCTCATTTCTTCCCCCCACCCCAGTAGCTCTTGATCCATCCAGTCCTATGTACCTTACCGCCCCCACCCTAATCTAAGCTACCACTACTTTTTTTGACATTCCAGGAGCTTCTCCACTGATTTTCTTACATTCACTCCCAGCTCCTCCAATCCAGTTTCCATACTGAAGCTGGAAACCCGCAGAGTCAGAAATCTCATCCCACTGCTCTTCTGTGTAAGGCTTGCAACAGTTTCTCTCTGCTCTTGGACTAAAGATTGAAATCCTCATTGGACCCTGCTTCATCTGCCTCTTGCTCAGTGCTACTACCTTCATGCTATGCACAAATGAAGGGGAAAGGAGTTTGTTTTAAGTTTTTTGACAGAATTTGGGTTACGCTTTTCACAGTGATGTATGTAAAACATCCTTTGTGTCTTCGGGATATTTATTGGTTCTCCCATGGTTCTTGTCCCACTGAGTAAAGCCCTCTCAGGAAACAGTTTACCAAGAGGATTGCCAGTGATTCTACCATGCAGAAGAGAGTGTGCTGGAGGACCTGGGTTATGGGCCCAAGCCCTGGACGTCAGCAGAACTGAGTTTGAACCCTGATGTTACTTACTCCTGGCTCGCTGAATGATCTTGGAGGAGACCTTAACTTCAAAAGGTTAATTTTGAGGATAAGATAAAATGGACAAAGCACGTAGAATTTGGCAAACATCTAATATATGGTAGCTACTGAAGACACTATTACTACTATCCCCAAAACCTTTCTGCTGGTTCCCTGAACACACACACACACACACGTGCAGCAGACAAAAAGCAGTGCACCAACAATTGTATACTGTTTTATGATAACTTGTATCAAGGTTGGGTTTTATTTTTTAAAATCACTGTACTTTAGATTCAGATAAGATATTTATAGATGAGATGGTTTCATCTTCTAGACTCCTTCCAAATAATCTGCAAAAAGATGGGTCAGGAAGGGAGCGAGGAGAAGCAGGGGAAACAAGATTGAGCTTATTCTGAGCTACCGATGCTGTGTGATCAGGTTGGGAGTTGCACATTACTTTCTATACTTTTGTCTGTGTTTGAAACTTTCCACGATGTAAGGACAGAAAATGCATTAAAAAGTTATTGAATGTGAGCATCTTCCTAAATTCATTCTTATCTGGCTCTCTGCGACTCACTTGCCTCTCTTTCTTTTGGAGGGGATGACTGATTCATTCCAGCGATCTGAACAGAAAGATTCAGGCCGTTCTGTTTTATTACTGTCAGGACAACTCAGCATGGAAACAGAATGAATCCAATTTCTGAATCTTCTTTGTCTTCATCCTCTTGACAATTCTCTCTGAAACTGCTGTGGGCATTTTAAGTAACCTTGATTAGCCAGCAAGAACAATGTACCTTTCAGGAGAACAGAGAGGGTAAAATGACTCTGTCTGCCCTTCTGTGCTTGCCTGGCAAAAGCGTTCGCTATTAAATACCAGTGCTCAGTGAGCTAATGACGGGTGAGCCCAGAATTGTGTTTTGGACATTTGAGGATCTGAGCCTCTGCCCTGTGTGAACTTGTAATCAGCATTGTGTAGTCTTCTTACATTTGGCTGCTGACTTACACTTCGGCATAGGAGGCTGAGGTGCTCCAAAGCCAAAATCTGATCCCTGCACATTTCAAGTTAAAGTCAGGAGTCAGAAGGCGACTTTTGGTTTTTGCTTTTTGCTTTTCCTTTTTCTTTTAGTAAAGGTATGACTTGCCTTTTGTGTGGAAGCTGACCGTGGCTGTGCATGGCTCAGTGACCTTTGCACTTGCTGGATTAACACTCTCTGCGTTTGGCTTTTTCACTTAGACACAAGCCAGGAGGAGGAGGATCACTTGGTCCTCTTTGCCCTATATTGTACCTCCTAAGTCAGTTTCCCCTCTCCAGCTTCACTAAAGAGGAGAATTTAAACTTCCATTTCAGGAGTCTTCTTTTCCCTCTGGTAGCTATTTTGAAGGCATAAAACAAATTGCTATTTGTAAGCTTAATGACTTTGGAACAAGGGTCCTGGTGAGTTTTATGGGACTTCCTTCCCTTAAAAATTAGACACGCTCTGGACTGCCCAGGCAGCTCCAGCGGTGTCTGTCTTAAGCCATTCTACCTCTCTCTCCGGTCTGTACCTTCGCTAGGAAGTGGGGAGGCTCAGCTCCTGCTGAGGGGCAGACAGGTGCATACAGCCTGTTCTGGAGGCCAGTGCACGGCCGCTGTCTGAGAGGTCTGTCTGCCTGGAGGTGGAGGTGCAGCCACTCCAGCGGAGAGCGGAGCTGCTGTGCTACACTCTTCACTGAATCCTCTCGGGATCCCACTGTGAGATTTTTGTACCACCTGTGAAACCCACTAGGCTATTTCCCTCAGGGCTCGTACAGTTCTGAAATGCCTAAGATTAGACCGAAAAGTCAACTTTGGGGTGTCTAACCCGCCTTTGTGCCCTGAGGCATCTTGTGACCAGGATGAGTCACAACCCTGGGCTGCTCAGGTGTGTCTCCTGAGAGCTGTGCTCTGAGCCTTCTCTGTGCAGAGGGACTGTGACTAACAGACTGATTACGAAGCACTTTCCCCTCCTGAGAGACTCCTGCTCTCCCAGCAGCAGCTGAGTAAGGAGCAATCAGACCTCTCGCCTGGCCTGTTAGTCACAGCCTCTTCCGAGCAATCACGGATCAGTTCTTCAGACCGTTGTGGGTCTCTGTTAGTACTTGTTTCTATTGTCCAAGAAGCTCCTTTTTGAGATGTCAGCAGGTGTAACAGCTTCGGGAGAATCCAGAAACTCAGTGACCTTGTTTGGAAAGGTGGGTGAGAGTGCTTTGTACTCAGATCCACACCGGCCCGGGCTGCTGTGCTGGCATTTGGTGTCCATCGAGCCAGCCTTAGAGACTCAGTCCCCATGGCCTTCCTGTCTCGAGCCAGACTGTCACATTTGGCTTCAGGCAGCTGCCACTCACTGATATTTGGCATTTGATCCATGGGAGCCAGGTGACCAGGCACTAAAGAGCCTCCTGAATCAGAAGCCACTTGTGGAAGAGCAGTTAAGAATCCGCGTGGCCAGCGGTGGCCTCTCTCCTGTGGCGTGGCCACACCACGTCTGTCCCCATACATACCAATATTCCTGCAAATCTGACGCCATGTGGCCCGAATACCTTGGGTTCACAGCGTGGCAGGTGAAGGGCACGAGGAGGAAGCAGTGTCCACAGCCTGCAGGCCGCTGACAGCAGTGGGCTGGGATGTGTGGACAGGAGACATTGGCGTGGAACGGGGTGGAATCTAATTTTGGGGTATCGGGCCAGATCTGATTTGGGGCTGTGAAGCCTGCTTGGGGAGGTGGGTGACCTTGATCTCATGACCCCAGTTCCAGGAGGCTGCTGCCAAAGCCAGAAAGGTGCAGGGAAGGTCTGTGCTGAGGGAGTGCTGCCTGCTTGTGCACCACAGGTGTTGGGCATTCCTGGGAAGCAGAGCTTTGTTTTCGTTCTTGGGTGCTTTCCCGTGACCACTATCTGTGAGACCTGCATGGCCCGGCTGGAGCAAGTCATGGGCATGGCATGGAAACTGGTCACGCCACTTCTGTCCTCACCTCCCTCCCTCTGCACAAGGTGATCTACGCTGGACAGAGAGAAGCCTCCCCTGGGGCCCCTCAGGCCAATGGCCTTTCTCAGACTGGGTTAGGAAGCAGAACTCGGTCCTCTGTGAGAACTCAGCGAGGCCTAGCAAGCAGTCAGCACCATAAAGACGCCACAGGGAGGGGGACCCTGTCTCCCCCAGCCCCGAAGCCACAGGCAGCCCCAGGCCTGGGCAGGTGGATCCCCAGGTTACCGAGTGTCCCCCTTCCCTTGAGAGGCAGTATGGTTAAGTTCCTGGGGAAGGAGGCATAGCCACCCCCACTAGGTTGGGCCACTCTTTGGTCAACCTGGACTGTCGGCTGGTGTGGTCTGCAGCATGGTGACTTGCCTTACTCTGGAGCAGGCTGGAAAGGAGCCAGGTGCGAGTAGCCTGTGCCACGCAGGCAGTGGTTTTGGAGGACTTGTAGCCTTTTACCTGCGCACAGTTTTGTCAATGTATAGCTGTGTTCTTACGTACAGAGGGATTTTTACCAGGCACGTTTGCTGGAATTCTCTTCCTTCCAGGGGGTCTGCTCTGAGTAGTGGGAGAGGGGAGGAAAGTACTTTTGTCCTGGGCTCTGCACACGCTCTTGGCCTCCTGGGCACAGAGGACACTTTGAAAACCCTGTTCTGATTCCTCAGTTCCCTTTTAATAATCGCCCACATCCCCATGCGCTGTCAGCTGAAAGGCAGACCCAGGAGCTGTCTTGCTGCTGCTTCTCCTTGGTCGCCCAGAGTGGCTTCCAAGCCTTGTGACTGATAGTGTCCCAGAAGCCCTGCTTCCTCTCCCCTCCCTGAGCCCGGCTTTCCATTCCATTTGTCACTGCCTGATTCAGGTCTCAGCACCCCCCTGGACTATTTCAGCTACCTCTAGCTGATCTTTTCCTGGAAACTTACTTCCTTACAGAGTTTCTCTTTTGCTTAATATTAAATTCCCTGGTGTGGCATTCAGACCCTTCCCAATGTAAAGGACCTCGCTTTCCTCCTAGCCCTGGGCTTCTTCCCAGCCCAGAGTGCCCCATGGCCCTTTAGCACAGCCTCCCCCACTGCCTCTGGACACCTGCTCTGCCCACCAGTCTGCGCCTTTCTGCCCCTGCCCTGCCTGGGAGACCCGCTCCTTTCTTCAGACCTGGCTCTATTTCGGTTTCTGTCTTCCCATGGAAGGGATTGTTCCCGTGTGTTCTTCTCACAGTGTTTGATTTGTATTTTCATTGTGCCACTTGAATTATACAGCAGTTGGTCCCCTGCTCTGTGTGTGTGTGCGCGCGCATGTGTGAAGCTAGCGTTTGCTGAGTACACCACGTTAGGCCCAGGGGTGACCAGAGTTCTCTGATCCCACGGAGTTCACAGCTCTGTTGACGTCTGTCACATGCCTGGCACGCAGCCACTGCGTGCTCTGAGTGCTCACCGCATGCACCCTGATCGGCAGAAATGGGCGCTAGAGAGAAGCTGAGGAAAGGGCTGGCTGATTTCTTATGGGAGGGAGGTGCATGCCAAGCCTAGAAAGGTGACGTGCTGCTTCCGTTTCTGAAGGGTGGTCTGCATATTTCAGTGTGGTTACCCATTCGCAGTGACCCACGGTCTAGGCCGGTTCTGAGATGGGATCTTGATTTCTGATGCAGTGATCCCAGAGATGTCCACTTCTTCTGACGGTGTGTGCAGAGCCTGGGTGGCTGCCCTATGGCCCGATCACCCGTCCCAGCCAGTTCTTCCAGTGGGTGATCTGGGGACTGCCTTCCTGACCCATGCTGCTGTCACTTTCTTTCAGGGATCTGAAACTGGACAATGTGCTGTTGGACCACGAAGGTCACTGTAAACTGGCAGACTTCGGAATGTGCAAGGAGGGGATCTGTAATGGCGTCACCACGGCCACCTTCTGTGGCACCCCTGACTACATCGCCCCAGAGGTTAGTGCATCTGCTCGGTGGAGCTGTTGAAATCTGAGCTCTGCAGTAAACTGACCAGAAATGCTGGCGTCTGTTTTTGTATGCCGTAGCTTTGGGGTGGTATTGAAAGCCAGTGCCTCCAGTCTCATATGGCTCATTGAGTGCATAGGATTGAAAATATCCAAGGTTCCTGTAAATACAAGTTTGAATTAAAAAAAACAAAAACTTTTTAGCACAGCTTGTAGCAGTTACCTTAGGTTTTGGCTGTAAATGAGAACAAAGTGTATTGTGTACATAGCTGTTTTTGTCTTTGCACTCATTTAGCAGATCCATTGAACGGATCTAAAGATCTCTCGAATCATTCCCATATGCATGGATTCCCATTCCCTCTGCATGTCTGTATTTCCCAAGTCCGCTCTGTTTTGTATCAGCCTGGCCTAGAGCCACCCATGTTGGATTGCCTAGAAGAGAGGGCGCACTGAGTGGTCTGAAAACAGACTGCTGTGGAAGTGGAAGGAAGCAAGCGTGCCAGCCCAGGAGACTTTTCACATGTTTTTATCTTCCTTTTCGCTTTGATATTTCCTGATCTGTTACTGTCCTTCTTCACAAAGAATGCCTTGGTTTACCTCAGGTGCACATGCCTTTCTCACCCTGTCATCCCCTTGGCTCAGATCCTCCAGGAGATGCTGTACGGGCCCGCAGTGGATTGGTGGGCCATGGGTGTGCTGCTCTATGAGATGCTGTGCGGCCATGCGCCCTTCGAGGCTGAGAACGAAGACGACCTCTTTGAAGCCATCCTGAATGACGAAGTGGTCTACCCCACCTGGCTCCATGAGGATGCTACCGGGATCCTAAAGTCTGTAAGTTTGGCTTCTCCGGCCAGCTTCTGAACCTAGTGCAAACCAATTTTGTTTTAGGAGCTTCTTCTGTCTCTTCTGTATACCTTCTGGCATGAGGCCTAAAATTTGTATTTCAATCTAAAGAATCAAACAGCTATAGTTCCCCTGGGCTGTTTTCTTTTCTTATGCAACAGTGATTTCTAGGCCAAATGCAGTATCGGTTGATAATCTTGCTTGTCGGAAGTTAAGTATTTCTAGCACTGGCAGCTTGTGTGTAGGTGAAGAGATGCTCCCATTACCTATAGTCGAGTCACACCAGGGGGCCAGTGAGCCATTGTCACTTTTTCACGGTAGCAGCTGTGTTCCTCTCAGCGATGTCCAACGCCCAGGACAAATGGGACTTTCCTTCAGGGCTGCAAGAGGAAGAAGGAAGTTTTCCAGACTTCTGTAGATCTCTCTGGCCACTGTGTAGCAGGTGCCGACCTGGGATTTACATGGGATATGGTAAAGAGTCGGGGTGAAGCAATCTTTTTGGTATGAGTTTGAGGCATTCTGCTTACTTTGAAGTGAGGCAGAAACATGCCTTTGATGCCTATAGGTTGAAAATAGTAAAGGATATGTGATTTGGGTCAGTTCTATTACCACATTTAGTTTTTTAAAAAAAATCACTGTCACCTACTATATGCAAATCAGTAGAGAAAGAAATTAAAACTCCATTCTTTAGTGGAAAAATAGGGACAACCGGTTCTCCACTGGATCCTATCAATGGGATTTTTGTGGAATTTTATCCCATAGATACTACCCTCAATTTGTTTTTTCAATTAATCTTCCTAACGTTGTGTCCTTTCTGGTGACTTGAAACACAAGGTTAAATATGGTAAATATTAGCGATCTTGTGGAAAGACTTATCTCACTAGAAATTGCAATTCTTATAATCTATACCATTTTGAGGATATCTTGTATTCTTGCCTCTCTACTGACACTGAAGTTATGATTGTCACTGAAAATTCTCCACACCGCCAAAAGAAAAATAACCATGGAAATCCTTCTTAAGCAAGTATTGCCAAAGCGGATCATAGCTCATAACTTGAGACTTAGAGGCTCGGAAGGCAACGCTGTCCTGAAACTGAGAAAGCATTACTCTCAAATAGAAATAAAAACATAATACCAAATGTTTCCTCTCTAGTAAATTTTCATAAGAACAATTTATTTATATATTCAGTAGGGTTTTTAGACTGAGGAGACCAAGAACATGAGTTTTATAGTTTTACCCATAAAAAAATGATAGAGAAGGGCTAATATGTGCCATGAAGTTTTAAATTTCTGGTAGAGGATCTTACCCGCGTTGTCCATAGCTGACCTGGATAACATCAGCTATTTAACTTTAATATAGTAAGATGATAAATCAATTATAGCGTTAAAGACTGTGCATTTGAATAATGTTGCAGTAGTTTCATTCTGTTGACTTGAGAGGAGCATTAGTGATCACGAAAGGAGAAGCTAATGTTCAAGGCAAACAAGCCACCTCCAGCTCAATCCAACAGATACTTGTCAGATAGCTTCCTTTGCTTGGCTTGTGCCACATGCTGGGAATGCAAATGTGAGAAGCTCTTCTGTTGCTTGCAGCTTAGTAGGGAGCAGGACAGGTAAACAAATGTTTAGTGTACTGCCAAGGAAGAATGATTTTTCAGGGCCTTTCCCTGGAGGCGAGAACAGGAAAGGTAACATCAGGACCGGACAAGGGAAGTGGCATTCAGGCTGAGTTTTAAGGGAGAAGGAGGATCACCGAAGTGGACGAGGGTGAGTAGTTTTTTGTAGGCAGAGAAAATACTCAGGCAAAGCCTCAGAAACAGAAAGTGATGTGCGTTCCAAGGAGCTCGGTTAACATGAGTGCCGGGTGCAGAGAGCGAGAGACGAGCGTGGGGCAGGTGAGCCCTGACGGGTCCAGGAGACGTTTGAGGAGAGGCGTAGACTGCTGATCCCGTAGGTGTGGACTCGGGGGAAGGTTGGAGGTTATCACTGTGGACTCTGGAGTGGATGTTAATTAGGGGAGAGAAGAGTAGGAGAGTGGGCGATGGGCAGGGTACGACCTGGCGCAGCGAGGAGGACCCCGAGGACGCCGGGAAGGAGTGACTTCAGCTGCTGTATACACAAGTGAAGTTGCAACGTGTCTGCAGGTTTCGCTTCCAGGGAAGTAAGTTGGCGGTTATAGGACAGGTTCATCCAGAAACCAAGGCCCACAGTGACTTTGGAGCGGCGCTGACAAGGTAGCAACGACTGGTTCTCTGCCTGATAACCCAGGCGTAGAGCTGGGGGATGGGTCCATGTTAGCAGTTGGTTCAGATGACACATCAACAAGCTTTTTATTTTGTTGTACAATGACAGATCAAGTTATACTGTTTTCTCCACCAATGTAATTTTGAGACCTGTTCCCAAAATTTTGTGTCCACCTATGTTCAGGCACGCTGGGCATTTGGTGACTTCTAGAGTACCTGATGTCAAATAGTTTGAATTACTGGATGGTGTTTTACATAGTCCTAAAAACAGTAGGGACGAGTCTAATTATCTGTCTTTGCTCTTAATTTCACAGAAGTCTGTGACTGTTAGAACCATAAATACAGATCTGCAGAGCTGGAAGCCCTTGAACACTTTGTGTCCAAATCTCTGGCTTGCCGATGGGAAAGTTGAGGCCCAGTGACCTCACACTTCCGAACCCAGCAAGCACACACGAGCCTCAGGGTCACAAGGCCTGGCTCTAATTCTGGCACAGGCTTCTAGTCCTCACCTGTGTAAAGCAGTGGTGATAACCACCTACAGGACCCACTTCAAATGGGGCAGTGTGCATGAAAGCATTTTCAGAGTGGCACACATACCAGAAGAGTGAGTTATTAGTGTTATTAAATCAGGAGTCATAACTTCGCAACAGGCTACAAGGTGTCGTCATCCTCACCTGTTCTCGAATAACCCAGTAACATCATCAAGCTTATTTAAGTGCGGAATTGCAATCAAAGCTGCACTAGATTTTTATTCCTGAAAGAATTGTATTTTTGTTTTTCTAGGACCTTTTGGTCTAAATGAAAGGTACGTGGTGGGAGGAAACAAATAGCCATATAGGCACAGATCCGTTCATTTATTTATCAGGCACACACACATGGTGAGGGGTAGACATAATCTACTGCTTTCGAGTTCTGTGCAAAGTACTGAGGCCTAGTTGATTAACAAAATAGGCATGATCCCTGCCTTGTAAAATTTAGAGTCCAGTTGTGTCAGGAAGGAAGATATTTGAAAGAAGCAATTATACAGTGGCTACAGACAGGTCAGTGATAGAATGCTTGTCTAATGTGCACAAGGCCCTGGGTTCGACCCCCAGTACCTCAGATTTTTAAGAAGATGTAATTATATCGTAACTATATACAGTAGTACGTTGATTCGAGAATGCTGTTATTCGCAAGCAGAAGCATTTGGCAAAATTTTGTTTTTGTTTATGATTTCTATGCCAGGTGATAAACACAACTACAGCCGCCTTTCCCTTAGCAACATGGACGTGGCCATCATTTCCAGAATCGTAGAATGAATTAAGTTCATGAACCAAAGTGCTACTGTAATTAAAGTTCGATAAGAGAGGCCAGGGATTTAACTCAGTGGTTGTTGTGCCACCTGCCTTGCAAGGTACAAGGTGCAAGGTCCCAAGTTCGATCCCAGTTCCAAAAAAATTTTGATAAGAAACGAAGAAAAGCATGATGGGCAGAGAGGACCTCACCTCACCCGGCCTCGCCTGCAGCCACATGGAAATGACTTTTAAGCTAAGAGTAAAATCTGAAGGGAAACTATTCAAGCTAACTCAGTGGCAGGATGGCTGGAGTATCCTGAGTTCAGAGTATCCTGAGTTGTAGGGGCTGCAGAAAATGAGCATGAACCTGAAGGTCCTCGTAGGCGCAGGAAAAGGTTTGAGCTTCGTTTGAAGTGCAAGGGGCAAGTAAGTCTCTGAAGGCTCGATTGCGACCAAGCACGCACGATCATGTCACCGCTTCATATCGAAAAGATCGCTCTGGCTGTGGTAGAGAGTGGGGACCAACAGACCGGGGTTATTTGCAGATGAAATGATTTGGGGGATTTCTTTCAGAATAGTCCTGGGGTGAGTGAAGGAACAGGTGCAACAGGATGCTGCGTGTGTCCGTCACATCAAGTCTGAGTAGGGGGTCCCCTTGGGGATCCATTTGACTGTCTTCTTTATTAGTATACATTTGAAAGTTTCAAGAACGAGGAAAAATGTATGCACTAACATGTGAATGGGTATCTTCTACAAGATCAGCAGGTGTCTATGAAGAAACACCGCTAGCCTGTATTGAGAAAGCGAGCGCAGCCTTTACAGGGGAAGGGAAATGGTTTCATGATACAAATATCCACAAAGAGCCAAGGATATGAGCCATACACAAGCTCTCCTGTGGATCCCACTTACATCTTTTGAGTGCAAGCAAGCACCTTAGGTTCCTGGACTGGGAGTCTACACCACCCTGGTCCTTTTATGCTACAGATAAAGTTAACCAATGGTTTGTTTCTTCAGTCTCTGAAGCGTCTGCGTGCTTTCTCAGGAAGTGTCCTTCAGCCCCCAAGACAGTAGCTCAGTGTGGCCCCAAGAAACACTTTTAGCAAGTGAAAAAGAGAACAGAGGAGAGTCATCCTGGGCCTTACGACCCTGTGAGGTCCTTGTCTGCCTGCCTGGCTGGGTGAGCCCTGTCCCACTGGAGAGTTAGAAAGAGACAGGATCTCCAAGCTAAGCTGCCGTACCCCTTCTCCTTTGTCTCCGGGGTGGTGAATCATCTTGAATGGCTTCCTGAGATTGCCTGATAATTTTGTTTCTAAATAGAAGGTCAGAACTGTTCCTGGATTTATGTCTATGGATAGTCTTTTGGTTTTGTTTTGATCTAAAAGAAAATGATTTTAAATTCCCTCTTTTGCCATGGAAGGTCCTACTCTTATTGCATAGCTATGGAAGCTGTTCACACTCCCATTTACGTACTATCTAATAGAGATGGCACCGCACCTCGTATAATAATGCTAGTGAGTCCCCCAAACTGGGGGGTGGGTTGTCCTTGTACAGCGTCACTGTGAGAGCAGGTGATCGGCAAGACTGGCTCCAACCCCTTCGGACTCCTAACCCAGTATTACTTCCCTATACCCGCCCTTCGCATCTTCACCTTTACCACCCCCAAGATTTGGGACATCGGAGCTCTTTGTGTATGGCTATCCAGAAATTTCATGTAGCCACGACTTGAGGACAAGGGATTTGGCTCATGATAACACTTCCCAAAGAGCCGGGTGCCGTGGGTGGGGGTAGTTAGAGCACACACTGTTTGTGTTCCGGGACTTGGACTTGAAAATCCCAAATCATTAACCAATGATCTTTACAACTAGAAGTAACTATGGATAGGACTATTTTCTTCCTTCTCTTTTATCTTTTCTTCATTTAAACATATCTGTTAAATACTCAGTGTGAATTCTCCAAAAAGCCCCAGCCCCTGCTCTCAGAGAATTGGTTATTAAAATTGGCAGTAGCCTCAGAAATTAACGCAAACAGGAGATACGAAGATACACACATTTCTGTAAAAATAGATAAAGGTTTTCCATATTGCTGACCTTTAAGTTGGCTTGTTTGTTTTTCTTGCTTTTGGAATATCTATTGCATGTTTGCTGTTACCACCATGTCACTGTGTTTCCTAGGCTGTCACTAAATTATGCTAAAGTATTGGTAATCACAACACCAAGGAAAATACAGAATTGGTGCGAGCTTCTGAGTGTTGCCTGCCTGGCTGCAGGATGGAAGACATGGGCTTATCCTACAAGGTCCTGGAGTGGGAAAAGCAAAGCCCATGTCACTTTTGCTGAGCCAGTACCTGTGAGCCGTCGTAGCTTGGCTCTGACTCCGGTGAAGGCGGCACCTTTGTCTGGGGGCTCAGAGCTCACACTCAGCCAGTTAGATAAGTGCTGAAAGGAGTTTGGGGCATTCTCCTGAGTCACCTCTTTTCAGTTCTGGAGGCACTGCAAGCTTGGTATCTACAGAAGATTATAAAGCACTTTTGTTCCTAAGCTTTGCAGAAAGTGTGTGTGTACCTGCGGGCTTCTTCCATCGTCAGACTGATCAGATATCATCAGCTGTGATGTGTCTTCAAGATCCATGATTTTCTCTGTGCACAGAGGAGGGGGAACCATGGAAAATTGTGTATGTGGCCAGGCAGCTTATTTGAGGAACACCGTTACCCTGCCTCTTTGCTCTGACCTCCTGGTACAGTTTGGACTGCTCAAGGGAGTGGCCGAGAGGTGATCAGCCAGGTGGAGGTCCGGCAGGAGCGGGAAATGTGGATCTGTAATGATCTGGATCTGGAGGGTCCAGCTCCAGGTCAGAAGCACGGGTTTCTCAAATACTGTTATATGCAAGATCCAAAAGAATTATCAAAAGGTCTTACAGTAGAAAGGGACGTTAACATTCAGCCCAGTTCTCCTTTGCTAGGTGCTGGGGATTGAACCCAGGTTCTTGTGCTTGCTGGGTGAGTGAGCACTGTACCACTGAGCCATCTCCCAGCCCTTATTTGGTGGCTCTTGTCATATCCCTTTTGAAGTTATTGCTCTTAACATCTTTTCCCCTCATTAGATTATATTTCCTAAGAACTTAATGTTTTATGTTCAATGCCTTAATTTTATTTGTAGGCAGCACTGTGAAGGATTTTTTTTCTCATTTTTTAATGGAGTATTCATACCAGTTGTCTCTAATCTGTTTCCGCTAGGAGGCTACAGATGTCAATGGTTTTGTAAAAGGATGGAAATCCTTTCTGTGTGGAGATTTGCTAACTGTGGATTGGAAGGGCTGTTTCATTTGGAAAAAACTCTTGTAAACAGAAGCGATACACTTTTGCTTTTTTTAAGTTTCCTGGCCAACTATTGAAGATCGATAATTTTTAGCAGTTGATCATTAGGTTTGGTTTAGACACCAAAGGTAATTTGTATGCCGATTAAGGAAAGGTATTCGCCTGGGCTTTTAATGGGGTGGGGAGTAAAGGACTTTGTACCTTGTGCCTCCATAGAACCCTTCTCTAGCACTTGCTTCTTTGCTTTAGCCACTTTGAAAGCTGGCAGCTAGACAGAAGTCATTTTGGTAGCATGGGCATGTGGGGCAGTGGCGGCAAGAAGAGCCTCCTTTCCCTTTGACACTTGGAAGAGATTGAAGAGCTGTGGAACCTGCCCAGCAATCAGGGCTGCCTGAGACTCGCTCACCAGGAAGAATACCGTGGTGGCTAACAAAGGTGCCAGCATAGGCACAGGTGCCCTGAAAAGGGACAGAGTCGATGTCCATGGAAAGACTGTTGGGTCCCAGTCAAAGACAGTATGGAAAATACAGCCAGCTGTGAGTCGGGCACGGGTCCTGTCCCGGCATGGGAACAGGAAGAGTACACGGCACACACTGCCCTGAGTTCTGTTAGGAGCCAATAAAGCGCACTGGCTGGTACATCTGCTGAGATACATCACAGAGGTTCTAATGTGCCAGGTAAAGTGCACCCTCACATTCACACGCCTGCTGCTGCGACAGCCAGCTTGGGGAGACTGGCTTGAGAAAGCTCCATTTTGTTTTTTATGAAGAAAAGTCCGCTTCACACCCAAAGACTATGTGGCATCTGTAGCTGAAGGTGCCGCTGTCATCTTCGAAATGTCAGCTTGTTTTCTTGCAGATCTTTCGTGACAAATTCAAGAACAGAAGAACGAGAGGCCAAGACTGCACTCCTGTGACTGGCACAGGCTGTGGAGGGCCCCGACCTGGCCTTGCACCTGATGCTGGACGGACCCTGTCAGCTTTAGACACTTCCCATAGAATCGGGTTTCTTCAGGAAGGCCCCTCCCGTCACGGGACACCATTACATATTGTTTTTAAACTTCCTTTGTTTTCTCTTTCCTCACGATGCGCCTTCTTTAACTTCTACCCCCTGAGCTTGCTTCTGCCGCTCGGAGCTGCCGGATCCGTCTTGAGGCCGGAAGCTCTTCAGACCCTTGAAAACATTAACGTGTCCTTCTGTCTTCGCCAAAGC
Organism: Fukomys damarensis; assembly: GCF_012274545.1. Lineage (NCBI taxonomy): Eukaryota > Metazoa > Chordata > Mammalia > Rodentia > Bathyergidae > Fukomys > Fukomys damarensis. The sequence continues at coordinate 5,548,295 of NW_022900933.1, forward strand.
ATTGATTCTCTTCTTCTTGAAGTAAAGTTAGGTGCCAGCTGCAGCACTTCCTTGGGTCCTTCCTAAGAGCATTACTTCCCGTCCCCTTAACACCTGTGCTGCATAAATATCTCAGCTGCTTCTCCTGCCACAGAATAGAGGAAGAAGAAAGTCACATTCTGGAAGGAGAGAACGGGGAAGCCCGCGGAATGCTGTGAATTCCCTCTTGAGGAAGTCGGTCCTGATGTTGGGCCAGGCTTCGTCACACCCTGAGTCTTACTCGTGGTGCTCTTTCATCCAGAATCCAAATGAGAAGGCTGGGACCCTCAAGGAGAGGCAAAGCATAGTGACCAAAACAATGGCTTCAGTCTGATGGGCCTGTATTCAAATCCCTGCTCGACTGCTCCCAGAACTGCAGGCCTAGACAAGTTATACATGGGTCTGTTCCTTAGTTTCGTAACCTCAACAGTGTGAAAATTCATCACGGTTGCTCCCGGGATTATATAGGATGAATTAGAAACATTTAAATCAACGCTAGGTGCAACACAGAGTATTGAACATACATATACTATAGAAATAGCTGCTATTTCTTAAGTTGTAACATTTACAAGACCTGCACCTTCTTTTCTCACCCTCTGCACTCTATTCCCTTAGCTGCCTCCTTCCAAGACCAGTCTAGATGCCCGACAGCATGATCCATTTCCATAGATTTGCACATTACCAGTTCCATCAGGATCCAGTCTGAGCTCCTTTTAGCTCGTTCAAAGTTCACACAGTAGCACTGTTCTGTCTGAGAGCCTGACCTTGAGAAGATTACCCTTTCCTTCCCCAGAGCTGTCCACAAAGCCCCATGTGTGCGTCCTTTCTGTCTGCCGAGCCCCGTACCGCCCACTGAACTGGCCTCAGCATCACTTTGGGTGTGCACGCCTGCCTCAGCCTTCTGTGGAAGGTGACTTGCTGACAGCAGGTCATAGCCTGTTGGGTCTCTCTCCTAGGCCTTCTTATTTTTCATTCACACACCCAGCTCCCCGCTCTGGCATGGCTGCCCCAAGCTGGAGGTGCTGTTAGCGCAGGTCTGTGTCTACCCACTTTCAAGGGCAGGAAAAGACAGGGTCGGTGGGTGACTTCACTAAGGCCTGGGCAGGCACACAGGGAGCCTGTTGTGGCCCTGGGCAGCTGTCAGGCTGGGTGTCTTTGAGCCTTTGTGGCAGCGGCCCACACACTGCTCTGCGTCTTGTGCTCTTTCTCTGCCCTTCTCCCCGGGTCTCTCTTTGGAACCGTAAAATGCCTTCTTCCCACTCGGGAATGCCTCCCTGGGACACCAGTGAGCAAGTCCTGGGCTCAGTTTCCTTCCCTCCGGGCTTGGCAGCATCACCTGCTAATTCTGTCAGCCTTTTGTCTAAGGTCTGAAATTGAATGAAAAGAGAAGGTCGTTTTGTTTGCTCAACAGCCAAATGCAACTACTGGGTAGAAAATGCAGTGTTCTTTGGCTCCTGAAAGAAAGTGTTATTAGACTAATTGCTTTATTTATATAACTAATCCTCCTTCTGTGAAATCAGACATGTTTTGAAAGAGGAAAACACACTTTTAGCTATTGCTTACATTTTAATTAGTCTTAAAGTACATTTGAATCCTGTTATCTCAAGACTCACAATTACATGGAGTTAGTTTAAACCTTTCTCTCTCTCTCTCTCTCTCTCTCTCTCTCTTTTTGGTACTGGGTCCTGGGAATTGAACCCAGGGCCTTCACACTGAGCTACACCCCCAGCCTTCCCTTTTTATTAATGTTTTACTTTGAGACAGGGTCTCAGTAAGTCCATAAGTTGCCCGTTGCCCCGGCGAGGCTCCAACTTGTGATCCTCCTGCATAGCACAAGCCATGACATGATCAGTCCTGGACCTGACGCCAGACTGGCCAAGAATCGGCTCCTTCGCACCCAGCTTCCAACACTTGATGTCTCCCTTCCTTGTTAACACAGAGACAGTTGCACTTTAAAATTCTGAATATTGTTTGTTTTCTTGTTTCAAGATTGCCTTAGAAAAGATCTGCTGTCAGCAGACTGTTTTCCAAAGACTGTTGCTACAACCCCATGGTTGGAGCCTGGGCCTTCAAGAACAGAAACAAATCTTGTTTTATCTTTTCCTGGCTGCAGCGGCAGAGGCCAGCTAAGCCCCGGGGTCACGGCTGGCCTCAGATTTTAGTTTCTTCTCTCAGAGTCTTAAGGTAGAAAAAGATGCGCCAATAAGTGTTTTTAAAAGATTCTAGTACGAGTAGTTGTTTCTCGAAGGCTTTCTTCGCACCAGGTACTTTACATTGACTTTATGTTCCCATTGGAACCTGCTGAGGACAGGGAAATCTCCATTTCACAGCTGATCTTAGGCCCCGAGAAGTGAGGAAACCTGTGTATAGCCGCCCAGTTCCTCAGTGCCGGGACGGTGTAACGGACCCAGAACCTGACCGTTCTCTTGTGTATTCTCCGTCTCAGAGGAGAGCCCCTTCAGGTACCTTTCTCTGGATTGTAGTCTTCCCAGAGCTTTCTTTTCCAAGCTGGCCCACGCCATGGTATACATTGTCCTCTCCAGCTGCCCCTGGGAGGTGCCTGGCTGATCGTCTCTTCCTGCATCCTCAGCAGCCTGGAGAAGAGTGCACGGGGTCTCGCTGTCAGAGCCAGGTGTGCCTCATGGCTTTTGTGTCCTCTGGTCCAGGTCCACTTTCCCGAGGCCCTCAGAAAGAAGGGAATGCAGAGTGGCCTGTGAGCCCTTGAGTCCTGTCCTGCTGTCCAGCGTGAGACCTCCATTTTCAGTGGAGCCAGACTTCTCCCCCTTGGCTCCTCATTCACGCTCTGCAGCTTAGAAAGTGCTTTTGTTGGCCCTGGAACATTCTGTTGCCTTCAGTAATGTGTTCAGAGTCGCTCGTGAAGTCACATCACTTTCCTCTCAGGCCAGTGTTCCCATTCGGGCCACGTTCGGGGAGGAGGTCAGTTGGGGTGAGGCGGATTTTGAGTGTGAGTTTAGACACAAAAGTGATTGCTCTAAACAGCATTGTCGTTGATTTGTTTGGCATCTGGGTCCTGTTAGGGAAGTAAGCAAATAGAGCAAGTTTTCTGCAAAAGCACTTTAAGGTCGCCACGCATGGGAGAAGGAACATGGCGTACCGGGGGAGTCCTGTGGCCGCCGTAGGATGACGAGACACCACGCAGCCGCCAGTGTGTACTGTGATTGATTTTGGGCCTGTGACAGGCTGACCTCCTTCATTAGCTCCCCATCTCTGTGTCTTGGCAGGGCTGCAAGCCACACCCACACCTTTCTTCTCTACCCCCTCTCCCCTCCTTTGCTCCTCAGCATGCTTTGGTCCTGTTTCTGTTCGTAGTGTTCATCCCTCTCTGGCTTCCTCCTGAGCTCCTGCAGCTGCCAACCCAGGTTTCTTCTCACTTTGTGCCAAGGGTCAGGAGGAAGTGAAGCCAGCCAGGTTTGAGGGTAGGGAGTCTCGGTACGAGTGGCCTGCTGGGGATCTGTATCCCCCAAAGAGGCAGCTGCTGCTTGGCTCCAGGTCATTTTCTATGATGACATAGTCTAGGCTCAGTGTTCTAGAATATCACATTTTCCAAGAGAGGTTGGAAAACCTGACTTCAGTGTAATGTGACGTTTCCTAGTTTTCAGTGTTTGACAAGTAATTAAAATTTCTTTTAAAACATATTACATGGACTAAATGAAATGTGTCTGAGCGCTGGGCTGGTCTCCGTTCTTTCATCCACATTCTTGTTCTCCCTCCCTCCCTCTTTCCCCGTCTGTCTCCGAGCACACTCACGATCTTGCCTGTGCTCTGAGAGAGTTCACCCCTCTGAGCGGCAGCTCTCTGACCCTTGCCTGCTTGCTCGTTGCCCCAGTGCGCTTTCTTTTCACAGCAAAGTTGAGCCCCTCGGCCTCTCAGATTTGGTAAGACTATGAGATCTTTAGTCACCTAAGAAACAAACAGAGATTCATTCCCCAGAGATTAACACAGTTCTTCAGGAACTGACACTGCAGTGGGAAAACGGAGATCTGCACTGAACAGGGACGCATTCAGAGGGTGGGGCAAGGGGACGTTTCTAAAGGGCAGAGAGGAGGTTCACAGCAGTTCTCCTGCATGATAACCCTTGACGGTGGGCTCAGTAACAAGGGCAGCGTTACTCCAAGGTTGAGCAGGACGTTTGGGGCAAAACCTCCTTGAAGAAGCCTTTTCTGTGTCCAGTTCCATGGCTGTCTTGTCACCAGATGCGTGCATGGGAGCTCATCCTTCGTGTCCTCCAGGCTCTGTCTGTGTGTTGGTCAGGGTTTGACAAGTGACTCCATTTTGATTAGAAAACCTTCATAATCTCCGAACAGGTTTGCTGTTTTGTCTCTGTTTCCTGACAAAAATACTGCAAGTATTAACCGCTGTTCTGTCCCTCGCTTCTCTCCTCAGCCCCACTTCTCCCCCAAGCGGGTGGGAGGATGTGTGATCTTGGGCTCTGGCCCTTGACCACAGCCCCAGATGGGTAGTGCTCGTTCCTCTCCCACACGCCTTCTAGGGCTTGCTTCCATCTTCCTCCTCCGTTAACTGGAAGCTCTCTGAGTTTCTGAACTCAGCTGTTCTCAGACGAAGTGTTCACCCGCCACCCATCCTCGCCTCTCCACGTGGGGTTAACTGTGACCCCACAGCCTGGGTCATCTCCCAGATCAGAGGGTGGCTCTTGTCTCTCACCTCCTCCTGCACTCCTGACGAGTCCAGCCCGCTGCACAGTTCTGCAGCCACCCTGAGGGCCGGCTGTGGCCAGCGGCTGGGTCGTACGACAGGTGCTGTGTGCGTCTGTGTGCTCGTGCCCTGTGCTGAGCCGTGCTTGTCTTCTTCATCCTCTCCCTCCGTCAGGTCCCACCTCTTCTTCGACTTGGCTGCCTGCCTGCCTCTCGCCCCAGTGCGCTTTCCTGGGCCTCTTCCCAGGCCTCCTCTCCAGCACTCTATCTAAACCTCTCTTCATTTCATCCTACTGTGTACTGCAGAACTCGCCTGCCTCTTCTCCCATCTCTGGACTCAATGGAGAGACACTGTCTTTGTCACCTGCAAACACCCCAAAGCCCAGTGTGCTGCCTTGCATTCAACAGACACCATGTAAGCCTTCATAAATGGAGTAAAAGATTTTTTTAAGTAAAGGAAAGGCTGGGAATTTAGCTCAGTGGCATCACGCTTATCTGGCAAGCATAAGATCTTGAGCTTCAGCCCCGTTACTGGAGGAGACAGAGAGAGAGAGAGAGAGAGAGAGAGAGAGAGAGGGAGAGAGAGAGAGAGAGATACACCTGAACAGCTTAAGCCAAGATATTAAAAACAAAACAAACCTGTTTGCTTATTCATAGGGATTTATAGAAACTCACAAGAAAGTATTGAGCTAGTCAAAGGGTTTTTCTGTCGTCCCCAATTCCCGGGATGTGGCTTTCCTGGGAGGAGCCACCACGGTTCGGTCTGACTGTCCTTGGGCCACGTCTTTCCTGCAGTGCCAGGAGAGGGAAGAATGGACGAAGCCTCCCAGTCACCAGGGCTCCTGCCACCTTGGCATATAGTCCTGCACTGTTCCTCTTGCCCACGACAAGCTGTTCCCGCACTTTCACAAGATGTCCTCTGCCCACATCATTGGCAGGCCTGGGAATTTCCCACAGGCCACCTGGGTCAGTTCTGTTGTCCTTGTCACCTGAGGTTTTTTGCAGCATTGTTATTTGTTAATTAGCTCTTAAAATAGTACTTGCTTATCTATCCGAGATTATATCCCACTGACCTTCCCAGGAAGAGAATCTACTCATTTTTATTTTGTTTTGTACCACTTTCCCCTTCTTATTTTCCTGGAGATGAAACTTTATCCAAGGAGAGCTCAAACTCAATGAACTCTGAGGTCTTAGAGAATGGAGCAACCGATAAGACATTTATTTCCCAACTCCACATTGATGACTGTAAGAGCCTGGAATGGAAACCGCTCTGCTTGGACCTGTACAGCTTTGAATGCTTATTTTATTTTGGGCCCTACCTCCAGCCCGGTAGCCCCTAAGGCCTTTAGCCCCTTAACGGTTTACCCAGAGCAGCACTCAGGCAGTGTGTTTTAAGTACTGTTTCTCCCGGGTATTGCCCAACTTGGTGTCCTTTCAGCCAGTCAGTTCTTGTGTTGAATAAACTTGATAAAATTGTCATTTTTATATTTCTTGTTATAAAAAATAACACCAAAATATGCAGTTTTTTTGGTCATCTTGTATTTAAGTGATTGGACAGGGAAGTGGTTAATTCCTTGTCATTTGGAGAGAAGAGAAGCCATCGGACCTCATGGTGTCTTCACTTTTTATTAGCTCCCCTTTGGTGCTTTTTGAGAAAACCTTGAAGCCTTTTCGCTCCGTATTATTGTTTTCATCTGTACTGACATAAAGCCAGAGGCTCTACAGCTCAGCCATGTGGCATGGGAGGCCACCTCTAAGTATTACCTTTCCATGTCTACACCAGTGGGATTTTCTCCTTATTTACTCTCTAAATTCAGCCCCAAGACAATATCTACAAATACAGCATTACCTTTGTCCTATATCCACAAGTCAAATTTGGAAAGGGACACTTAGCGTGCAGCATAAGTTGTCATAAATCAGTTTAAAGATAACTTGATTTAAATAAAAACAAAACTTTTTTATCCAAGGCAACTTCTTTGGAAATGGAAAATTAAGTTAGTTGTGTTTTTTAAAAGTAGAAGACCACATTCTGGCCAAGAAAATGGAATTATCCTCTCGGAGTTCACTTTGCAAAAGCATACTTAGCCCAAATATCTGGATAGGAGCTGAGCACCAAGGAAATTTCCTTGTTGATGGAAGGATAGAGGATTTATATACAGGTATTGCTCGAATGCATGCTGTTACTTAGTTTTTGGTCTATGCAGCAGTAAAGTCTCAGTCATGAAACCTACTTGAAAATGGAGACAACACAGGCGCCTTAAAGAAAAAAATCTTAGTCCTCTAGAACTGTATATCTTTTTTGTATAAGGTGGCCAGTGCTGTGTTTGCAGAAGTCAGACTTTTAAGCTTTCACCCTTACTGCTGCTTCACACGAATCTTCAGAAATAATGGCTCTCCCTCTTCTTTCTGAGGTCTAGGCAGAGAGCAGGAGTCCTGGCCAGCTGGGCAAGTCTCTCTGAAGAATGGCACAGCTGTTCCTAAAAGTAGCTCCATTCGTAAGATGCCTGCTGCCCACAACGGCTGTGTTGGAGAAGATACACTGTTTTATAAAAAGCTTCTTTAGAAAAGGAAGAAAAATACGTAGTGTTTACAGAAATGAAACCTGGACCCTTCAGCCTTCGTTGAGTGGCCACGTCTGAAATGGAAGCGGGCAAAGCCCTAAATCCACGCAAGCACTTGTGCCTCTAAGGCATGATTCATACCGGCTGTGCTGCCCGTGATGGAAAATCCAGCTAGTTCAGCAAGATCAGCCGGAAAGCCTCCCGCCGGCTCCTCTGCCAGGGCTGATGCCTGCTGTCTTGTGACCTGGCTGTTGGATATGAAGGAATGGTTGATTCTCTCTTTTTCTCTCTTCAGTTCATGACCAAGAATCCCACCATGCGCCTGGGCAGCCTGACACAGGGAGGCGAGCACGCTATCTTGCGACATCCTTTCTTTAAGGGAATTGACTGGGCCCAGCTGAACAATCGCCAGCTAGAACCGCCTTTCCGACCCAGAATTGTAAGTGTCAAGACCTCTGCAGTCGACTTCCTTTTCCTTCAGATGAGCCAAGTCCAGTGGGCAGGTGTCTCTTATGGAATGAGAGAGCAGACGTGCCCAGGCACACCTTACAGGACAACCTCCCCGTGGAGGAGGCTGGGCTCTTTGCTCCCAAGACAGCATCTCTCCTTGCACTCAGGTTACTTCTTACAGAATCTTCCCCTCTGGCTTCATCCCCCTTTAACCTAAATTAAAATCTTCTCAGGTCCAGATGCCTGGTTTCTCCAAAAGAGTTTGGCTAACTAAGTCATTGTTCCTAGCCAGTTTCTTCATGTTCCTGAGCCCGGGGCTGTATGTGCCTTTCCCTAGCCCCAAGAAAGTAGAACAGGTGTGAGATACTCTTTCACTAAACCTCACTCCTGGTTTGCAGGGCCCGAGTCTGCAGTAGCTACTGTGGGGCCAAGTTCCAGCCAGCCCAGGCCAAACCCCTTTGGTCAAATCCTGAGAGCGCTGGGGCTGCCTGTCTAAGCTGTGTACCCCTCGGATGAGCCAGCCTTTGCTCCAAGAGCTGAGCTCTGGTTTGTCTGTAGGTAGGAGATCCATAGTGGGAACCCTAGCAGCAGATCGAGGGTCATGGACAAGAGGGGGCTGGTCTAAGGCAGAGAGAAAAATTACTGAGTCAGATGCTAGAAGCTAGAGGTTGAACGCTGGTACAAATGATCTTGTCAGCATTAGTTCATAAAGATATAAAAGTATGTACAACTTTTCCAGACAGACAGTAGGCCTAACCTGGAACAGCCTGTTAGCCTTTGGACCACAGGCAGCACAGGTAAAGCCAATCCCTTCCATGGGTAGCCACCCAGCCCCCGCCAGCTTCTGTGGGATTAGGCAAAGCTTGGCTTCCAGAGGCTGGAAGCTGAGGTCCTGACTGCCCAGCCAGTCCCACAGGACAGAATGCATTCACATCCACCTGGTGAGTAACAGCAGAGGAGGGCTTTCCCTCAGCTCAGCGTTTCCCAAAAGTCTCTGGAGAACAGCTCTTCAAGTGAGTGCACACTTCCTCAACCTCAGTTGACAAATTCAAGCTCAGGTGGCCCTCAGTGAGGTGGGCTGGGAAGCAGGACCTCTGCTGAAATAGGGAATACAGATGGAGTGAGCCGTCCAGTCTGAGAGACCAAATCAATTCCTTAGTCTTCCAGGGGAAAGCTGGCCTGCTCAGCAGGGTTTTCTTGGGATTAGTGAATTGATGGTTACCAAATGCTCTAATAGTACGCAAACGCAGTGGAATTGCTGTAAAGCAGGTTTAATCATAATGATTGTGCCTGTAGATAATACCAATGAGCAAGCTGCAGAACAGTTCTTTGAAGTCGCCGGACTGGACCGAGTCCCAGGCAAGATGAGTTAAGCTTCAAATGCATAAAGTCTGACCCTTGTTTCCATTTTTTTTTTTTTTTGACAGAAATCCCGAGAAGATGTCAGTAATTTTGACCCTGACTTCATAAAAGAAGAGCCAGTTTTAACTCCAATTGATGAGGGACATCTTCCTATGATTAACCAGGATGAGTTTAGAAACTTTTCCTATGTGTCTCCTGACTTGCAGCCCTAGCCTTGCACAGGGAAGGACAGACAGTATGAGGGTCCAAAGGGAATAAAGACTTCCCAGGAATTTTCTTTGTGGGGACTCCCCAGCATCTGCCTTAGAACACAGTCTTACCTTCAAGGAGCAGATGTTCACAGCCTCGTGAAAAATGGAACTCCAAGAATCAACTCTCTAAAGTCCAGAGAGAGCCATAGCCCTGGAAAGAGTTGATGCAGAAATGAGGTTTGATGAAGACATCACTGCTTAACCTGTGAGATTCCATGGCTACTTGGGACAGTAACAGGAACCAAAAGGAGCAAATATGTGAAGAATAAAGTAGGTTCCAGAAATTCTGAGGCAAACAGGCTTTTTTTTTTTACTTCAAGATAGAAATCAAACTTTTCTGTGGACAACTCGGTGCCCTTGGTTAATCCAGTGAAGCACAGTCCTTTCTTTAAGCCCCACAGTGCAGTCTACAAGAAGACTCTAAAGGCTAATGAAGAATTTAAATGCTTTCTTCGGGGAAATGAAAGATTCCTTTCCAAAGAGAATGATGGACTCTTCCAATTTACTTTGAAGAAGCAAACACTGGTGTCCTTCAAACTCCCTACTCAAAGCCCAGTACTGAAAACAGATGTTGGTACCCAGACAACTGCCACAGCAGACCCTGGCTTTCCTTTAGTAGATATTTATTGAGCGTCCAGTGAAAAGGTGCACTGTCCACAGTAATGTAAATGGTAGCTCCGCCTTCATGAAGCGTCCGTTTTTCCTGGGTTCCTTAATTTACCTGAACAGTGTTTGCATTCTGTGAAATGCCTCTCCACGTCACAAATGTCGCGTTTCTTTGTCTGCACATAACTGTTGCTCACAGAAGGGTCACTGCCAGGCCCCTCACCTCCGCAGCCGGTGAACTTCGGGCACTCGCTTGGCTGCCTGCTGCCTGCTGCCCTGTGGAATCTGACCATGTCCACATCGCCCTGGACTCAAGACTGAAGACACGCACGCAGTTTATTTAACTTATGTTGTCAGAGAGAAAGAAGTTTGTTTAATATACACTGTAATGAGTAGAAATGGATCCTGTAAACAGGGAATATAGCAAAAACAGACCTGATAATGTATAACCAAATATGACATTGGAGAATTTTATGTGGCTGGAAATAAATACGTTTTGTAACAAAGGGGAATTTTGTTTTTGTCTGGAAGGATTTCATCTCTCCGTACTTGGAGAGTAGATTTCCAATCAAAATAAGAGCTTGAGCAGACTAGATAGAATTCTTGTCTCAAGGAAAGTTCCCGGGAGGAGAGACTCAAGTGTGCTTCTGTGCATCTGGGAAATGGATGCCCTGTCTCTTACTGACTTACACTTCTATTCCAAATGCGAGCAAACCCTGGGAACCTCAGTGCTGGACAGAATGGTTCTCACCCACCCACCTAGGGTGGACCTTCGGTGGCGTCCCCTTCTTCTGACCCAAGGCCACCAGAGCAAGGGAAGAGGTGGAGGAGAAGCTGGCTGCTTAGCGATTGCTCCTTGGAGCGTTACGTGGTAGTAGGGTTACGTGGTAGGATTAGCTAGAATGTAACTTCCATCTAACTCCACAGGTTGGGGGATAGAGTGGGTGAGGAGGACCTGCCCAGTACTGATAGTCTGTCTTGAGTTCTTTTTTGTGTTCCAGAATGAACAGTGTGTAGAGCACACTTTTTGTGCAGCACTTCTTGCCTTGCCTTCTTTGGGGTCACAGGGCTGCCCACTCGCTCTTCTTGGGGCAGGCTGGCCACGGGACACTCCCCCAGAAGGGGCTGTCATGGCCCTGAATTCAGCGGGCAGTGAAGAGGCCAGGACCAGGTCACTCTGTGGCCCCCGGCTCCCTCAGGACCATCTTGCCCCTTGGGAAAAGGCTCCTTATCGTCCTCCTCTTCTCCTCCCAACAGTCTTCACCTCCACACCCATTTGTTCCTCCTCTCCCAAGCTGTCCCACACTAAATCAGACCAGTATGTGGCCTTGAGTGTCTGAGCAAACTCCAAAACCTGTGCGGACCAGCATACTTTTAAATGTATTTACTTACTCAGTACCCCCATGAGATAGCTACCCACATCTTCATTGTACAGATGAGGAAGCTCAGGCACAGGGAGACTGACTGACCCAAAGTCACACAACTAATGCAATAGGGCCAGAATGGAGACTAAGCAGTTTAGTTCCAGAGTCCCTACTGTTAGCTCAAATTAGGCTGGTTTTTTCTGTTAAAGCCAATTCTCTTCCTACCTTTATGGGGTTTTAAGAGCAATTAAAATTGTGAAACCTGGGGTTAGCAGGGAGCATAGGATAAACTGCGAGCCAGGCAGGGCAGTATTAGTCATTCCCTCGGTGAAATTGCATGATTTGCATATCAAGCGCCCAGGCTGCTCATCTGCTGAAAGGAAGTGGGGCAGGCCAAGGTGACGCAAGTGGGACTTTGCAAGTGGGACTTTGACCGCTCTGAAGAAGAGGAAATAGCCTGGGTCCTGGGGGGCAGGATCGCGTAACCCGCATTGGAAACCCTGGGGTAACCTCTGAACCTTGGTGGAGTTTCCAGTCCTCTCCCCAGCCCTCCAGAGGCCTCTCCATGCTTCAGTAACTGTCACCCATTTGCTGATAGGGCGAGGCAGGAGGAGGAAGAAGGCAGGCTGCTTGAAGGTCCGCGGTCAGAGCCACAGATTCAAGTGACCTGGCTGCAAAGAAAACAGCAAAACCAGTAGCACTGCATGAGTCAAGCATTGACCTGAGCTGGGTGCACAATACCTCACAGACTTCCTGGCCGCAATTTGGCCTTGACCATTTGGTTGCCAGAGCCACAAGGCCCTCTCTTTTGTTTATTCACCCTCATTGCTTATGTGGCAGTATTGACTTAGAATGACCAGACGGCCCACTGCGATTGCCCCTGACTCAGAGGCGCCCTGGCTTCTACAACTTCTCATTTTACGCCATCCAAGGATAAGACTCAGACCCGACCTTAAACATTTACCGTGGAAGTGAGCTCTCCGGTCGTAAGTTCCTGTGAACCAAGCTGCAGGTTACGGGGGGGGGTCGGTCGTAAGTTCCTGTGAACCAAGCTGCAGGTTAGACGGGGGGGGGGGGGCAGGGGGCAGCTATAAGCAGAGCTTTGTAGTCTCCCTTTCTTCCTGTGTTGAATTAGAACCAAAGCCCAGGGAGCCAACCGGCTTCACGCTGTCTCTACTCTGCCCCACTCTCTTGCCTGCTGTTTCCTTCACCCTCACTCCCTCACTCTTTATTCCCTCCCCAATGCAGTAAGTTGGTTCTATGCTCTCTCCCTCAGCGGCTTGATTTTCGGAGTCAAACCTGTTGTTTAGCCAGTTTTTCAACCATCAAGATGACATAAAATTTAGATGTGCATATTTATTTTATAGATTCATTCAGAGCCTAGACATGACAGGCACCTTTGCTATCCATGTATTTCTGCATCTCTCTCATCACCCTGGGCTGGCTCTTCCTCTAGAACAGACTGCCTAGGAGAGCATCCCCCCGTACCCTTAGAGGCAGGACACCACCTGGTAAGGTACTGGCCTTGCACTGAATGCACACTTCCTGTGTGCTCTTGAGCAAACTTGGTCGTTTCACCAATCCGGTGTTCTCATTTGTGAAATGGAGTAAGGGTATCAGCCAACTGCCCTGTGTTAATACTGTAGGGATTACTATGATCAGAAATGTCAGGCATTTCACTACAGGGCCAAGACAGAATGTACGGGCTTGCTAGCTATGTTACCATCAGCTAATGCACAGAGAATCAAGGGATTGTGGCTTGTGAAGGAAAATGGACAGAATGGGACGCCCCTGTCCTTCAGGCTGTCTGTCTCATTGGATGCAGGTGCTGGGCCAGCTCCAAATCAGAAGGAGTTACTTTTCTTATTGGCTGCAAAACCTCCTCAGGATACTTTTAAAAAACTTGTGCTAGGAGGTTTTGGTTTTCCTAAATGGCTTTTCTCTCCAGCCTTTCAGTTCTTTTGTCCTACTAGATTTAATGTGAAGTTGCATGGAATTCACTACTGACCAATTAGCACAAAGACCACACCTAACATCAGCAGTGCGTGGACTGCAGACACTCACTAGGCTGCCAAGCCAGTGCTGCGAGGGAAAGATGTGTGCCGGAGGTGTCTAAGAGTTTGAAGCCAAGGACAGAACCGGGGGTCTCTCCTTCCTTGTTGAGCTATCTGTGAAGAAGCTTTCTAGGAAAATAAGAGCCTCTGTAGTTCTGGGAAGTCTTCCTGGAAAGAGCCCTGTCCCCATGCAATAGCCCTTCAGGACCATCCATGGTGTCCTCATCCCAACAGGGTAGTTCTTATCCCACAGAGCCTGCGTTCTTCCAAGGCCTTGGACCACAGCTGGAAGAAGTGGGCTGGACAAAGCCAGGACTGTGGGCACCAAGAGCATTCGAACATCCGAGTGGGTGGCAGGGGGCAAGATCAAAAATCTTGGGAGACATTTCCCAATAGAGATGGGAGCTAGTCCTCTAGTCTTCTGACCCAGTGCTGCCAGAAATAACCTGGACAACATCTCAAGCGCCCCCAGCCTTTGCTCTGATGCCTAAAATGAGCAGAGGGATTTGGTCAGTCAGCCTCTGCCGCTAGACACCGCTGCCATAGTACTCCTGTCGTACACCAGCCTCCAGCACTTGCCTTTCTCCTGGTCCATCTCTGGGCTCCCTTCATACTGAGCTCACCTTTGCACCCTCTGTGTGCTCGCTCAACCCAAAGACTCCCCTCCTTGGCTCTCGTATGTCACTTATCCCTGTGGTCAGGTACTATCGTGGTTGCCTCTCGAGGTTCTTATGATAATTCATACATGGGAAAGAAGCTTTTTACAGGCAAAATCAACACAAGAAATACAAGCCTCTTTCTAGCATCTGATAATAGAGCACATGAAGATGAAAGAGAAATCAGGATTCAACTCTGCTCTTTTTCCCAAAGAGCATAATTTTCCAGATGAAAAAGGTCTGATACTTGTTAATAAAAAGAAGTTCAGCCCTGGGTAGAGAGATCACTTAAAGCACTCAGGTGAGTGTAGGCAAAATCATATAACAGAATTACTTAAACAGTGACATAAATTACAAAAGCACTGGAAGAAGTGTTGGTCTGTAGAACTGCAGAAGTTTATAAAGAATAAGTCTAATCTCATTTTTCTTTCATGATTACTACTACACTGGTTGATCAAGGACAGGTAACAGGTTTCTCAGTTCAACTTCAGCAACGTACATGGCAAAGTCTCACCTTATTTTGCCTTGTGACCAAGCTGGATTCAAAACACAGTGCTACTCTGTGTGGCAATTCATAGATTCGTGTCAATCTGGAATGGTGGCGACCTTGGGTCATTCCACCTCCACCTGAATTAGCAGACACACTCCCGGTCCTTCTTTGATCTTATTTGAGAGTTCAGACCTTCAGTGTCATGGCCAAACACAAAAATCCAACAGTGGAGCAATGGGATTGTGCCCACCCAAGAGATTTTGATAGAGGCAAGCAAATTTGACAAACTAGTATTCACTGAGACACCTGCTGTATTCCATACATTCTGCTTTGCTGAAAAGACTAGAGTGAAAAATACTCAAAGATTCTCACAATCATGGAATTTGCATCTTAATCTACAGATGTTATATGTTGTTTACCCAAATTAACTCAAGAGTTAAGCAGCCTTTTTGCACTGTTGCCTTCATCTTGTCCTGATAACAATTAGCTTTTTCAGATCCCAGAACAGGGAATTTCTATGCTGGAAAAATTCTAAGCGATAAACAAGTTGGACTTGGGTCCAGAAAAGCTAATCATATCAGGACAAGTAGAGTCAATCAGACTTGACAGTAAAAATGAAAAAAATTAGACAGAGGCAAAGAAAATATATCCAATATATTTATTCATCCAACAAATATTTCTTAGGATTTATCAGCCCTATTTCTAAGTGATGGAGACAAAACACTGATCAAGAGAGTCAGAGTTTCCACCATCTGGAGTTTATATTCTAGTAGTCATACAACAAGCTGCTGTAGCTGCCAAAAATAAATAAAAATACAATCTTAGGCTCCAGTGTGGTGTCCCAGATGAGGAACAGGTAAGCGCCACTGCACTTGGCCTTGGCACTTGGGCTCAACTCCAGACACCACCACCATGGAGAGATACAGAGCCTGAGGATGTGTACCACGGCAAGTGAGGAGGTGACTGAGGGTCAGCCTCAAGAAAAGCAGCCCTACATCATCACCACCTGCAAATATAGATTCTCTTCAGTTGAGAAGTACTTCCCAATAAACCCACTGCAAGTTGAAAACATGGTAAATCCAGAGTGCGTGCGCTGTACCTGACCTACTGCGCACCCTAACGACACAGCACACTTTCTCAGTTACCCCCCTCATGTTTGCACGGGCTGCTGCCCAGCACCGGAAGAAAGAATTGTGCACAAACTATTTCCTGGGGAAAGATTAAAACTCAAAATTGCAAGTACAGTTTCTCCTGAATGCGCATCACTTTCCTGTCACCTCAGAGTTGAAAAGTAGTTCAGTGGACGCATTCTTCAGTTGAGACCATCTGTGTGTGAAAAGCCATCAAGGTGGTCATTAATGCTGCCTTCCAAACACTGCCAGCTCCAGCTAGCAAGTTGAGGGCAGCACCGTGTACATCAGCTGCAAACTGGAACTTTTCCACGTTAGCAGGAGATGTTTTCCTCCAGTGAATGGCCAGATAAGAGAGAGTGAGCTGTGACAGTCTGATCCCCAAGTGATTAGTATGTGCCCCCAGCCAACCCTTGATGGATATTTTTGAATGAGGAAAAAATAATCATGACCAGTTGTATTGCTGTCGCTCAATGCTGCTGAGACTTTGGCTGTTGTTTGTCCCTGTAGCACGACCTGGTTGCTGTGTTTAGAGCTTGAATGTCCCCAAGGGTCAGGTGTTGAATGCTTGGTCTCCAAGGTGGCCCTTTTGGGAGGTGAGAGTGCATCTGGGAGGTGGGGTCTCGTGGAGAAAAGTGAGGTCATTGGGGTGCACCCTTGCAGGCACACTGGGATCCCAGCCCTTTCCTGTTTTGTTTTGCGTCCTGGCTGCCACAGGTGAATGGTCTTCCTCCACCACTCGTGTAACTGGGCCAAATGACCTTGGACTGAAGCCTCTGACATTCAGCCAAAATAAAATTTTCCTCCATATAAGGAGATTTTCTCAGGTATTTGACACAGTGAAGGAAACAGACACGCTGGTCTGTCCTGGCTGCAATACCTGCTCTGTAGAAAGGGAGTAGTCCTGTAACATAAGACCCAGTGGTGAGAATGGGGTATTTCAGGCTGCGACCAGGTTTGTGAAATTAGTTTCAGCATAAAAATGAGCTTTTTCATGGAGGTGCCAAGTGTGTGGTAGACTTCCTTCGGAGGGAAGGCACTGACTAAATATCTGAGGTCTGCAGCTCTGGGCAGGAATGAAAGACAAGAGGCCTCTTCCAACCTGAGACGCCAGCAGGCCACAGCCGGGGGTGGACTCAGCAGACAAACCACAACTAACTGCACCACCTTCCCTGGCCTGCGGGTGGGCCTGGCGCCATGCCCAGACCCCTGCTGCTTTCCTGAACCACACAGTCATGAATCTGGCCTCCACCTGGCCAAGGGACTCAGCCGTGGGTACAAATGCATGCAGCTCAGATGTCAAGGAGATCGAATAAATGGTAGAGGCCCCTGGCCTTCCATCATGCAGAATACTTTTCAGAAGTTCCCTGGGACTTCTGTTTACAGAACTGGCAACGTGGAGTGGAGGCCGCAGGAAATCCCTGAGACGCATTCACCCCTACTCTTTGCACCTCCTCCTGCTTGTTCTGCCTTTTAGGAATGAGAGCTCAGCACCCTGCCGACCACTATAGAACTCATCGTAAAGATCTGTTCAGGGAGCCGTGTGCTAAAGGGCTTAAGGGAAACCATTTTTAGCATCAAAAGTTGGGTGTGAGCATTTGCCCCATTCCCTACTGGAGGTGGTTCACACGGTCTCCCAAGAGCAGACTGTACACATCACCCAAGTGAACGCTCCCTTGGCTCATGATGGTGGCTTAAAATTGGTTGTGGTGGGAATCTGTACACCATGGAAATGGGTGAGTTCTAAAAAGCAGAACTTTATACACACACACACACACACACACACACACACACGTTATTATAACGTATATCTACATTTTTAAGAAAGTTTACCAACACATCCCTGGGAATAGTGAGAAAACCATGGTGTTTGGGACCAAGCAGAACTAGACTCAGCCTGGCTGTGCCCTGCTGGATATTGTCATTGGGAAGGGCTGGGGAGGGTGCATAGTGGATGGTGAACCTTAGTTTCTGTAAATGGGGTCATGATGACTATGAGAATATTAACTCTTCAGAAAGTAGTATGGGGAATCAAGTGAGTTGTCCGGAGACCACTCCCTAAACCAAGCTCCTTCCCTTCCCTCGGCTCCCACACAGACATCAAGCTCCAGAGACAGGAAGAGATTCCCTGAGTCCCGGGATTTCCTGTCAAATGTGGAGAACTGTCCTAGGAGCTTCGCGGCCTCTGTCCTCATGTCCCACTGGCCAGTGCAGGGCCAAATGATCAGCCCCAACACCAGCCACTTGCTCTGGGAAATGGGAGCGGAGCCACAGCCCCAGAAAGGCCCCCGGAGCCGCTGCTGGGATTAGTGGGATTTTTGAAGCACTCTGGAGGTCGAGATTCATAGTCTAGGTACAGGATGAGTGACTTTGAGCCTATATCTTAGATAAATGATGACTTAATATCCTGGGACCGGAGGAGGGTTCTTTCTCCCAGAAGGACAAGGATGGAGAAGAAAGTAAAGGATCAGGGAGTGTTTGAGCGGTGGAGGAGAAGGAAGGCTGTTTATCAGGTGACCAGTCGTGGTGGACCCAGCCTGCTTTCCCAGCAAATGGACAACCTTAGGGTAAAGCACCCACAGGGAAAACCAGCAGCATTAAGAGTGGGCAGTTCTTAGGGTCCCATCTGGGATTCTGAGAACTCACTCCCTGAGTTCACAGCTGTCTCCTCAGTTTCAAGCACTGGCCAACTGTAACTGCCAAACACACACTACTGTGGACCCAGAAGGATGTAGTTGTGGGAGTCCCGAAACCCAGATGTGAAAGTGAGTTATGCATTCATCTGGGGTCAGCTGTTAAGCCCTCCCAATTCTTGCTCCCTTTGTCTGTTAACGACAGTATCAGTTAAGTAGCTCTTCTCCAAATGCTTAGGACCAGAAGTGGTTCAGGTTCTAGGTTTTTGTCTGGTTTTGGAATATTCACAGATATCTCAGGGTGGGAACCAAGCAAAACATAAAATTTATGTTTTATATACACCTGATACCCATAGACTGAAGGTAATATTTGTAGTGAGCCTGCATGTTGACTGTTACCTACCTCATGAGGTCAGGTATGGAATGTTCCCAGCAGCAGAATGTCAGCATTCAAACAGGGATTTTTTGTTTGTTTGTTTGTTTGTTTGTTTGTTTTTTGAGACAGGGTATCACTATGTATTTGAGCCTGATCTGGAAGTCACCATGTAGCCCAGGCTGGTCTTGAACTCATAGCGATCCTCCTGCCTCAGCCTCCCGAGTGCTGGGATTACAGGCATGTGCCACCACACCTGGCCAAACAGGGATTTTGGAACACTGGGGACTTTGGATTCTTGGATTAAAGATGTTCAGCCAGTAGTAATAATATTCACTTCACAAGATTGTGATAAAGATAAAAAGGGCAAATTATAAACTCCTAACTCTCAATACAAATTACAGTAACATTGAGTATAATGGACAGATGTGTTCTAAAAGCAGGGTCCTTCTGCGAAGAATTTCTCCATCTAAAGAGTCCACAAGCCATCAGTCAGGGAAGGAGAAGAGGGGAACCTTTTGCTAGTCCATCCTAGAGGAAAGAGGGGTTCAGTTGTACTTCAAGAAGCAGCCCTTTATTTCTAGGCTCCATCTACTGTGTTCTTTAGATAACCCCTCCCTTGTTAGCCTTCCATTTGCAAGAAGGGGTGAACATAGGAAATAGAACCAAGGATTTGGGGCTGGGGTTGCCCCAGTCTGTGAAGAGGGAGAACATGATGAAACCAGAATCTCTCCTCACCCTTGTCCCTCTGGAGAATCCTCTAGGACCTTCTTACTGAATGAAGGCCACTGCCTGGCAAAGGTAGGGGAGGACCCAGTCTCCTGTATGCGCAGAGAGAAGCAGGGGCACTTCCACAGCAGAAAAGGAGGCAGATTCAGATCATCTGGAGAGCTGGACAGGACCACAGAAAGCATCTTTGTGCAATGTGGGGTCACAGCAAGCTCAAGTCCCCGCTCCTCTCTCAGCTGACCATCCTGTTAGGCGAACCTGCTCTTCCGGGCTGCCTGGAGCTGCACCCCGCCTTCCACGTGACTCAGCGGCCTGCCAGACCAAGTGCAGCTCCGGCTGGGAAGTGCAAAGGCCGTGGTGGTGACTGGAGCCCAGGTCCCAAGAGGGATTTTAAGGCATGTTGGAAACATTGCATCTGGAATCGTATGCCTGGCTGCTCAGGAATTTAGGGTTTGAGTAACTTTCTGCTCTAACTTACAGGAAGGTCTAATGGGGGTGGAGCAGGAAATGTTGTAAGCTCTGATCACCTTGGAAAAATACCGTTCACTGCGAGCCTGACGGTGCAATTCCAGGAAGCAGCTGGTGGTGAATCAGCTTTCCTTGTGGCTTCAGGAAGCGTGTCCAGGGCCTCGCCCATCTCTCCAGGGAGAGGGAGCACTGCCTGCAACGCAGGGCTCTGCCCAGGCTCTACACGGGTCTTTGTGAAATACTTTTAGGTTTATGATAATAGATGATCTTGCACAGCTTCTAATTCTCTTGTCTGGAGCTCGCATGAACAATAAAACGTGTCTGCAAGTAATCTCTACATGCCGGGCAGCATGGTTTGCATTTAGCTCCGCTGGTGTTAGCAGAGCCAGCAGGGTCTGGGAAGTGCAGAGAAGGTTGGCGGTTGGTTGGAGATCTGGCGGCTCTTCGGCCAGCCTGCAGGTCCAGGGGCTGCCTCGGGGATTGTAGGGACGGCAGTGGGGCCACAGTTCCAGCTGTGCTCTTCCTGCCCTGGGGTGTTTCCACCTTCTGCCTTCTCAGTGGGCTAATCTGTGAGCTCCTCCTAAGCTTGCTGCTGCCCCTTGAACAGCTTTGGGCCCCGTTTGAGACTTCATTTTTCTCCCTGCCAAATAAAAGTGGTTCAGTAGTGAGTGGACTTGGAGAGGTGGTCATTTCAGATCAGCTCCTGAGTTTTTAGCTCCAACTGAGAGAGCAAGCTAAATGTGTTTCTCTTCTCTGCCTCTTCCTCCCCTGTCCGGCTCAAGGCTACGCCTTTCCGTTTGAACTCCACGTTAGATAGAGAGACCCACACTCAGCCCTGGTGATTTTGAATACACTGCATCATCACTGATGACTCGGGAGAACGGTCCCTAGAAGGTATCAGTGCCCTTGGCCTTACTGGCCCTGGGTGAGTGCACAGCAACAGCGAGAGATTGGGTGAGATTACTGTGGACACTCTCCAAGGCTCCTTTGCCCACGCCCCAAGGAGGGCAGGCAGCGGAGCAACCTGCAGCCCTCTGGACAGAGGAGTAGAAGTGCAGGTGTTGAGAGAGGCGGCAACTCTGTGCCTTTCTAATGCTGGCTCCCAGAACCCCTGCAAGTGCCCAAGTGCCCACCCCCAACAGACAGGAGATTTTGTGTGCTCCTGGGAAACTCCTAGTCTTCTAGGTCAGGGAGGATGAAAGGTGGAGAGGAGACTCTCCCAGTCCCTGCAATTCATTTCCTTCCTTGATCGACATGGTTACTCTTTCCCTGTCCTTCCTCCCACTTGCCTTTATGCATTTTCCCTTTTTGTCTCCCTGTCACTTTTTGTTTGTAGTCTAATGCAGTGGTTCTCATCAGCCACATCTGGAAACTTGTTACAGATGCAAATTTTCAGGCCCCACGAAAGGACTACTGTAGCAGGAACTCTGAAGCAGAGCCAGCAAGACTGGGTTTTAAGCAGCCCTTGAGGTTTTGACCAGCTTCTGATGCACGGTCACTCCTGCTGTCTCCCTCCCCCATCGGCCTGCAGGATCCAAGAAAGTCCTGGCACCAGGGCTCAGCTCTGCACAGGAGCCACACTGGGAATGCAGAGGAGACCCAGGAGGCAGCCTGGCATGATCCAAGCTGGGGCCCAAGGGTACCAGCCAGAGGTCACTCATTCTGAGAGTCCCCCGTTCCCCTCTGGAAAGAAAATGCAAAGAACTGAGTCTTGGGGTTCCAATGGGTTCACAGGGTTTGCCTCTTGCCTGGCTCATTACCCTCCCTTCTTCCAAAGCTGACTTCCGGAAAGTTGCCCAGATCTATGTGAAAAGAGTTGGATGTTTCAGTACAAATCTTATTGACGCTTAGCGTTGACGCTGAATCACTTGCTCATCTGAAACTGAATCACACCCCTTTCCCAGCCGGTGCCATCTGTTTTTCATTGCGTACTTCGGGGTCCTATCTTCCTATAGGATCTGTAAGCTTCTTGAGGCCAGAGGCTTTGCCTTGAATTTCTAAATGTCACCCAGAGTATTCTCTAATGCTTGCTATTTGGATAAGTGGTTGGAATTTAGTACCTTGGATAGACACATGACCCTCTAAGGAGCTCTGGTGGCACATTCCTGTAATCTAAGCACTCTGGGAGGCTGAAGCAGTAGGATCACAAGCTTAAGTCCCAACTGGGTGACTTAGTGAGACCCTATCTCAAAAATAAAAAATAAAAGAAGGGCATAAATGAGCCTGTGTTTAATCCCCAGCACTGCCAAAACCAGACTCTTATAGAGTTGTCTGAAATATTGAAGTTTTATATTTATTTACTTTTACACACAATTGTGTTCTGTCTTCCCCAGGTAGATTGTAAATATATTCCTTTTTGAAGCTGTATTGAACCTAACCCAGAAGTAGCTCTCAACAAACACATGCACAACAATTAGCTTTCTGGGAACAGTCTTGGCTAGAAGAAATTAATTTTCTCCAGCTCCATGAAGGCCTGTCCCACAGGGTGTGAGGTGGCGGGTGTGATCCAACAGGACTGCTCTTCCCCGAGTCCCTCAGAGAGTGACCAAAGGCTGTTTTTGAAGACAGTGCATTAGCAGCCCCGCTTAGCTTCAGTTTGTCCCAGGACTCAGACTAAACTGGTGAAAACTTATGAGCTTGCACACAGCATGGAGGATGATTGCTTTTATTCATCCTGGCTGCCATCTGTACTTGAACAGAGTAATCAAGTGCTACTAAAACAGAAGAATTTTGTATAATTTAAGTGAAAGAGGCACCTCTTACCCTCAGTAGGCACAGCCCACCCCACCATTCCACAGTGTCCTGCTCTCCCTGCCTTCATCCATGCCAGCTGTTCCTTGAAGGCCAGTGAGCAGGCCCAGGCTCACAGCTCCCTCTTCCAAGCACAGTCCTGCCCTCCTCTCTGATGACTCCTCGACTATCTTGTGTCCAGGAGCCAGACTCCTCTTCATCCATGCAGAGGAAAAGTCACCAGGGAAACTTCAGCTCAGTGTTTCTCTGAGGGTCCTGATTGCTCAGCAACATTACCTGGAGGAGATGTTTAATAATATGGGTTCCTGAAACTTGCGCTTGGGCATTCTGATTCAGACAGCCCCGGGGTGAAGCCCAACTGGCTGTATTTTTTTTTTTAACTTTACAGGTGATTCTGAAGCATGGGCAAGTTTTAGAACCAGCGGACAAGCTCTGAGCTTTGGGGGATCTTCTTGTTTTTAATCCTCCAATAAGTAGCACATCACCTTGTGCCTAAGCAGTCACTGAATATTCACCAAGTCAAGGTGTTGCAGAATTTAAGTGATTGGAGAGACCAATGGGTGAAACAGAAAGATTTACTTAGGTACAGAACACCAGCCCAGTGGACTTGTATCCAAATGTTGAGCCCCAGACAAGGAAGAGATTCTAGTTTTATATAAGTGGCCAAAGCGGTTGGTCTTCCTACGGGTGGGCACATGAGTTTCCAGAAGCAGATCCAAAGCAGTTAATGAAGTAGTGACAGCTTTGCAACTTAGCATATCTTGGTGGATAAAACAGGATTTCATAGAAGTGAGGGGTCATAAAACCTTACTTATAGGAACAAAGTTAACAACAGCCTTAGGGAGAGAGGGAGTTTGAGCGAAACTGCTTACAGTTGGGGAGACTTGTTTTTTCTCCTTCTCTTAAAGTCCCACTTCAAAGGAGCAAATGAGTAACTGGGGATTGGGAAAGCAGAGCGCGGATAGGTAGTTCAGACAACCGAGCATCAGACCTAAAGGCTGGGCAAGGGCCGGTGGGGTACAGGGAGCCCAGGGGTGGAGTAGGGCACCTGGGCAGCGGTGGGTGTGAGCAGAGGAGAACCAGGTCCACTGGTTGTCCTGTGCTGGAGAAGATGG
The DNA here is from genome assembly GCF_012274545.1 of Fukomys damarensis. Lineage (NCBI taxonomy): Eukaryota > Metazoa > Chordata > Mammalia > Rodentia > Bathyergidae > Fukomys > Fukomys damarensis. The sequence goes on from NW_022900933.1 coordinate 5,571,979, forward strand.
CTCCTGCTTTTGAAAATACGGCCACCTTTGAGGAGCTGCTGCCCCTACACAGGGGCCTGCAGCCATTCTGCCTCCAGTCCACCTAAGAAAGCAAACCTGAAAGGAAGGCAGCGTCTCAGTTCAACCCCTCCAAATCCCTGCATTCTGTCCGGATAAAGTCTGCTCTCTCTGGCCCATGAGTTCTTTTTTGCTTGCCCTCGAGCTCATCCTATGCTGCTTCTGCCCCTCTCCTTCCCTGCACCTTGTAAGACCTGAGAGAAGGCCCCCTTGCCATGTCTAAAGTCTTTCGGCCAAACACCGTTTCACCTCACAAAGTCCTACGCAACCCATCACGAGGTCACAGCATGAAAACATCATGCTGTTCTGCCCAGGAGACTGTCAGCCTCCTGAGGGTCAAGGGGAGTGTTTATGTCCAAAGCCCAGCCAGTCGGTGTTCTGACAGTTGGGCAGTGCTCAGGACTGGAGTTTGCTTTTATTCCTGTAAACGGTGTTGATTCCGCAGAGACACAAGCCCCGTGATTTTCATCTAGAGAGGAAATTGGAGTCAGGGTGAGAGTTGTGCCAAGAAGGAGAAAAGCAAGCAAAGGTGGGAAATTCCAAAAAGGTCACAGAAAAGCCCAAAAGGCGGCTGGGGTCAGAGCCCAGCTCCTGTGGTCACCCTCCACCAAAGCTGGGCTGCTGAGCTGGTGTCAGCCCCAGGGAAGATCCAGGCAAGCAGAGGCTGCAGACTGTGCTCAGGAGTGACCCAGGCTGCGGCAGGCAGAGAGCTGCTCTTGGGCCCACTGCATTCGTGCCCCATGAGGGACGCAGCAGGGCCCGGTCAAGTGCACCATGTGGGTCTGGATGGGGCCTCAGGGCTGCTACTGTAGTCAGCTGATTCCCCTGCTTGACATGCAGATGCCCTGATTTGGTCTGACAAGTGGAGGCCACTGGGAGGAGCAGCCTGGATTTTTGACATTCAGTAATCTAGAAATAACCAGCTGGGCTCCTGGCTGTGTGGCCGCAAGTGCTTTTCCCTTCCCAGGCAATCCCAGAGCCAAGGGGCCTTTTCTCCCTGTGTGGAGAGGTCAGTGTTCTGGCCTAGCCTAGCCTTTGCACTCTGCAGTTTAGGGAGAGTCACTTGAATTGACTACCGCCTTGATTCTCCTCTGTCAAATGGGGTTGGTGGTGGTTGAGCCCCGTCTGCCTCTGGTAGAAAATGATTCTAAGGGGTTGACTGTTCCTCCTCACCCTGTGGCCTGTACTTGATGTCTGCTGCTTCTAGAAGCCGAGAAGTCCTCTTACACTCTGAATACCACCCTGTTCCTCCTTCCCAGCCTCCTCCTCATCCCCCCATGGGCACTCTCGAGAAGGAAATTGTCCTTTAAATTGTTGCAAAAGGTGTGGGATGTCCTGTGCCAGTGAATGGAAAACAATCTCCACTGTCTGTAGAACTCTGCCTGCTGCTTCTGTTCAGCTTCTTCCTCCTCAACCTCCCGAAAACCTTGGGGGGCAAAGTAGCAAGAGGCGAAATGCTGCAACCGGGTGCTCCCCACCCGCTGCAGAGTCAGTACCATCGGGTGCTGTCATCCCCACCACGGTCAGTTCTCTACCCCAGCAGCCACCTGGTCTGGGCAAAAGAATTGTTTTTGCATAGTGGCTCACTTGCCCACAGTATCTTGTTGCAGATGGATTTCTTGCACAATGGGGAAATATGGGGAGGGGCCTTTTAAATGTACTTGCAAAACACAGCTTTAACAATGGATGATTCAAGAGGCTGTAATGAGGCCTTCACTCCTACCACAATGTTTTGACAAAATGACAGAGCCCAGCTGGAGATACACGAAGGCAAAAAATAGAAACCTAACCTCTTGTTATTCAAAATGTAGAAGGGACCAGGGGCATCAGGAGGAGCTTGAGAAAGCTGCAGGCTCTGAGCCAGGTTTATTGAAGAGATCTGAGCCGGGTGTGGTGGTGCACGCCTGTCATCCCAGCACTTGGGAGCCTGAAGCAGGAGGATCGCTGTGAGTTCGAGACCAGCCTGGGCTACACAGTGAGTTCCAGGTCAGTCTCAACTACATAGTGAGACCCTGTCTCAAACCACACCCCCCTCAAAAAAAAAGAAAGAAAAAGAAAAGATATCTGCATTTTAACAAGAGGTATAGAGGACCTTCATATATGTCAGGTTTGAGAATCTAACCCGAAGTCGGCTAATAGTCAGTACTCAGTCTCGGTCACCACCCCCATGCCAGGCAAAGCTCCAGTGGACTAAACTCCTGCAGAGCATTGCAGCTGTGCTTACAGGGCGGCCCCTCCACAGGCACCCCTCCCCCTCAAGAGGCCTCCCCCACGTGTCTGATGTCTCCCACCGCAGGCTGCTTCTTCTCTGCTGTGTTCTGGGAAGGCAGGGATCCACTTCCTGAGCAGAATGCCGTTAGCTTTTGCGGGAGCAGTAGCTCTGACCTCAGTGCCACTGGAAGCCATTCCGAGGCCTGATTCCCAAGAGAGAAGCAGGAGGAAGAGGACTCCTCGGAGCTGCTTGTGTGGAAACCAAGCCAAGAGGGAATCTGGCCAACTTGTTGAGCTCCAAACGGAAGGAGAAAAGTGAACAAGGTATGCAGAAAATGGCTTGGGATGACAGGCTGGAGTGACACCTGCTGGGACAAGAATTGTGCATGGACCCCAAAACAGTGACAGAACCTAAAACCACCTGACCTGTGTAATAAGTAAGCTGCAGGTTTGCTGTCTCCCATTATTATAGACAGGTAGAAATATCACAGGCAGTCGAATAGGGCTGGGCCCTCCACAGAGTCAGGAAAAGGTTAAAAAGCATTACAACCATGGCCAGAGACACATCCGTTGCATACCAGGCCTCAAGATAAAGACAAAAATAACCAGGCATACGTACTTCACCAAAGGACAAGATCGGTGGTAACGCCTGGACTAAAGAAGTCTAGAGAGACACCAGTCACCCTGGTGGGTGGCCAGGACCTCTGGATCCATTACTTCTTAGAAAAGTTCTTTGTTCTTTCCGTGCACACTTGTTGTGTGGCTTGGTTCCCCCACTGGATCACTATTACCTAAGTGACGACACTTGTGACCTTATTGGGTGATCATAGCCTTAACCCACGTTATACCCGTGTGGTTTTTGCTCTATAAAACTTCCCTCTAAAGTGGGATCCCTGGCTACCCATTCAGGACCCCTCCTGCCTCTCAGAAGCTGTCCTATCAATAAATATTTCCTACTCTTAACCTCTGTGTTCCTAGAATTCAGTCTTTGATTTTAGAGAGCACAAACTCGGCATATCGGACATCTAACAGGTTGGAAATTATTGTATTTTCCTTATACTATTTAGAGGTCTGATTTCATCTCCTATATCATCCCTGTATCACCATCACATAAAAAGGATTTTCTGGACATGTCAGTAAGAGGCATAAAGGGATTTATTAGTTTAAAGGATGCACTCAGAGAAATAGAGTGCAGGCCCTCAAGAGAGAGGTACACTGCAGTTTGGAGCAGAAAATATTTCTGTGTTTTTGGCAGAGGAAGTCTATGGACTTTGTGACTCCACAGGAAGTTTCTACTTCTCTTGGCTTACAAGAAAAGGATGGCCACCCACAGAAAAATAATGGTCCATTTACAGGTGAAAGGCATGAGCCATTTTTTAAAAGATGGGACCCTTTATCTTAAAGATCAGGTTTCCGCTATTTATGTCTAACTTATGGACCTAAAGTATCTTTAAGGGATTCTGGGCCTGATGGACCTGGAAGAAAAGAAGCATAAACAAACCTAGGGAATACTGATAGAAGACTTTGGATAATTTTGTGTTTTGGAGATACAATCTTCTTAAAAGAACATTTTGAAACATGATTTGCCTTGTCTCCTTTCTACCCATCTTTATTTCTTTTATCATTCCTTAGGGCTTGGTCTACCAGGATGTCCCTCTCTTCCTGTTCTCTACAAATACTGAGGTTTCTGTGGTTAAGAAAAGAGACACTTGGCCTGCTGATAGCAAATGTAATGCTAGCAACTTTGTGGCTCTCCTGGCTTTCAAAGGATTCAAAAGCTGACCAACTGCCCGGTGTGCTCTGCTGCTCTGTTTGTGGCTTTATAAAGACATCCTTGATCTTTTATTGCCTTACCTTTGCTTAGAGTAGCAGACTCTCCCTGGGAAAATGGCTTGTCCTGAAAGAGAGCTGTTAGCAGGGCACAGTGGCGCACGACTATAATCCCAGCATTCTGGGAGGCTGAGGCAGGGGGAGTGCAAGTTTGAGCTCAGCCTGGGCAATTTAGTGACTTAGTGAGACACTGTCTCAAAATTTTTTTTAAAAAAGTAGGTCAGTGCAAAGATCCAGTACACACACACACACACACACACACACACACACTGCTATTATAGCTGGAGATGCTTGAACTGTAGTTCCATCTCTGAGCCCTCATGAGAGGTAATCGCTGCCTGTGTGCATGCCTTGTGATTTCCATTCTTGCATCTTTACCTAAGTGGTAAAGTAGGACTTGTGTTCCCATGGAGACTGATTTGGATAACAGGAAAGATAAGTGCAAGCAAAATTGCACAGTAGAAGTTACGGAATTTGGTGGGAGAGAAAGTCTCGATCCAGCTGGTGGAGCAAAGTGATTTCACTTGGAATCCTGGACTAGTGTGAGCATTAGAGAGGCACTGAGTTTGGACAGTGTACCGACATCCCGTTGAAAAGAAAAGTAAAACTTTACCCTGTCATCCTGATGTTGGGCGGTCTATTATCTATAGGTGCTACCAAGGGATTCATCTTTCCCCAAAATGATCCAGGAGAGTGCCCAAACCACAACTCCTAATTCTCAGCTCCAGGCTCCTGTGTACTGTGGGGCCGGCTTTCCCAGCTCAGCTCCTTGCCAATCTGTTTTGTTTTCCTACAGACTCACAACTTACCTCCTCCAGGAAATTTTCCTGAGGGATCCCAGCTTAAGAGATGGCATCTTTAGTACAGAGGACATTGACTGCTCAGGCATAGGCTACCATGCCGTCGCATCCTTCTCTGTGTATAGTCTGGCATTATTCGCTCACTGTCTTGTGTCTGTCTGCACAGATAGCTTGGGTAGTCTTCATGCTCCGCTTCTCCAGAGGTCTCCCAAGTTCCCGCTATACACAGAAGAAGGTGCTTAGCCTAGGCCAGCTGGGTTGGCCTAGATAGTGATATCTGAGTGGCAGGTCCTTGGCTTATTCTCCTGAATCCCGGGACCTCTCAGGCTGCCTAAAGATCAGGACTATTGACTCCAGGACATTGCTGGCTCTGTGTGAATGCCGTGTGTGTGTGTGTGTGTGTGTGTGTGTGTGTTGGTCTTCAGCTAAATGAGGACACAGAGGCCCACTGCTTGTGTTGTATCTGCTTGTTTTCAATGCCACTGTCAGGTCAGAGTCCCCACACACAGACTACCTTGCTTCTGCCCTGTAAAATCCCTGGAGAAGGGGCAGGTGGCAGACTGTGTTCCGACCACGGGTCCGTTCTTAATCAGAGAAACCACGACGGTTTGGGGGCTCATCTCCATTCCCCCAGTGTTCTGAACCAAAACAAAAGAAGAGAATTTATATGTTTCATTCACAGATATTTACACTCCTCCAAAGGCAGTCTGCCCAGCTGCAATGTCCTCAAGAAGGCTTGCAGAAGAGAGTGGGAGCAGTGCTCCGGATTTCTAGAGCACGGCCTTCTACTTTATGTCACCTTCATCCTTAGGAGAGTGCTGAGGCATTGGTTCATTCATTCCCAGGTGGTCTGTGTTTGCTTCTGCGCCAGTCTCCACTGCAGGAAGATTGAAAGAAGTTTTATCTGATCTAATAGGGGTGGGGAGGGGAATTCAGGGACGACTTCTCGGAGGATGTGACATTTGAGCTAAGCATCAAGGAGAACTGATATTAAAAAGTAAAGAGGTCTAAGGCAGTGCTTAAGATACAAAGAATCCAGTCTTTGGAGGAACAGGAATAAAGTCTTCAGGGGTGAAATAAAGGGAATGAGAAAAGCAAGGATCTGGAAGGGTGATGGGGCTGGATGACATGGGAATGTATGAATGGTGCCAGGGACCTTGGCTTTTGTTTGGGAACAATGGAAAAGCCTTTTAGGCAGGGATGAGAACATTGTTTCTAGGAGATTGCCCCGTGAGACAATGGTGAGCAAACACGTCATCACTCAGGCCTCTTTCAACTCTCCCAATGCATAGTCTATTAAACCAGCCAAGTCCTGCTTCTGCACTTCTGAGCCAAAGTAGGTAATACCTCCCAAGCCCCACTGAAAAGCCCAGAAGGCTTGTTGGAAAGTGTGGGGCCCTCAGACAAACTCACTGCTTAGGCATTCAAAGTTGGGCTCCTTTATCCCATTAGAATTTTGCCTGACTCCCAATGAATAATTCCTCAAATTATAACCCTCGGGTCCCCATGCCCAGGCAGGCTCATTTCTGTTGGATCACAAGTATCATGGCTTGGACTGTGGGTGACCAATCCCGAGTTGAATGATTAGCCCAAGATCAATGGGCCACTCTGCTACCATGCAGATGACAGCTTTCCAGTCCTCTCAACACAGACAGCCGCCCTCCTCTGGAAAGTGGGCAGGAGCTTCTAACATGGGTTACTTAGAAAAAGAAAGGAAGAAAGGCCTCCGTGGATTTGTTCTTTGGTATTCATGTTTATTCTGAGATTCAGAAATTCCCACGATCTGGGAATGGAGCTCAGTGCTAGAGCATTTGTGTAGCGTGTGTGAAGTCCTAGATTTGAGCCCACTGGGGATAGGGGACAAAAAAAGTACAACAAAAGACAGAAGTTCCGGGGCCGGGGATTTAGCTCAGTGGTTCCATCACCTGCCTCACAATCACCAGGAGCCAAGGTCGATCCCCGGTACCAAAAAAAAAAAAAAAAAAACAGAAAC
>NW_022900933.1:5578883-5619220 GCF_012274545.1 Fukomys damarensis
GAAAAAAAAAAAAAAAAAAAAAAAAAGACAGACATTCCCAGGATTAGTGTCTGGGCTTTGTCAGAAACTCCGAGGGGAATGTGATTCCTTATGTGAAAAGCGTTTTAAGCCATGTGGTCTTCCTGAGCCATGCACATGCCTTGCGGATGATGCCACTTTCTTGCGGACTTCCCCACCTTCCTATTTCCTGATCCTTCTGGGGCAGTTGAAACAAGCATTTGAATAACCTGTGAGTTGCCAAAAAAGACACCTTAATCCTTAGCAGCCTTTGTCCTGAAAAAGCAACTATCGATTGGTCAATCGATTCACTTTACAAATGGCTCACCATGGCAAGATGGGCCCGGTCCTTTCTCAGCCCTCTGCAGGACTCAAGCCAGGGTTTGTCATCCTGGCACATTACGCAGGAATTCCAGGGGTGCTCAGACAAGCCACTGGAAAGGTGGCATTTATTTTTGGACTTCTGAGCATGGATGTCTCAGGCCCTGGTAGTGAACCTGACATTAGAAATGAGTCCTGTGCCAGAGGTGACTGGGTAGGTACAGTTTTGTGGGCGGCTCCCTGCAGGAGCAGCAGCCTGACAAATGGGACCTGCACACCCGGCTTTGTCCTTGCAGACCGAGCTCCCTCCCTGCAGTCCACTTCACACACTGTGAGCTGATCCATCGCGACAGCTGCCAAATAAGTCCTCCCATTCCTGGGGCCTGCTCCAGCACTCTCATGAATCTTTTCTTTCAGAGTCTACTCTTCATTGCGAGTGTTGTTCAGTCTTGCTTATTCAGGGGAGAAGAAAGTGCCTTAACGTTCTGCACAGGATAGTGTAGTTTCAACAAGCAAATAGGTTGGAATATGTAAATCTGTGCTAACAGAACTTAGCCACCAAACGTGAATCTATATTTGAATATAAATGATCTGCAAACAGTTCTGAAGAAACACAGGTCATACAAGGTCACATGTGAGATCCTGTTTGAAGGATAACTTTTAATTGACAATAATTGTGTGCATTTATTCGGGTGCAATGTGATGCTTCACTACATGTATACTGTGTTGGTTTTCTTGTCACAGTGACCAAATACCTGGAAATAACAATGTAAAAGAGGAAAGATTTATTTTGGTTTATGGTTTTAGACGGCTCAGTTCATGGTTAGCTGGTTCCATTGCTGTGAGCCTGACTGGCATCAAAACGTCACTTAGAACTAAGCTGCTCACCTTGTGGCCGTCAGGAAGCAGAGAGAAAGGAAAAGATCTGGGCAGCAAGGAGCCAGGGGCCAGGAGCCAGATAGAGTCCTCGAGGGAGCCTCAATGGCTCAGTCCCTTCAACTAAGCTCCCAGTGATGCCATCAAAGTACAACTTCATCAGTGGGTTGACCCATGGATGAAGGTAGAACCCTTTGGATCCAGTCACCTTCCGAAAGCCTCACCTAGGAACACATGGGATTCAGGGAGATATCTGAGACCTAAACCATAACATGTACAGTGTGGATGATCATACCAGTTTAACACACATATCCACCCCCTCACATACTTAACCATTTCGTTGTGGTGAGAACATTTAAAATCTACTCTTCCAGCAGTTGTGAAATACATACTGTGATAACTATAATCACACTCCTTTCTGATTCTTGCATTTCCTGGTCTGTTCCTTCATATTAATTAGCACTGTGTCTCCGTTCAGGTCTAAAGATGTGTTCACAGAGCAGAGTCCAATGGGGAATACTACACAGCACAGCGCTCTCCCTTGGTCACTGACTAACTGTCCCATCTGTCACCGGCTGATGGAGTGGCCATGGGCAAAACACCTGACCTCTCTGTCCTCACTTTCCTTGTTTGTAAAGTAAGGATAATACTGCTATTATGCTCTTGCAGGGTCATTGTGGAATTTATGTACTGTGTGGTATGTGAGCAAAAAGTTTAAAAATAGCTTTAAAACTGTAATAACCATGTTGTTGTATGAAATAGTGTTTTCCTACTCTTCTTCCCATTCTCCCCAGAGACAAACAAACAAAAGTCATAGGAAAATCAAGCGTTTGTGATGGGCCTGAGGTCTGGGACAGGGTCTCGGACCATCTGTGGGTGCCTCTAGAAGCTCAGGCCCTGTATCTCATCCTGTGTAACCTCTGCGCTTGCCTTACCTCTGCTGGAAGAGGGAGGGGTCGGTATGAATTCCTGAGGCCCACACAGGCTCTTGCATACTCACATCCGTTCAGCTGAGAGTTTTACGCTGTCTGCCATTTTCAAAGTGCCTCAAAAAAGAGCTTTGAGAGTGCCCTGATCCTGCTGGCATCTTTCTTATGCCAAAAATTACTGGGAGTAGAAACCAGACCCTTCCAGTTCTTTTTTGGTTAGGCAGTGACTTCCTGGCAATGGATAAATGCTTCTGTAGGGGAAAGGCTGTGTTCCTGGGGCCATTCCCAGCCAGCTGGCATGCCTGGGATACAGTCTCAATTTCTCTAAACCTCATTTTCCAAAGTTGGAAGTTTTCAGATAGTGTCAGTAAAAACCTTTGGTCAAGGCAAGTGTAGAGACGGGGTCTATGGTAGTGACGACGACGATGATGATGATTTTACTATTTGGGGCATCTCTATGAAATTTGAGTTAGTAGAAAAAGTTGTAGCATTGCTTTTCTCTGGCCCTAGTCTTCTATTGCCTGAGAAATTCCACCAGCTGCCTTGCTGGTTGTTCCTCTGTAATACATACGACATCCAGCCTAGATTTTTATTCCTTTTCTTTCAACATTATTAACTGTGAACGAGTATGATTCGAAAGCCCACTGATGTCTGGTAGAACAGGGATTCTCAGCTCAGTTCATCTTATCTAAGCAGCAATGATTGGCATTTGGCCAGGTGGAAAGAGGACCAGGGCTGGAAACCTTGCAGCATGCCCAACTCTCCAGAGAGCAGGGGCACAGACTAGATGTTTACAGGTTGTCTCTGAGCCTTCACAGCGCCAGGACTGATACGCATGCATCCGGGATCTGTCTTCCCAAATAGTTTTAATAGAAATCCACAGACTTTGACAGAAATGGAGAGATGGAGAACGCATTTACAAACCTCCACCCTGCTGTCATCAAGCAGTGGCATGGTTTCTTCCTCCTCCTGGCTGTGACAGTGGCAGGTAACTCAGGAGCAAGAGTGTACGTCTGACGGGCTGGAACGGGTGGCCCAGGGGAAGGGGTCTGTAGCAGAATGAAGAAGGTCCCCAAATAACCAGCTGACCCACATCATCCAGAGCCTCTGTGAGCATCGCCCATCTAGAACCTGCTCTCTCCTCATGCATCTGCAGCAGCTGCTCCCACCGCACAACCCTCTGGTCTGTCTCATACATTTTCTTACGCACTAAAATGTCTGAACCGTGAACGTGTCAGGGCTGGTAGAGTCTGCAGAAGCTACCCTTACAGCTCTTCTGAAACCACTTACAGATCCTCTGTGTCTTTGTGCCTTCCGCCACCCTCCCTCTTCTTCCCGCTGACCCTGTTGTGGTTCGTGCTACTCCTGCCCTGTCCTCCTCCACCACAGGGCCTTGTCATGACCCGGATCACCTGGACAGCAGCTCACAAATCTGTGTGGGCGCCCCAGCACTCTTCTGAAGTCGAGAGGCAGATTTCTCAGGAAACATTTAAGAGGAGATTAGTTTTCTCTGTTTTGAATTTACCACATGAAGAGAGACACTAAAACAAGGTGTTATAAAAGGCTTAAGAGAAATCCCAAGACCAAAGCTCCTTAGATATGGTTTTATGACCTAGTTGGAATATGGCACAGGTTGCTTTTTTTGGTTCAGCTATTTAAAACAATTGTGTGAAATCATTGTTTAGTCACTGGCCTGTGTTTACCCCCTCGGCAATTCCTAACAAATGGAGTTGGCAACTGTGAGATGCTGTTTCATACACTGCACAATAGGAATCATGGGCAACTTTGCTAATTTACAGAATGTGCAATTTCCTCACGCAACAGGTTTTGGTTTATCCAATCAGTGCAAAAGAAAACCTCAGAAGGGAGATGAAGTATAGAAAATCACTGTCCTTTTTTTAAAAAAATAGAGCTATTTAGATTTAAAAAATAAACTTTCCTTAGCCTTAGCTGCATCTTACAGATTTTCCCTTCTTTTTAAAAGTTTTTACACTGCAATATTTGAAACCTACCAAAAATTTCAAGAGCAGTGTTTTAGAACTCCTGTTTAACCTTCCCCAGATTTGGCATTTCTAAAATCACATTTTACATTTGCTTGCTCTCCAGATTTTGTTCTCCTCCTTTTTTCTCTTCCTCTCTTCCTCCTCCTACTCCTCTTCCTCCTTCTCATCATCTGATCTCATTTGAGAGTAAGTTTCAATCATCACAATCCTTTATCCCCAAATATTTTAGTGTGAATTTCCTAGGAACAAAGACATTTACTCACTATACAGTGTGCTTAAAAAAACCCAGAAATTTTAACATAGTAGTATGATCTGAACTATGGGCATTTTTCAAATCTTGCCAGTTATCCTAAAAATATCCTTCACGGCATTTTTTCCTTTCCTGGGCAAGCTCTCAAAGGTTGTGATATGAGGTACTTTCATTATCATTTATTTCTAGATATTTTGTCATTTCCACTGTGAATTTCTCCTTAACTCACAAGTTATTTAGAAGCTGTATTACTAGTTTCAAAAAAAAGTCCTAATTGTAGTTATTACTGTTTAAAATTTATTTTTCATTGTTCCTTCAAGTGTCATTGCCCTGTAGTCTGGGAACATGGTCTCTGAGACCCCATCATACCTGTTGAAACTTCCGCTGTGATACTAGTAGGATATAAGACTATGTAAATATATGTTTGAATCTACTGTTGCTATAGCGTTTTTTCTACATATCTACTAGATTTCTTGCTGTGCAAACCTTTTTAATGCTTAATAAACTTTCTCTTTACTTGATTATAATAGCCTATTCTGTGATTGCAGATTTTGATTATTTTTTCCTTATAATTCTCTTGGCTTTGACTTTATAGCTTTTGGAGTTAAGCTGTTAGATGCATACAAGTTATTGAATACTTTATCTTGGTGTGTTGTTACTTTTGTCAGAACTGTATTGTCATGTAGTGTTTTTTGCCTTAAATTCTAGTTCTACTAATTCTGCATAAATTCTACTAATCTTGATATATATTTTTTTTTCCAAGTTCTTTTTTAATATTATTTACATGGTACCTCTTTTTTATTTGTTTACATTCAAGTTTCTCTTGGTTTTATTTCATTGTTCTCCCTAGAAGAAGTATAGGGAATCGTCTATTCTCATAAGCACTTTGAGTACATAGATGTGATCCTCTTGTATTTATTGTAATGTATGTGAACTTCTGTCTTCTTTTGAATTTTCTCTTGAGTATAATGTTATTTTATTTTTGCTTTTTAAATTTCTCCTTTCCTGCCTTCCACTGAGTTAATGAGTTAATTTCCAAATGTGTAGAATTTTAATAAATATAAATTTATTTGTTGATTTTAATGGTTTCTTTCATTTTTAAACCAATATACTCAATAGTAGATTTTCTAATAAAGGGTAATGCTAGAGTTTTTCAGAGATTCTATCCTTTTCCTTAGTATTGCAAATGCCTCACTTGTACACAGTGTTTGAACGTGGTGTTTCTTTCTCCTACCTTTTTTTTGGAGGGTGGAAGTCAGTGCTGAGAATTGAACCCAGGGCTTTACACTTGCTAAACATGTGCTCCACCACTGAGCTACACCCAAGCCCCTTTATCCTTTTCTAAATTAAAAAAAAAACAAACTAGTAAATATGGTGGATGTGTGTGTCATTGTGGTCAATAATTAGGTAAATGTACTGCTCAATGCTATCAGTCTCTAGATTCATCATTATTTCCTGCCTTGGGGTCAGTCTTCTCCTATTTCGGGGAGGTGGTACCAGGGATCGAACTTGGGGCCTTGCTCGGAACCACTGAGCTAAATCCCAGCCCCCACCCCTTACTCGTCTTCTTAGTATCTATTGAAACATTATAATGTTTGTTTTTTAGTGAAGCCTTGACTACAGTACTGGTGGACGGGAAGCTGCCTTCAGTGTGTCACCATTCTGTGTAAATCGGACTTATTTCCCCTTGGAGCGCCCTCAGCTCTTCTGCTCAGTGTTGATGGTCTGCAGTTTTACATCAGTGTGTCTGGCAGGGGTGGGTTTTCTTTACTCATTCATCTTAACCACCCTTCTGTTCCTTTTGTCCAAGGATTTTCTCTTTTCCAATCTGCCATATATCTCCAAAATCCTGCTTCTTCTTGTTCTCTTCTTCAGAAATCCTATTTGACATGTATTTTGCAATTTGAATTATGTTTCTTGTTTGTCTTCACATTGCTACCTCTCTGTATCTTTGGCTAAATAAGGGCAAGTTCCTCAGGGCTATTTTATACTTCATTCATTTTCTATTTAATTATGCTCAGTGTAGAGGTTATCCTAGCTACTGAACTTTTACTTTAAATTACTCTAATGTTTCCCTCAAAGATTTTAATTTGTTTTTCATAACCATATAATCTTATTTAATGTTTGCCTATTTTGTCTCATATCTTGTTCTTTAAAAATAATTGGAACCCTGGAGTTTGGAAAGAGGCCTGAGCTGGAGATTGAAATGGGAAGTAGTTAATGTAGAAGATATTAGAACTATGATCATGAACAAGATCACCGCAGCAGTGGAGACAGATAGAAGATAGAACCACTAACTGATCCAAGTGCCCTGCAGCATGAAGAGTTTGAGAAGAACACATCAAAGGAGAAAACACGAGAAAAGAAACAGAGGAAAGTGGATTATGAAGTGGGGGGAAACCAGGAAAAAGCTTTTTCCTTGCACAGGAAGGAAGTGTAGGAAGAATGATTATCAAATTCTGCTTAGAAAGTGAGGAGTGAGAGCTGATCTCCTGTTTTATTAAGGTCAGTAGAGAGATAGTGAATGTCTGATTAGAGCGACAATGTTTGACAATATTTTAGCCTTTTTTTTTTTGCAGTATTGTGAATTGAACCCAGGACCTCACCGATGCTGGGCAAGCATTGTGCCGCTTAGTCAGATTCCTAGCCCTTTATCTCCCCTCCTCCAATAATTTGGAAAAAACATAATAGTGTTATCCATTTCCACCCACCCTTGGTTTCAAGTAGTGAACTAGGTTTTTGTACTCTGCCTCAGGTTGAATTCTAATTCCCTTTCCTTTGCAAAAATCAAATTCTGCCTTTCTCTTCCCTGATTTCAATCCTGGAGCACAGTAGATTTCTGCTTCATGGAGATGTATATTCATGAGCCAACCATACAGTTTTTATTTTCTATTTTACATCTTACTGCTATACATTTAGAACACCAAAATTGTATCAAAGCACGCATTTGAGAAGCCATGCTGAATTTCCTTACATTCGTCAAACATCTAAGTGTTTTGGCCAGGGTGGTAGTTAATTATTGCCGTAGAACAGACAACTCCCAAACTTGGTGGCTTAAAACAACAACCAGTTATTTAGCTTAGGATTCTGCAAATAAGCAAGTTAAGATGGATAAGCTGTACATGCTTCTGGACTTCTGAGTTCTTTCAAGAATCCACAGTCACCTGCAGGTCAGTTCAGGAGCTCTTTGTCTAGGGATTAACTGGCTCTCAGCTGAAGCAACAGGAGTGACAGGGTCGACCTGGTCGTGTGGTCCCTTGTCATCCAGCAGGCTAGCGTTAAGCTTGAGCACACAGCAGCCGGGGAGAGTTCTACGAGAGAATGGAACATATATGGCCTTTAAGGCCTTGACTTGGAAATGGCACTGTATCAGTTCTGCTCCCATTTCCTGATCAAGGCAGGTCTTCTGTTCTGCCCACTTTCAAAGGGGGAAGAAATAGACTCTTTCTGGGAGGATCTAGAAAGTTACATTGCAAAGGGGTGCAAATACAGAGAAAGAAGGAAGTGGCCTTCAGTTCCTGTGAAATAGATTTTAATTAGATGCAAGGAAAAAAGATGTCGGTTCTAGAGCCATAAGTAATCGTTGAGCTTTGCACATGTAGGAAATAGTTTTCAAGACCAAGTTCTGCTGGGGCAGATGCCCTGCGTCTGATTCAGGACAAGTTCACTGCTGACTGGCATCATCCACCCTTATACTGGGAGCCACGTGACAGTCATAGGGGAATTTTTCCGCGCCTTTCAAGGAGCTATAACTTGAAGGGAGTGCTTGGGACAAGCCTCTAGCTCCACTACAAGACAGAACAATAAGTGCTATGAGAAAACCAGACAAGGAGAGGCAGGCTGCAAGTATAAGCTAAGAAAGATCAGAGACAGAAGATCAAACCCAAAATCAGAAGACAAAAGCTACAAATTGTGGTGCCTTTTGGACAGTGTCCTTATGTAATTAGTGAAGCATTCAAAAGGCTGGGAATTCCATCAACCCTCAGGAAACAAAGGGAAAAGAATGTAAGTTCTCCAACAGATTTTTTTTTTTTTTTTTTAGTAAAATCAGAAGGAATTTATTGCTTTTAACTGCGATAAACACTTGCATCAACAGGAATCCTGCACATTTCAGCAAAAATGGGCCCTAGCTTTTGTTAGCTTGAGCAGACTTTCAGGGTACTTCAAAGACACTCGTTAATACCTTCTCTACAATTGTCGAGGTTCTTGGTGTCCAGGCCAAAGGAGACAAAAAATGCTACATAGAGGCTGGTGCTTGGAGGTGTGTCAACCTGTGTCTTTAATCCCAACTCTGGCAATATAGGAACTCTTTTTGTGGAATGTGCATTCTTATGGATTCTGTAGGACTGAAGGCCACTGTTCAACATGTTCTTTGGCCACTTTTGAATTTGTTTAAACGACTCATACTATTAACATTTGACTGGGATTTCCATTCCCCAAAAATACTCTGCCTAACTGGTAGGTGGAAGGCAGGGTCTGGGGCTGGCCCTCAGTGTGTCTGTAAAACGCCCTGAAGAACACAGCCCCCAAGAGACCTGTGCACCAAAGCCATTGCTCACCAAACCTCTGTCCCCCTGGGAACCATGGAGACTCTGCCCACTGGAGCACAGTGAATCTGGCAGTTAAGTCAAGCATTCCTGCAGAGCTCAATGTCTTTCTAAGAGTGGAGAGCCGGGGATTTAGCTCAGTGGTTCTGCCAGCTGCCTCGCAAGCACAAAGACCTGAGTTCGATCCCCAGTACCACACACACACACAAAAAAAAAAGAGTGGAGAGAGGTGACATAAATATCAGTCAGTCATCCTAGCAGAACACTAGTGGGTATTTTGGAAAATACCTAGGAAACATTTAACAACATCACCCGTTATATCTCTATCCCAGAAATGAATTCAATCCAACACTGAATTACGAAAATGCATTTGTGTTATAGTAAAGATTCAATTCTAGACTCTGGAAACAGTAAGGAGAAAGACACAGGAAATACGTGCGTTCTTCTCTGTGCCAGAAACTGTGCTTTCCTTTCCCAAGTGCGTTCTCCTGTCTTTTCAGTTCTGGCTCTTTCACACCTTCTCCTTGTTTCCGCTGCCACCACCTTAATTCACAACCTCATCCTCTTTCAGGAAGATCCTATAATAGCCTCTGTTTTTGTTGTTGTTGTTGTTGTTGGTACCAGGGATCAAACTTGGGACCTTGTGCTTGCGAGGCAGGTGGTGAAACCACTGAGCTAAATCCCCAGCTAATAGCTGGTTATGGACTGTGATGAATTTGACCTAACATTACATAGGTCAAAGTCATAAAGCCCATACCTCTGAATGTACTCAGAATTTGGAGCTAAGATCTTTTAAAAAGTACTTCAGGTAAAATGGAGTCATATGGGTGAGCCCTCATCCAAGAGGACACAGACTCACAGGAAGAAGAGGGTCAACTAAAAACCCAGGGGGACACCTCAGAATGAAGCCCAACCCTTCCAACACCTTAATCTCAGACTTCTAACATCCCGAATGCTGAGAGAAAACACTTTTGTGCTGTTTGAGCTATCAGATCTATGGTGCTTTGGTAGTGCAAACCTAGCAAAATACTACAAGCTCCTGCCTGGCTCTGTGTTTCTGGTTTTGTCCCTCTCAAATGAGTACTTCTAAAAATAGAATTAGCTCTCTGTCATTAATCTGATCCTGTCACTTGCTTGTTTAAAACCCTTCTTCAATAGCACGCACCGCCCACCCCACCCCCAGCAGTGCTTCTACAGTGAGACTGCTGGGAATCGGTTTGATGTTCCCTCGTAATGAAATTTGGAGATCCCACGGTCTCCAACTTGAGGGGTCACTGCACATTTGCGTACTAAAGGCTCTGAGATGTATTACAATTAAAAAAAAAAACTAGCTAACTTGGTTTCACCATGTTTGCCAAACTTATTTGCCTTCGGAATAAACTTCTTACTGTAACATACACTGTACCTACTGCAACTTGTGTTCTATAG
Source organism: Fukomys damarensis (assembly GCF_012274545.1). Classification (NCBI taxonomy): domain Eukaryota; kingdom Metazoa; phylum Chordata; class Mammalia; order Rodentia; family Bathyergidae; genus Fukomys; species Fukomys damarensis. Next base: position 5,589,235 of record NW_022900933.1, read on the forward strand.
AACAAACTAGGAAATGCTGCCCTGCCCCATGAAGCCCACATGCTTTGACATGTCAGGCAGGACTAGGTAACCAGATTTAACAAACAAAAATACAAGATGCCCAGTTAAATTTGAATCTCAGATACATTTGAACATTAATTTGTTGTTTATCTGAAATCCAACTGGGTGTTCTTTACTTTATCTGTACATCATATCTGCACAGGACTCTTTGAAACATTCAGTGAACAGACTGAACAACAGTGAATTTGATAAGAAGTTTGCCCCTCAGTTAACACCAGAAAATATGAAGTCAAGATTGGTTTGAAGCTTTCAGTTAAAATTTCTTCGATTTGCCTCCAATCTTTGTCCACTTAGAGCATCACTTCTCTACCATGGCAACATATTTGGGGGAGCTTTTTTTTTAAATGCTGCCCTCCACACGCTTAAGCGAAATAAATAGGACCCGCGTGTGTAAACACCAAATAGTTTCTCTGGTGTGAGAAACTGAAAGTGTGAGTGAGGATCAAAATGTATAATAGATGATGTGAAAGAGGAAAAAGAGGTCCAAAGGGGAGGGGGAAGAGGACTTGAGAGGAGATGGGGAGAGGAAAAAATAGAAACAAAGTCTGCAACTAGGGAGGGGTGGGGGTGAAGGGAGCACAGGGAGTGGGGATAAAAGTAAGAACCAAGACATAGCACGCATATCGCATACCTAAAATGTACCAGTAAACTAATGAATAAAAAAGTAAATAGTCACAGAGCTCGTCATGGTGGGGCATCAGCCACAGCAACATTGGGAAGAAGCCCCCACCTACCACTGCCCCCACCGGATCCAGGTTTAGCCCCAACCTTCGCCCCTTTGTCAGCTTGAAGCAGCTCCAGAAGAAGAGACCTTCGCCCAATGACCATAAAACAAAAGCCCGGAGTGTCAGATTTCCCTGGCCTTAAGATGGCCCTAACTAGTGCTGACGCAAGCTCTCCCCGGGATGTCACCTGCTCCCCCAATCCCAAGCCACTGCATCCCTCAATCCCACCCCAGGGCTGTAAAAGAAGTTCCCCGTTCTGCCATGTTGTTCTCTCTCCTTTGTTCAGAGACAGCCCGGCAGGTCCTCCCTTAATGAAGGATTGTTATGGTCCAACATGAATAAGTAAACGCTGCCCTCCATTCCCAAGCGTTTGTGTTAGAATGCGTGTGGGGGAGGCGGGACAGGGCAGGCGGGAGAGGGAGGCCAGCTGGTCTGTAGGGCCGGTGGCTTAGGAAGGAGCTCACCCTCAGATGCCCAGCCTACTTACTCTAGCCCTGCCCTGGGCTCTACTGCTGTCTGGCCTCAGCCTAGTGAAGTGTTGTTAAAAGATGCAGATGGGTGAAGATTGTGTGAAGACTGCGGAGAGGATTTCCGAGGAGTCCCGAGTCCCATCTCTGTGTCATATTGCTTTAGAAGTCAGTGTCGAGCTTTTCCAGCAGTGACTCTGCGCTCTGGCGCCCGTGTGTGTGAGTCACGACAGGCTTCCCCTGCCAGGTTTTCTTGAAATGTAAACTGGCAGTGGGCTCCAGTTCCTCCAGAAGGCTGCTCACGCTAAAAAAGCCTTGAATTCCATCCCCCTCCCCCAGTTCAGGCTGCTGATATTTAGGTGGCTTTCATTCCTGGTACCCAGTAGATTCGTTTTCAAATTTAAACATGTTTTTCAATTTCTGCAAAATGTAATGAAAGTAGGTGTCTCACTTTTCCATGCAAGAAAGGGCTCTCAGCCCCACTTTCTCTTCCCCCTCTGCCTTCAGCCCTTTTTTTGCCAATGATTTTATGCCCAAACACTAGCAGCCTGGTCAGAAAGATGCATTGTTAATCCTCAGCACTGGGACAGCTTGTCCAGAACCAGTCGATGCCAGCCTTAGGAGGCCACCTCCCCATACAGTCTCTCCTCCCAGCCCTCTGATGCTGCTGCTAGCTTTTGCCCCTGGCAGGTGGCCAGCTGCTTAAGTGCTGGTTCCCAGATCTCTGCAGCTTTTTAAATACCAGGAAGAGAAACTTTGTATTTTTCCAGGGCTGGAAAGAGGTGGAAATGGTTGGTGGGAGCTCTAAGCACAGCTAAAATTAACTTCTTTCTCTTGTGATAACTGAATGATTTTTTGATGATGTTCTTCCTTCAGTGGGATTCAAAAAGTTCCTTCTCAGAGGGAAAGAGAAAAATATAAAGGGTCAGCTCAGGCAGGATCTGTAGCAATTTCCGTGCACCGTGAAGATCGTGGAATTTTATGGGTGTATCTTATTTATTTGGCTTAATAAATGAATCTCTGCAAAGTTTCAAGTAAATGGAATTTTTAAAAATTAAATCACTGTAAGTGCACAAGAATGCTAAATTAAGGCAGCCCAGCATGACTCATTTTATAAAGTGAATTATCTTGATATAATGCACATCATCTGCTCACCCACGCACATTGGTCTTTTTTATTATAACTTTGGGTTTTTCACAGGCTGGATTCTCGTGGGATGGGGGTGTGCCTCTCTGCAGACAACTGGTCTGAGTTCACCAGATCACCTCAGGGTCTGAAACAGAACTTTTTCATGATGCTCTGTGGGGACGGTGAGTAGCTGCCAGGGTTGTGGGGAGCAGTGTTTAAGCCTAGACAATCACTGTCATGGGAAGGCTGACCCAGAATCCTCCTGGCTCACGCCCAGCCTGATGAGGAGAAATTGCCACTGCTTGAACAGCAGGGGAAGCGAGGGTGGACGTGCTGAGGTGGAAGGTTGTCAAGTGTGACAGGGAGGCAGTGCGGAGTTGGGCACATGAGCTCTGTGGCCAGATTACTAGCGCCCTGCCTCTGTCCCCTCGCTGGTGACTCCTAGGTCTCCGCATCCTCCCCTGTAGAATGAGGTGTGCAGTGGTTCCTACCCTGCTGAGTCACTCTGAGGACTCAATGAGGAGCTCCTGGTACATCGGAAGTGCATGAAAGTGTGGTTATTGTTAAGTTGCCCGGCTGGCTTTGCTAGGATAAGAGGGAAAAGAGGACGGTAAAAACCAAGAACGCTAATGTCTGTGGAGCACTGATCCCTGCCAGGCAGAAGCTGAACATATTCAGTTAACCTGTGCCTCTTACACACACGGTCCTGACCATTCCCACGCCATGGAGAGGAAACTGAAGTTCAGAGAGTGAGCAGTGTTTCTAGTGTCACACCGCAAATCAAGGAAAAGCGGTTATTTCGGGCCAGTCCAGTCTGCCCTTGCCACTCTGTCGCAGGCCTCACATCAGAGAGGAAGTCATTCATTCACAAAGATTTCTTGAGCTTCCACGGCTGGTATTCCAGGTACAAAAGCAAATAAGGCCCCAGTGCCAGAGTCCGGGGGAGTGGCGGTTGTGTAAAGTTATAATAGGCCCTAGCCAGGGTTTATTGGATCACAACACTCTATAGGAATTAAATGTGAAATAAATGTGCTACTGGTTCCTTGAGCAAAATCGACAGACTTCACCAAAGGAAGGCTTCAGAAGAGAGATGACATTTGAGGGCTTTACAAGTCTTATTTAATCTCCCTGTACCTGACGAGGTGGGAGTATCATTACTTCAGAGCAAGGTCAGCTCACCGTGCTCCCAGAATCTTAAATCCCCCTGCTGGCTCAATTTGGTTGGGGGCACAGTGGCCACTTAAAAGTCTTACAGACAGTGGTGGTCATTGTGTTACACTTCCAAACAAGCTTCTAAAAAGGATTTGTTCTGTTTATATGGGGATTTTCTTGTTTTCTTTCCCCTTATTCATGCTTCCTGTCTGGGGTGCAGACAGAATAATTAAGGATCCAGCACCAACACATAACCTTGAGAACAGAAAGCTTCAAGCTAAAAACAGCAGGGCAGAAGGACAGGGACAGCTGGGGTCTCCATGACCTCGACTCCCCGTCCCAGCCTTGGACTGCCTACCTCCAGATTTCTTATTTAAATGAAAGAAAAATAAATTGTTTATTTAAGCCTGTGCTATTTCTAGCTGTTGTTATTTGCATCTGGCCCAACCCCTGACTGGCATATGCACCTGTGGCTGCTAAGTATTGTGGGAGTTAAGCCCCTCTGTGCCTCCCCAATGCCTTAGACTGTAGGGCAAGAACACACTTGTGTGAAATCATTGTCCCCTCGCTGTGCCCCGCTTGTCCCCAGCTTTGGGCGCACTGCCTGGTAGTCAAGAGCTCTCCGTAATGTGCATTACGTGCCGCCAATGACTCTCTCTCGACCCACTCTTCAGGGAGCAGCGCCTGGAGGGTTTACAGTGATCCCTGCTTCGTACATTTCTTCCAGCATCAGGGGCAAGCCTGTGAGAAGTCCGAAGTGCTTTGAGACATTAGAAGAAAGAAAAGAGTTAGCTGGAAATGGCACATTAAACTTAGAAGAGCTATGTAGAAAACTTCATTTTATTAAGTAGTGTGTTTTTAATAGGGAAGCTGTATTTTTTTTTGCAGAACACACTATTAAGCGTAATTAAATGGAATGAAAACAAGCATTATTTGGGAGTGAGTCTGACTTACCTTGAATTTCTTTTAAAAACTTTTTTTACTGATTACAAAAATAGCAAATGTAAGTTTGTAAATATTGAAACAATGGTTAAGAATTAAAAGGCCTCTTACAATTTCTATTATAGAGCAATTTGATAAGTTTCATTTTACACACATAAAACCATGCTTAAATATATAAGATTATAAAAATGTTCTTATGGTGAATATAGTAGCTTGCAACTCTTGCTTTTTTCACTTTGTTTCCTATCTTGGACATTTCCCCGAATCTATGCATTTAGGTAAACCTGGTACTGCTAAAGCTAGCAGAGTGTCCTTTATCTTAATAATCTCCCTTTTTTAAAAAAATGTGTATTCAGATGTAACTTTGCCCTTAATCTCAAAAGGGTCATCATGTAGCAGGGCACAATGGCACACACCTACAATCCCAGCTACTTGGGAGGATAAGGCAGGACTACAAGTTCAAGGCCAGCCTGGGTAACTTGAGTGAGACTCTGCTCAAAATAAGAAATAAAAAGGGCCAGGATGTAGCTCAGTGGAAGATCACCCCCGGGTTTGATCCCTAGTAACGAGGGGAAATCAGGTGTTCGCCTGGGGTGGCTGATGAGAAGCCATTACAGATGCCTCTTTCCCCTGGCTGGTGTGAGCTGGGCCCCGAAGTGGTCAGACAGGCTGGAAGAATCCACGTGTGGAAATTAAAACATTCGAGGGCCAATGTTTTGTGACTAGAAAGTTTTGAAGCTCAGAGTTAATAGGAAACAACTTGAGCTGTTTGGATCATGGATGTGTTTCGAGGGTCCTTAAAAATGTCTCTTCCTGACACGTTCCTAAGAGCTGCGGGCACTCATGCTGCCCCGGGAATACGAGGGAAGGCCCCCTGGAAGCCCACGGAGAAACAGTTGTTGGCTGGCTTTCTCACATAGCATGCCACGCTGGACACCTACCGTTCTGGACTTAGGCTCCCAGTTCTGAGGAGGACGTAGTCAGAAATAACCAGAGAGGTGTGGACTACACTCTGGGTGAGCCGCCTCTCCAGATGGGGAGGTGAACCACACGAGCTCCACTCCTGACACAGTCAGACTCACTCCCAAACCCTATGAATCAATCCTGTAACCTGAGCTCCCTTGGTAAACAGAGAGAGCCGCTGCTGTAAGCCTGAGTGGCCAACTGAGCTCAGCCTAGACTTGTGGAAGCTGTAGGTTAATCATTAAGCAGGGCTTGCTGGAGGGAAGAGGCCCAGAGACCAGAGCCCAGCCTGCCTGAGGTGGGGACCTGTGGCAGAGGTGCAGGCTCTGGGAGTGACGTTGAGGCACCTGGGGTGGAGTGGTTGACAGAGGAGAATAGATCAGGCAGAAGGGAGTTTCTGGTGAAATATAAGAAGAATGGGAGATAGAGCAGGTAAAAGAAGACGTGGGAGGAGTTTTTGAACCTGTGTTAAGGAAACTGACTTGGGTAGGAGGCCTCAAGGGGTGATTAGCAATGGGGGGTCATCCTTGAAGCAAACTAGTCAGGCCCTAGCTGCCCCAGCTGGGCCTTATGCCCTGCACTGAAAGGAGGCAGCTCTGGTCCTGTTCTCCTGTGCTTGCTGGTAATAAGCACCCAGCAGGGCACCCAGCACTGTGGTTTCTTTGGCAAAGAAGTTCAAGATTTTCCAAATGACCATTTGGTCCACGTAGAATTTCCTTCCTTCCCAGAAGATGGGGGAAAATTCCGACTTGAGTTCCCTCCCATCTGTGCTGCCAATACTATCCAGCAGAAGACACCAGATCTTCCGGATTTTACTAACTACGACGGGGACCCAGGGGGATCTTTGTCAAATTAATAGAGAGCTTACTATAGGATTTGGGCTTAGGTGATAGTGGGGAGGATTTGAGGAAATGCCCCGTTGCTCTAGGTGAGATGTTGTCTGGAAACAGGAATAATTACATGACTGGTTATCTTAATAATTCTTACCTGGAAGGCAGGAGGGACAAGATGAGGCTAAAGCTGTAATTAGTAAACAAACACAAGTCACTCACACTAACCAGAAAAGGGGCATCATCTGTCACTTTTATGGTTTGGAGAATGTTATGTTTGTCTGGGCTCAGATGTGATTATGGAATAATCTCGTTTTGTTTTTGTTCTATCCTGGGCACTGAGTAGCCATGTCTGGTGTTGGTGCTCTGTGGAAATATTTACATTCAACAGGAGCCCACGGTGGCTCAGCCCCCTGAGGGGCTGCTTTTCTCTTTCTTAGAAAGAACCTAGGTCTGTGTTTAAAGACAGCCAGGAACCCTGCAGCGAAAAGAATCTGAGATCCCAGAGCATTCCTGTCAAAGCACAAGGACAGAGAGGAGGCTGTGACAGCCTCTTGTCTAGTCACCCGTTTGACAGATATTTCTTAAATACCTAGCACAGAGACCCCGGGGACAAAGCTATGAACCTGTATGTACACGTTAGTGAGGGGCACAGACAGTACGAGTGAACAGTAAGGAAGATAGTCTCATAGAACCACAGGCGCTGCACAGGGGATCAAGGAGGACTAGCAGCGCTTTGAAGGAGAAGGACAGGTAAAGCTGTCTGACACAGTGATGAGAAGGTGATGACGGTGGACCCTTGACCTATGAACTCAATTCTTTCCTGAGGACTGGTTTTTCGTTTTTGGTCCTGGGGATTGAACTCAGGTCCTTGCGCTTGCAAGGCAGGCGGCAGAACCGCTGAGCTAAATCCGCGGTCCTCCTGAGGAGTGGTTTTAACTCACATTGGTCAGTTGCCTTCAGAGTCTCTCTCCTGTATAATTTTAGGCCACACTTTCTTCCAGGCGGATCTCGGCGTCCTTAGAGAGACATTGGCCCAGGATTTCTCAGGTGAGCCCACACAGGAAATGACGTTGGAATGTCCTTCCAGAATTCTTAAAGGGTTAGATCTGTATCTGAGACATGCAGATGGCATTGGGGTCATAACTCAGGACTTTGTCCATAAGGTAAACTAAAATTCCAGTTGTAACCCAAGCTGTTTGTATGTCAGGCTGGTTGTAACCTGAGGGTCTACTGCATTTCAAGCAGAGATGGCCGGACATCTAGCAACATCTGTCTAGCAACAGACAGACGTATGCTGTCAGTGGTGTGATGAGTGAGGAGCGGTGATAGACAGGTTGGAGAGACTTGGGGAGCTTGGGGGCTCACTCTCTGTGTCCTGGAGGCCAATGGAGGACTTTCCTGAGAAAAACAGGAGATCCACATCTCCTCTGAGATGGAGAGGCTTGCAGCTGACTTCTCTTAGCAACCTAAAGCCCATTGCCACGATGCCTTGCCGGCCTCTGGGCCTGGGGTCCACATATACCGGAAACAGTGTGGTTTTCTCCTTACTTGCTGAAGGAAGTCATTGTTTAGAGTAGTGTATTAGATGCCCATTGCTGCTGTAAAGAATCACTGCTACTTAGTAGCTTGATACAAGTTCAATGTATGATAGCTCCAGAGGTCAGAAACCCTAGCACCAAGGTACCTGCAGGGCTTTGTTCTTTCTGGAAGCTGAAGGGGAAAGTCTGTCTCTTCGCCTGCCTTCCTCGGCCCGTGGCCCCTTCTTGCTCCTTCAAAGCTGGCAGTACAGCACCTAGAACTTCAGCTTCTCTCCCTGCTCCTCCCATACCCTCCCCCGCTCCCTAGCTCATTCTCAGACTCTCAGACTCTGACCCACACGTCTCCCTCTGGTGATTACACCGGGCGCACAAAGATAATGCACGATAATCTTCCCCTCTCGGAGTTCTTAACTTAGTCTTCTTCCCACATAAGGTAACTTATTCCCAGGTTTGGGGACTAAGATGTAGACAACTGAAGAGCCGTAGTTCTCTGTAGTCACATAGAGAGCAGGGACTGAAAATGGTCTCGGGCCGTCCTACTAGTTTAATGCGCCAACCAGGTGTCTGCTTACTTATCTCTAAGAGTGAGATGAATACCTGTCCCTTAGCAAGTCATCGTATCACATGAATCAGTGCAGCGTATCAGGAAGAATAAGAAGAGGCATAACTCAAAAGGACTAATTATGACATATTATGTGGATTATAAAAATGAGCACCAAAGATACTTAGTCTCTTAAAGTAAAACACTGAAATCGAGACAGCTATCTTTTAGTCCTGTTCTCCAGAATACTTGCAGTGTGACCTTGGACAAATAAGAATGCCTCTGAGTGTTATTTGGAAGAGACTATCTTCACGCAACAGCACTGTAGGGTAAAAATCAAGTAGCAGGCAGAGCTGCCTTGGAAACGCCACACAGATGTCCTTCCTGGCGTATTTCACAAGCAGGAGCCCAAATTCTTCTCTGTAGCTAGATACACAGTGAATCCAGATTGCAGAATGGTCCCCATCGGACTGAGGACAAGAGACTTTGACTCTCCCTTGTACCCAGTGACTGAGAAATAAAAAGGAGATAACCAACAAGGACCCCTTCCATGCCTTCTGCCCTCAGCTACTGAATCAGTGAGCAGGAAGAGGGCAAGCAGCACCTAAAGTGGTTATTCAGAAAGGTGCAACATAAACCTGTTGAGAGCACAGAAATTTCACGCTGTGAATAGGTTTAGGTTGAAAGCAATGTTCTGTGGAAGAGTTATCTTTGGTCGTAAGATAAGTTGCTCAGGAGCTGCCTTAGTGCCTCAGCAGCTATTATGTAACCATGTGTGTGGCACTGGATTGGAAATGGAAATAGTTGCCTTCTGAGGGAGTACAGGACATTGAAGACTGGTTCCTCCGGCGGTGTTCTATTCTTAAGACCTTGGCTATGGGCTAGACCCTGTCCTTACTACTGGGGACACAGGGAGGTAAGGACTTCTCTTCCCTCATGGGAATGTTTCACTCAGTCCAAGGTTTAATTTTGATTCAAATGTTCCTAGGAAAATCTCAGTGTATGTTTATAACCTTACAAATCCTTTAAATGCGGAATAACTGATTTACACAATTCTTGCCGGGGTGAAAGCATATTAATTCACCCAGGTTAGTATATGAGGGGTGCCCAAGCTGGTCCTGCAAAACTTGGCTTCAGACAGGATGCAGAGACCAGACCAGCCACTGTGCTATCACAAAGAGCCACTCTTGCCTCTCTGTGGGGCTCTCCCAAACCGCTCACTCAGGATCACGCTGGACTCCCACAGTGGGGCTCTGAAATGGAGAGTGTGTCATCGCTGGGACATGTCCAGTGACTTGCCCTGGACTCCTAGTCACAGAGAGGAGCCCTCACCCATGTCCACCGCTGTTCCCAGACAGAAATGTTTTTTTCCCACCAACCACAACTGATTCACCCACATTCTCTCCTCTGACCTTAAAAATCATAAAACCCAAACATTTTTCAAAGTGGAAGGGGACCTTAAATAGCCGTGAACTTGTTCAGTTCTCTCATTTGGAGACTGTGGGAAGTTTGAGTGCTTTTAGAGGCAATAACATTTTTTTAAAAATTAAAAAGACTGAAAGTGCTACTTTCCACTAAAGGAAGAAAGAAGTTATTATTCCGGTCCTTTCTAATGACTCACTGTTGGCTCTTTGCACATGTGCTGTAACGGAAAGATTCTGTTTCAGTCATATTCTGTGACCTTAGAGGGCAGATCATGTTACCTTAGATACCCTCTGTTTCCTTGCTGAGAAATAAAATTTGGAGGTGACCACAACTGGTGAAGAGAATTCGTCTCACGTCATAACAGCATGCACACCTGTGCACACACTCAGACCTGAAACAAACTTTCAAGAACCTGTGCATATCCTTGCCGGATATGCTATCCTTGTAGCATGCGTGCTACATTCTATTCCTAGCCTATTTGATTCCATCGTATCGTATCGCATTCTATCCTTCTGTTCTGCAAAGCTCTTTGTAGTCCAGCAAATTAATTTTACAACCCACTGAAACACGAAGTCCTCTGACTCGTAAGTACTGAGCTACACTCTCCAAATACCTCCCATTGGGGTCCTCTGACTTCCCTTGGGGCTGCCCTGAGCTCTGGGAGGCCTCTTTAATGTCAGGCTAGCAACCAACCCCCTTCTACAGCTGCTGCAAGAGTGACCTGGAGGCCAGTAATCCCCAGTGTCAAACCTTAGTCCTCATACACTAGTACTAGTGGTGTGGCAAGATGTCCCTGAAAGCACCAAAGCAGGAAGAGCCTTCTAGTCACAGCTGCTCAAGGTTCGTTGGAGAGAAGTTCATGTCAGATTCAAGCTGCGAGGAGAATCCCACAACCGGCTTCTGCCTGGTCCCCACCCCAGTCAGCGACACAGCACACACACCACGCACAAAGGGTGAACGAACTCTATGGTGAACATTTAATTTTTTTTAAAGCTTATTGCAGTAGGACACGAACTGCCAAGGATGATGGGAAGAGAGTGTCCAAAGGAAGGGAAAGAATCTGGACTATTTTAAGGGGAATTCGTGGCAGTGTATGCTGTATTGTAACATAGGTTTTAAACATTCACCTTTTTGGTTTACACCCTGTTGATCAAATATTGATGGCAACTTATGTCAAATAAAAACATTCTAGAGAGCCCTCATCTGCGTTTCTTACCAGGTCTGGCATCATGCAACTCTTGGTCCTTTCCCAAAGTCAAAATGACTGTAAGTGATAAACATTTTAAATTTATTCAGGGCATTGAGGGAACCACAGCAGCACACCAGAAGTCAAACAGGAGGAATTCCAGAACTGCTGCAGGAGTTGGCAAGAGAGATGGTTAAGTGTGTTTGCGTCACTCTGAGGGGATTAATGGCATTGCAATTGGAAGGTAGGTGAATCAGAGAGGAATAATTTAATCTACATTATCCGCTTCTATTCACCAACTAGCACAGAGCTAGAAAGAGTATTTTCTTTTTCTCTCATTGAATTTATTGGTACATTTTAGGTAGACAGTACAGTTACATCATCATTGGGATCTTGTACCTTTACATGACAGGTCTTGGCTCTCATTTTTCCCCTTATCCCTGCCCTCCCTTCTCCCTGCCTCCCTTCCCTATTTACAAATCTTTATTTCCATTTTTTCATTGTCTCATGTTTTTTCCTTTCCCCTTATTACCTTTCCCCTACCCTTCCCATTTCCCCTACACCTTTAGCCCTTTTCTTCCTATTTCACATTGTCAATTATATCATTAGGATCTTGTGTACTATTATAGTTTTTCACACCAGAGAAGCTATTTGGTATTTATACATGTATTACTTACTTATTTCACTTAGGAATATCACCTCAATACGTATCCATTTTCCTATGCATGACTCTAATTTCTCATTCTTTATGGCTGAGTAGTATTCCATTTTATAGAAAAATCACACCTTCTTTATCCAGTTTCCAACTGATGGACAAATGGGCTGTTTCCCGGTTTTAGCTATTACAAACTGTGCTGCTATAAACATAGGTGCACATATATCACTGTGGTGTGATTGTTTTAATTCTTTTAGAAAGATACCAGCAGAGGGATGGCTGGGTCAAATGGAACCTCTAGGCCCAGCCCTTTGAGGTATCTCCATACTGATTTCCATAGTGGTTGCACCGGTCTGCACTCCCACCAACAATGGAGAAGGGTTCCTTTCTCCCCACAACCCTGCCACATTTGTTATTGGTTGATTTCTTGATAGCAGCCATTCTTTGTGGGGTGAGGTACAATCTCAGTGTTGTTTTCATCTGCATCTCTCAAATGACCAGTGATGTGGAACATTTTTTCATATATTTACTTGTTGCTTTTACTTCTTTGTCTGAGAAGTGTCTTTTCATTTCAGGTGCCCATTTTTTAATTGGGTCATTATATTTGGGGGGGCTGGTTTTTTGAGTTCTTTATATATTCTAGATAGTAGTCCTTTGTCTGAGGAGCAGCTGGTAAAATGTTTTTCCCACATTGTAGGCTGTCTTTTAGTTCTGTTGATGGTTTCTTTTGCAGTGCAGAAGCTTTTTAATAAGATGAGATACCAGTTGCTGATTCTATCTGCTAGTTCCCGTGCTACTGAGGATTTGTTCATAAAGTCTTTTCCTATGCCAATGTCTTCAAGAGTTCTGCCTAACTTATCTTCCATCTGTCTATCTTTAAAATTACTAGTTTTTCATTCCCCATTGACAAATACTTAGGTTTGCCAGTATTTTGTGATAAATTACACACTACTGAACATTCTTGTATGAGCATTTTTGTGCATTATCCTGTTATTTCCTCAGGATACATCCCTAGATGTTTCTATTTAAATGCACATGCACATTTAAAAATGCTGTGTTAATTGGCCAGCTTGCCCTGCAGGACATTTAAGTTCCCTTTCAAGTTTATGAAAGGACCTATTACTTCACACCCTTGGCACTAGTTATAATCATTCTTTTTAAACTTTTCAAATTTTATAGATTAAAAGGTATTTTCATTTTTATTTTAACAGGCATTGCATTTATTACTAGTGGGGTAAAGTATTTTTCATGTTTATTGGCCATCTTCATTTTCCCTTTTTGTGTATTTTGGCTATGTTTCACCTGTTTTTCCCCTTTCATTGATTTCTAAGAGTTCTTCATAATTCAGAAATATTAGCCCTTTGGTTGAAGATATGTTGCAAATTGGTGTTTCAGCTTTTCATAACTTTGAGCATGTGGCCAATGTATCAATAATTTTTCTATTGTTTATGAGTGAATCATACTTAGAATGGAACTGTGGACCCTCAAGTTACGACTGGCCTCACATATGAACAACTCGGGTTAATTAAGTTAATGGAAGATTCATCTTCCTCTTGTTATCTGTAGCGTGTTCCCAGGTAAACATTTGTATTGACTTACTACCAACTTGAGATACAACCAGCCCTTGGGAACTGCTCAAGTTCGCAAGTCAACAGTCCACTGTATTGCTATTATAATCATCATCATTTGTAGGGCTGGGGGTTGAACCCAAGGCTTTCGCACTGAACTACACCCTCAGACCTTTGAATTTTTGATTTTGAACCAGTCTTACTAAGTTGCTAAATTGCCTAGGCTGGGATCAAACCTGGAATCTTGCCTCTTTCCCAGAGTGTGGTATTCCAAGGATAAGCCACCACACCCATCTCAAAATTATTGACTATTTACTTGTGTTTTTAAATCATGCTTTGTTTCTTTACATCTATATTTTGAAGCCATGTGGAATTTATTTGATAGGTGGTATGAGGTGGGGAATCTAGCTTTTTCCCCTGGCTTGTTAATGAGTTATGTTTGCCATGACATTTGGACTGAAGAGTCCACATTATTTCTACTGATTTGAGATGCCTTCTTTACCACGCTCTCGATTTATGCAGATATGTAAGCTCTTCTGTGCCTACCTTTTGTGATTTTCTGAAGCTCCATAGCCACATATATAAGCTGTTTAGAACTATCTACTACTCTATCTACATGGAAAGTTCTTATTCCATACACCATTTGAAATTTCAGATCAATCGCTGCCACTTAAAATAGAAAGAAGAAAGTCAACTGATTTACTTCGCAGGGGTAGCAAAAGGAGAAATTATCCATGGGTCATACAGTGTCTGATGCAGAAAAACCTGCAGATGTTCTTTTCTGAATCCCTATTTTGCTAGATGAGTGCTAGAAATGTTAATTGACATGCTCACGGTTAACACTGTCAATGCAGAGCTGAGGCTACCATGAACACCAGTGAAGAGCTGAGACTAAATCCAAGTTATAAGGGCCGGGGTTTAGTTCAGTGGTTCCAGCGCCTGCCTCGCAATCACAAGGACCCGAGTTTGATCCCCAGTACCAAGGAAAAAGGAGTTACATTCTCCTAGAACCATGCTGATGAGAATTACTGCAAGGGTTCAGCAAAGACAGTAACGCCAGAATTAAGAAAATGGTAATCTTCTTTGTTTGGGATCTCCAGAATCTTAAAAACTGAGGAAAAAGAGAAGTTTCAGGAACATCATTTTGTGAGGCAAATTAAACGTACAGGAGCCTTTGAGGTAAACTGACTGAGCCCTCAGAAAGCTCATAAAGAGAAAACATGATAGACACTAAAAAGTAAGTCGCAAGTGCACATGTGCATCCAGTGGGAGCCATTTACTCAGCAATGAGCCTACAAGAGTCAGCCCAGATGCCTCTCAGCAGGGCCCCTCTCAACCTGATTGGCTCCACAAGGTCATTCAGGTCAGATATCAGCAAGCGCGCAACTAAGAGGCAGGAAGTGCATACCTGTGTGCAGCAACAGAGAGAGCTGTGGGAATAGACACAGATAGTCTGGGGGAGCTGGTGCCTGAGTTTTCTTTACTGGGAAAACTTTTGAGCTATAATCTCTAAAAGCCATAAATTTGTAAAATTAAAATATGAACTGAAAATAAAATTCATATCAGATTTAAAAAGTATAGCATTTAGTGAGGAGAGAAAGAAAGAAAGAAAGAAAGAAAGAAAGAAAGAAAGAAAGAAAGGAAGGAAGGAAGGAAGGAAGGAAGGAAGGAAGGAAGGAAGGAAGGAAGGAAGAAAGAAAGAAAGAAAGAAAGAAAGAAAGAAAGAAAGAAAGAAAGAAAGAAAGAAAGAAAGGGAAAGCAAGCCATCTAGGCACTCTCGTAGCCTTCCCATCCCATGTGAATCTAAACTCTAGCAAACAACCTTCTACCTGAGGGTGCCAAAGTTTAATAAATGTTTTGTTTCCTAATGATGTCTTGTAATTTAGTTTTAAAATGGGGAATATGGTCACATGGCTTCAATTTTTAAATGTACCGAAGGATCCATGGAGAAAACTCTCCCTGCCATCCACTGCCCTCATCCACCGAGTTCTCCAGACCAAGGAAAACCAAGTTTTAGTTTCCAGAGTTACTGCAGGTGTGCTCAAATATGAAAGGACGCAACACGCTCTTTTGTGAAAATTGTAGGACAGCATGTTCAGCATGATGTTTTTGATATTTTCCTTTAACAATACATTTTGAACTCTGAGTCCTGCCTGCCATCCCACGACCTCTTTCTCTCCTACCAGTCTCCTCTGCCGTGCTGCCCTGCCTCACAGCCAGCCAACTATAGACTGAAACCCCTACCATCTATGAGCCAAAATAAACCTTTCCTCTTTGAACTTATGGGTGTCAGGCATTGTGTTCTAGTGACAAGAAAGTAACTGAGACAGATTTTGGTACCAGAGAAGTGGGGTCCCTGCTGTGATGCTACCTCACTAGCTATGTGATTCAAAAGCCTTTGGAACTGACTTGTGGGGAAAGTTTGGAAAGGTTTGTAGACACTAGCTGGAGAAGCAGCCCTAGAAAACTAGGAGCCAGGCTTGATGGGAGATTCTGATCAGAGCTCAGAAGACCAGAATTTTGATAGAAATGCAGCCAGTAAAGAGCAGGCTCACAAGATTTCAATTGGAAACAAGGACTACATTGGCAACTGGCCCCCACAGCACATGTGTTACGCTCTGGCAGAAAATTTGTATGCATTTTGTTCCTGTCCTGAGACATTGTAAAAGACTGTGATTCATGGGAGTGCACTAATCAATCTGGCAGAAGAAATTTCGAGGCAGTCTAATGTTGAGGCAGTGGCATGGCTACTGTTGGGAGCTTTTAGCCAGCTCTACCTTGAAAATCAAGAGCAAACCACCCAGCGGAATAACCTAGAAACTTTGAGTTTGGCCAGAAAGGAAGCTCCGGCAAAGCTGTGGCCTGTGAAGATGGAAAGGAGAAGCTGGTTGCTGCAAAGATTGGCATTAAAAAACCAAGTACTTTGGAAGAGGAAAATAGCAAAAAAAAAGCTTGAAGACGTGCAAGGGCCTACTCTTTGCATCCACAAATTTGCAAAGAAGAAATATTTTGCTATGACAAGAGAGCCCCAGGTATTATGTTCCAGAATGGCAGCAGCCTAGGGAGTGGGAGGTGATTCTGCATAATTCAATTCTGTGCTCAGCCATCCAGGATTTTAGAGGCCTTTGCAACCACCAGCAAGATGCAAAGGGCTCATCTACTGCTCCAGCTGGCAGCAGACCTTGATGTCATCCACGTGGTGCTGATTTTAGGTGCATGCAGAATGCAGGAGTTGTGGGCTCAGGAAGGCTTCCACCCAGATCTCAGAAGAATGCCTGGGAGTCCAGGCAGCATGCCCCTGGGAGGGGAGTTCATGAAGCTGCGAAACTGATGCCAAATGCGCAGGGGAGACCCTAGGTTGTTGGAAAAGCCAAGAATGTGGATCATCTGAGGAAAGCTGTGAGGAATAAGCAAAGCCAATCCAAGAGAGGCCTTGAGGGCTCCAACTACCAGCAGTGCCAAGCCCTTTGCAGTGCACGTGTTTCTGAAGATTGCCTGGGTACTGGACATGAACTACAGAATTTACTGTTTGCCCTGCTGGATTTTGGTTTTGCTTTCATTCATCCTATGCCATTTTATGTTGGAAACATTTACCTTTCTTTTTTTTCTTTTTTTTTTTTGAGACAAGTCTCACTATGTAGCCCAGTCTGGCCTCAGACTTATAGCAATCCTCCTGACTCACATTTTTCAGGGGTCTCACAGAGGAGAGATTCACTTGAGTCTCAGAGGGGACCTTGGACTTGGACTTTTCAGCGATGCTGAAATTGTTCAGATCGTGGCAACTCTTAAAGATGAACTAAAAGATGCATTTTGCATCAAGGGATGTGCACAAGTCTTTTGGGGCCTAGGGAAGAAAGTTATGATTTGTTACCTAGATGTGTCCCCAAAACTTCATATGCTCATAGGTGGAGTTTTAGGGCACTGACTGGATCACAGGGTCATCACTGGATTAGTCCACTCATGGATTTACAGCTGGCTCTGATGTTGCAAGTTGAAGCCTGATGGAAAGTGGTGGGTCACTGTGGGTATGACCTGAAAGGACATACACATATCCCTCATGCTCTCCTGATTCCCCTATACGTCCTGCCTGCCACGCCATGGACTGTTTCTTTGCAGCCATGTCACCCTGCCTTGGAGCCAGCTGACTGTGAACTAAAACCTTTGCAAATAAAGAGCCAAAACAAAGCTTTCCTCTTTTAAGTTTTAGGTGTTGGGTATTGTGTCCCAGTAATGAGAAAGTCACTAAGACAATGTGACCAATACCTTTTGAGAATGTTCTAAATCTGTATATGGAAAGCTGCTTGGTTCTTTGTTACAAAGTATGCCTTATTTAACAATGTTCCCAATGCATATATATTTACAGTGATCTACATTTCACTTTTAAACAATGCTGGAATTAAGACATCTTGCATAGCAGCAAATTTCTATCAAGAATAAAGTCCTAGAATGGGAAATTTATAATTTGGACAGAAATTGCCAAATTTTTGCTCTTACAGAGTATAGCAATTTCAAGACCTCACAAAAATACAGAAAATATCGGTTTCCTTACATTTTTACTAAGATAGGGTAAACGATCCTTTTTCAAATCTTTGCTAATACAGTAGGTGAACATGTATCTCAATATAGCTTTAATTTGTATTTCTCATATTATGAATAAGAGTGAGATTCTTTTGGGCCGGGGATTTAGCTCAGTGGTTCCGGCGCCTGCCTCTCAAGCACAAGGACCTGAGTTCGATCCCCAGTACCAAAAAGAAAAAAAAAAACAAAAAGAAAAAAAGATTGAGATTCTTTTAATATATTTAAAGACACTTTGTATTTCTGCCCTTTAATCCTTTTTGGTAGCATGTTGTTGTTTGTATTGATTCATAAGTTTTTTATACAGTAGATATAGCAGCTATGATCTTAGAAGTACTGATTTCCCCATTTTGTTGTTTCCTTTTAACTTTTAAAAGGATTTCTTAAAATCCTTTTATTTTACAGATTCATTTTTTTCACTTAGGACTTTCCAGGCTAAAATTGTAAGGAGGTTGTGTGTGTGTGTGTGTGTGTGTGTGTGTGTCCTCTGACTTCTTTTTTGACACAGTTATGGTTTATTATTTACTTTTAAAATTTTTATCTGATCTGAAATTATCCTGGTTAAAAGCTGTAAGTTTAGCTACAATTTAATTTTTTTCTAGACAGTTAACCAGTTATTCCCAAAATGCTTAAATAATATTTCTTTTCCCCAATTTGAAATACTGTAGTCATAGTATCTATATTTTAAAGTAGCCACATCTAATTTATAATAAAATCTTTCCTCTTCTAACAATGGGCCTAAAAATCTTTCTACATCTTATAATAACTTTTAATTTTCTTACAATCCCTGGAAAAACCACATTTTATAATTTTCTTCCCTTTACTCTGTGCTCTTTGCTTTTAAGTGTTATACTGGGTAGGCCAGTTCCTCCTCTGAGCCTCAGCTTCGCCGTTTCTGCTTTCCCAGGAAGATATTTCTCCTACTGCTAGGTGAATTATTCCTAAGAGGCTAATTTGTGCCTCTTCTTCCTTTTAAGAAGAGATTGCGTATTGGTCCCATCCAGGGGAATGGCTATCAGGGATGGCAGTTTCATGACTTTCGGTGCAGGACCTGGTGCAGAGGGACTGCTGCATTGTGGAGAGAGAAGATTTACTAGGAAGAATGAGTAGAAGAGGGTGGAGGATGAATCTTGGCTTGCAGCAACAGTGAAGAAGCTAGAGGGGAAACCAGAGTAGTGCTGGAGGAATAACAGATGAAGATAAACGGTGAAGGATGGGGAGTCTTGGAGGAGAGGCCCCATGACACAGAATGGCCTGCACGATCGATAAGAGGAACCCTGTGGATTTGAGGACAGGTAGATCTTTGGCACACATTTGAGTCCATCTCCCCTTCTGTCTCAACTTCTTCCTCTTCTGGGTGGGTGAAATTTCTGCAAGTGTAGAAGCTCCTCCACTTAGAATAATTAGAAAAGACAAATGAAATACAGAAATTATGTAGGAAGCCGGGAGCTGTTGAGACAAGGAAACCTGGCAGGTCTAAGGCTCCACAGAGGGAGGAGCTTGAAAGCAACGAGCAGGTTTCTGCAGGCACTTTTACCCTCGGGGCCATGACAGGAGACTGAGAATCCGCCGGCAAGATGGGCAAGATGTGAGGGCTCCTAAGGACAGATAAAACTGTGAGAGCCTCATACATGCAGCCTGTTTTCCCCTAAGGACTTCTGCCAAATATTGGAGCTCTTTAGAGCAGAGGTTTTGAAAAGCCTGCCTGAAAAGACCAGAGTGAAGTTTTTCAGCAATCATGCAAGTCTTAGGTCAGAGCTTAATACCAGCTAGTGAAGGGGACTGTAGAATATAAGAGTTTTTGTTGACAATTGAGGAGATCAGAGTTGAACCCACGGAAGGCTGAGACTCACGCACAGCTGAATTTCAACTTGATTCAGCAAAACTGACTGGATTAGTACAGTTAGCCAGTGTTCCTGCCACTGTTCTGTCTGCACAGCAGGATGAGGGTGAGTGCCCTCTCTGAAAGAAGAAAGCCAGTCTCCCCAACTTTGCATATATCACGTCTGGGAGGCAGGTAAAATTTACTGCTTACACCAAATGACAAGTTCCCATGACTGAGTAGCCAAAGGATAAAGAATGTAGCAGCGAAGAGGGGTCCAGATACTGGGATTCGTTGACAAGGACTGACAAGGAAATTGTCATTCCCTGTTAAAGAGGAAAAGATGAGTGGTGCCGCTGGACAGAGAAAATCGACTTCTATCCTTTCCGGGAAGCTCTCTTCCATCTCCCCTTTCATCTCTTCCTGATTCCTATAATCCTGACCATTTTCCTGTACTTCTTGAATTGACCGCTATCCAAAGTGGTACTTTGTAGTAGTCGAAAGGAGGTTGTGAAGTCACATTGGGCTCCAATTCAAGATCAGCCACTTGTTAACTCTTAATGTTGGAAGAGTTCTTATCTTAATGGAGCCCAAATTTTCTTGTCTATAAAATGGAGTTGTTAAAATAATTACTTGAGAAGTAACTAATTGAGAGGTAATAATAATTAAGAGGTTGAATCAGTGCCAGTGCCAAGTTCCTATTAAACTGAAACCCAACTCAGCATAAATGGTAAAATAAAACTTAATTTTAATCAGAAACATCCAACTAACCCATAAGTAGAGATTTTTCACTGGAATAATCTGAATAAGTCTACTGCTATGATTTACAATCAAATACATTCTGTGCATTGCTTATAGATTTACCTTATAAAAGTCTTCTCCTTATGCCCCATGGTGAAGCCCCAAATTGCTCAAACTGGGCCTGGAATTGCTCAGTTTGTGAGTCACTTTTGCTTAAATAACCCTCTAAAGATGTTTAATGTACCTATGTTTAACTTTCGGCAGACTCGACAATGGTGTTCTCCAAAAAGGTTGTTTTAAGAAATCCAGATAGTCTCACACTAACTCAGTTTCAATGGAAATGCACTTGATTTTGCTATCTGCTCTAGTTTTTCACATAAATTCATTCTGCTGAATAGTGTGCAAAGAACACAATTTTTTTGTCCAATCCACCCACTTTATACTGATTTTTTTTTTTTTTTGTAGTATTACGGGTATCACAATTTTTTTGTCCAATCCACCCACTTTATACTGATTTTTTTTTTTTTTTGCAGAATTAGGGATTAAGCCAGGACTCTGCACTGAGCTACATCCCCATCCCTATTTATTCTTTTATTTTATATTTTATGAGTCAGGGTCTCACTAAGTTGTTAAGTTGACCAGGCTGGGATCTAACTTGTGGCCCTTCTGCCTCTGCCTCCCAGAGTGCTGTGACCACAGGCTTACACTACCATACTCAGCATAAATGTCAGTAGCTTCTAAGATGGCCTGTGCTCCTTTTTCTCCACAGTGGTATCTGGTTATGCAAGGAAAGGCCTAAGTGTTGGTGACCTTGTGGGAGCAGAGGAGGATAGGATCCTTATTCCCATCGTTGCCTTCTGCAGCCTTCCTGATATCCATTGCAGTCCTGCTGCCAAAGTGCTCCTGGCAGACAGTGATGAGGTTCCATTGGCTGACTGGGCTCAATGGATGAGAATCACTGGACCCCAGAGACCCAGCCAACTGCCTTTTACTGTCAGAGACTTCTTCCTGTTCGTGGAAGGCCCATACTTCTGCTGCACCACCAGCCTTCTTTGTGCTCTCCTGGGTGTGCAGGAACAATCAGTGTGTCAAGACAGATGCCCCGTGTAGACTCTCCTAGTTCCCTGCTCCTGTCTGTCCTAACATTTCGCTAAATTGATCATTTTTATTTTTGTGAGAACATACAATGTTGTCTCCCATGTAGCATTGCATTCTTTGTGGTGGTACAGATGATATCCAGTTTTGCCCAGTGCTGTATTTCCAGTGACTTGCTCAACTGATATTGCTAAATAAATAAATGAGAACTCCTAATTCCATAGCCCTAAGATTAAAGGATACAGTTGATCTTGCCTTACGTCTTTTCTCATCGACACCAAAAATTTTCAGTAGTTTTCTACCCAACACCTTTCTGCTATCAAAACATTGATGTTCAGCCCAGACACCAAATCATGAATTAGTGTAAGCTAATCACAGCAACTCCATTCCTTTTTCCTGCAGTGGGTCAGAGTAATTACACCATGTGTTTTGGCTAATGAGCTAGAAAGAAAAGTCCTCTAAGAGGATTCCAGGAAAGATATTGGTCCTTAATGGAGGAGGAAAAAGAATATGAGTAGAACTCTATAGTCTTCTCTGCTCCAACCCCTCTTTTGTAAATGCGGCAGGGTGGGAATATTATGTTTGGAACTATGGTAACCATCTTGCCACCCTGACGGAATGATGTGAATGCCAGAATGGCTTCGGTGAACCACTTATACCAATCCTGGGACACCTGCACGGTTCTCGTTGCGTAAAGCCATAAATGCCTTTATTAATTAGGCCACTTTTATCCGTGTTATATTGCAAGGAACAATTTTTCCCTCTAACTGACAGTTTGGAACAAATCCAATTCCACATACATTCCGTACTTAAAGGTGGGTCAGCAGACCAGAGATTCTGTTTTCACTCGCATAAAAGTTAGGCAAATCTCAGACATAAACCCCCTTAACATCCTGGGCCACGTGCTGGAAGTGGCTGTATGTGACTTCTCTGAAGCACTTGGGACAAAGAGTATCTAAGTGGTCACACTTGGTGGCCAAGCAGCTGCCGGTGAAGGAAACGAAATAGGAAGGGAGAACTGAGGAGGCCGTGAGGACCGAGGCCAGAGAAGCAGAGAGAAATGAAGGAGAAAAAAGACCCGGTAGAGGAAAAGCTCAAGCAAATAGCAACCGGAAAATCAGAAAAACTGAGAAATGAAAACTAAAGTCTCTTAATTGTCTAGAGAGCAATCCAATAAAAATGTATAGGATTTTTTTTTTAATCTCTTGGAAAAAATGTGCAAGTCCAGTAATAGACATAAACAAAGACCTGAATAAAAGGAGTGAATGGTACATCAATTATGTGAGACAGTTTAGCATTTTAAGAATATCAATTCTTCCACGCTAAAGTATAAATTCCACCCAATTCCTGTAAAATGAGACTTCTATGGCCAATTTAAAAATGTATATGGAGAAGGTCCCTAGTTTGGTTGCCGTTGCCCCAAAAAATGTATATGGAAAAATAAACATTCACAAAAAGCTAATTTTTAACAGATGAGCAAAAAAGAAATTTATCTCACCAAATATAAGGGAGTATAAACAACATCATAAAGCCATTTTTTAAAAAAACAGACAGATAAATTGAGTAAAGTAACAGAATGGAGAACCCAGAAATAGTCACAGCTCTGTCTGGAATGTGGTATATGGCAGAGTGGTCACAGCAAATCTCTGGGGGAAGCAACAGATTAATCAATAGATAGTAGTGGAAAAGTGGATTCCATTAAGCCCAACCTTACACAATCTAAAACGAAAACCCTAAGTGAATTAAAGTCCTAAGTGTTAAACATAAAATCTTACAGTAGTAGAAGAGAATACATGTGAATATTGCTGTGACTTTTGAATGGAGATATTTCTTAAAGAAAACCCAAACAGTAAAAAGGTATTAGAGAAGAAAAATTGGCAGATTTGTCCACAAAACAATATTAAATATTATTCCAACAAAACATACCATAGGTAAAGTTAATAGGTAGTTGATTAAAAGATGTTATTAACAATCCAAAGGAGCATAGTATAGGAAGTGTTAGATCCTAGAAAACAGTAAGAAAAAGAAGGAAACAACAAACACTCAAATTGAAGAGAACCTTTAAATGGCCCATAAATATATGAAGAGATGCTCAACGTAACTAGCAATCAGAGATGCAGATTAAAACAACAGTGAAAACTGGCTTTACAGAGATCTATACACCATCAAGTGCAGCAGAGATGCACCGCTAGGACCGTGTAAGTTGGTAGGTCCATTCTTCACAGCCCAACAACACTGAGAGAAATGAAGACGTGGGGATGTGCCCAAGGAAACACTGGTGTGCAGATCGTAAGAACAGATGGGGAAAGGGTTTATCATGGCATTGAGGGGGTCGTGGAAACACCCTTGTGTTTGATAATAAAGCCATGGTGTAGTTAAGCATAGACCTAACGATGAGTTGCTAGTCAATCCACAAGTTGTAAAAGAGATTTATATACAATATGGATGGCTCCCAAAGCTTAATGTATACAACAGTTGCATGTAAACCAAGGGCTTAACTCTATTCCCTCCTCCATCAGAATCGATCTGAGATATCTATTAAAAGAACAAGTTTATGAGTCCTCTACCCAGAAATTCTGGACCTACATTTGATGATTTCTCTCAGAAGTGGATCATGGGCTATATTTGGAGACACCTTGAACTAAGTAAAATCAAGATACCAAGAGAGTGCAGGAAATGAATAGCAGAAGTGATGGCAACGGGACACCTGCTCAGCACCAGCAGCAAGGAAATGACACTCAGGCAGCTGGTCCTGTCAGCATAGCTGCCTTTCTCCCCACCTTCTTGGATGAACCAATCCCAGTGGGCTTGGCTGGAGGGCTTTGGGTGATGAAAATAGACAGTCACCATCTGGGGCATGCATCTGTGGACTGGAAGCCACTGCAGGCATCTTCTTCACCGGGGTGCTGCCCAGCGTGGTGCCTCCAGGGTTTTGAGCAAATCAGATCACCCTGACTCATCCTGCACTTCTCCGCTTGGCCTGTGGTTTCAGAGGAAGTGGGCTGTTGAAAGAGTGAAAGGGACCCTGTCTGTCAGATGCGAATGCTGACCTTTGCCCTGAAGAGAGAACAGCTGAACATCTCTCATCAGATTTGGGGGACTATTCCAGGATGCAGGTAGTCCAGGATTTGAGACCGAGAATACTCATCAGCCCTCCGGTATCTGTTTTGCCCTTGTCTCCTTGGTCCTTGGTTCTCATCTACGCTGGACCTTTTTGTGTAGCCTGTTGTGTGCCAGGTGGAAGAAATTTTAATAGCGCTGTGATTGTAGGCAGATGGGCTGTGGTCTCGGGTGTACCTTTGGGGATGTCTGGTGGGGCACTCAGCCCTGCAATCCCAGACACAGAACTTTACCTCCTTGTGAATGGAGTACAACAGCCCCAGTTGAGAGCAGACTCTGCCCTGCTGTCGACCTTTATTTATCCAGGAACCATTCCCCACCAGCTCTGAGCACCAATGTGAGCCCGGATTCACTGTCCTCTTCCTAATATGCAGAATGGCCTGGTTTCCTAAGGACAAGGAAGCTTTTTCAGATTTATACAAACAGACCAAGCATATTCGTGGGTTTCCAGGTAACAACCCCAGTTTGAAATTCCTTTTGACAGAGTATTCACGGCCCCGGACAGAAATGCTAATGTGAACACAGACACTCCAAGGAACTGATGACAGTGGAAAGAATTAGAAATGGCCTTAAATATAGCTCTCTCGAAATCATCTGATTCTCCAACAGACCTCTCTCTCTCTCTCTCTCTCTCTCTCTCTCTGCATATGTGTACATTTTCATATTAAGAAAAAGGAACAAAGGAGAAGAGAACCCAGAGACACAAATATTTCCAGCTTATTAATAACCAGTCAAGTTTCCTTTTTCTCCTTGGGTTCTTGGAGTCCGCTGTTCGATGCTGAAGGCCTGAGAGGCGTGAGAAGAGCCTGTGCGTCTGCAGAGTCCTCTGTGCACCTGCCTGCTGGTCTCCCCACGCCGGCTTTAATGAGACCCGGTGCAGCTGCAGCTCCCATTGTGCTGAGCAGCACGGGCGGCAAGACAGCCATTCTTCTCGCTCCCTAATGTGTTTGTTTAAGCATGAACATTAGTGTCAGAAGCGCTTAGCGGGAAGCGCCCTTTGGGGGGCGAGGCGGTCACTGCCAGGCCTATGTGTCTGGGAATCCGTTCTGTCTATTCATTTGGGGGTTAGAGTTAGGGTTAGGTAAATCTTGTATTTTCAAATGCAGTTGAAAAGGTTAAAAAAAAAAAAAACACCATTTATAAAATCACAATTTGTGGGGGGGGGAGCAAGCCCAGCTGTGAAAAATCTCACTGCCCTGCAGAGGGTTCCTTCCTGAAAACTTGAACAGTACCTCTTCGGTGTGGGGCAGGTCCTCTGCCCTCATCAGCCCCATCTTCTCAAATGAGTGAAGTGAAAGTTCTTTTACATCCGACCTTGCACAAAGCTAATGTGACTAATTAGCAGAAGATCTCCTTGTAGGATGGGAATCTGCACTTATCAAGCAGTTTCCCCTCATCCAGAGAGGAGGACATCTCTCCGGACAGGCTGTGTGTTTTCTTGTCTTTCTCACAGTGTCGCTGAACGTAAACTGAACGGATCACTCTCCTGCCCCTGTTGCTGGGATGGCCTAAGGAGTGGCCAGCACTGAGCTGGGGACAGTTCACTGGGCTTACAACCTTCTTGCTAGTTCATGAGCTGAAGAAAGAGCTAAGACACCTCTAAGAAGCCACCTTGTTGTAGTGATGTTTTGGACAGAGAATCGGTGGGCCTCCTAGAAATAAATCAGTGTCCTCTGCCGTCCCCTTCTCCCCCTGGACCCCTTCAGTGAAATCTGGACCCCACAGAGGAAAAGATAACGAGGAGCTAAGAATGTAAAGTGATAATAAAACTGACTCCAAGCTGCCGCTTGTTATCATCAACCGCTGATGTTTAAATAATGTCAGTGACAAAATACTTTTTCCTGCGAGCTCTGTGCCTGCGATTGCTTTTGCCGCTGACCTGGGTGGACTTGGTCTCAGGTGTCCCTTTACAAAGTAAGCTTGTGATGTATTGAAATCAGCCCAGTGCCCTCCTCAGCACGTGCTGTGTCTCCAAGCCCAGGTTGTTATAGATGTCTCCGTTTAGACAGAGTCAAAGTCAGCCACAAAAGCACAGTGACTGCACTCTCAACAAAGAAACCAGAACACACTTATGTATTTCCTTTTTTATCTATTTTTTGTTTTGTTTTGGTTTGGTTTTGGTGTGCTTAAAATTTGCAGTGAAACAGATTGTAAACTGCATGGTGAGGCTTTTTTTTGTTGTTGTTATATGCAAAGTTTAGTTAATACTGGAAATATTTTACTGGACGTATTGAATATCTTTAAAATCAAATTGTATTCTTTATGAAAATTGTTCACTGCTGAAAAACTGAAGGGCTTCCTCAAATTTGTGCCTCCTCCTGCTCCTGGCTACCTTTACTATTGTGAAAATACAAAAACGTATGCTTCCTGTCCCTGAGTTACAGCTGGAGTCTGGCTTCTGACCCGATTGTGGCCCACCAGGGACAGCAGAATTCCATCTGGAATTTTGAATCTGGAACAAGTGACTCAAAGATACAGGAATATTTTGGAATGTACTCTTGTGGGCATGGGGCACACATCAGTAAGGGTACCCAGTGCCCAGCAGCAGATGTTTAACAGAAGCTTCCTGTGTTGTATTTGGGCTCTAAGTCTGGCCAGCTTGGTTTCTGGTCATCAAGTCTGAATCTCTGGGCTTGTAATGGATCCCCTGAGCTCCTACATAACCTTCTAGTGAATTTCTTCTCTGCTTAAGTGCACCAGAGTTAGTTTCTGTTACTGGCACCCAAGACCTTTCACTGGTATTTCAAATTCACATGAATACTTTGAGGTTGAATTCTGAAGCCATGATGATTGAGTACAACAGTCAAATAAGAGCCCTACAAATGTCGTACAGTGGCCTTCCTGGAAATAGCAAAGCGATCTTATGACCTGTCAAAGTGTGCATCATAGACTAGGCCTTCACTGCCCACCCTTGCCAGACTTATAGATCCAGCAAGACAAAAGCCAGATCTCTTTGATTAGAAAGATTTTTCAGTATATTTCATCAAACTAGAGAAAACAACCCAAAAATTCATTTGGAACCAGAAGAGACCTCTGCAATTCTAATTGCAAAAACCATTCTAGACAACAGAGACATGACAGGGGGTATCACAATCCCCAACTTGAAACTATACTACAAATCCACTGTGATAAAAACAGCATGGTGCTGGCAAAGAAAAAGACCCAAGGATCAGTGGAATAGATTAGAAGATGCAGGACAACTCCAGGTGTACTCTGCTACCTCATCTTTGACATAGGAGCCAACCATCCTCAGTGGAGGAGAGATAGCCTCTTCAATAAATTGTGTTGGAAAAATTAGATTTCAACCTGCCAAAGATTAAAACTAGACATGTATCATTCACCATGCACTAAACTAAAATCCAAGTGGATTACATATCTAAATATTAAAATAGAAACACTAAACCTCCTGGCAGATAAGTTAGGCAGAACTCTTGAAGACACTGGCACAGCAGAAGACTTTATGAACAAATCCTCAGTAGCACGGGAACTAGCAGAAAGAATCAACAACTGCGATCTCAACTTATTAAAAAGCTTCTGCACTGCAAGAGAAACCAACAGAGCCAAGAGACAACTTATAATGTGGGGAAAAAAATTTACCAGCTGTTCCTCAGACAAAGGTCTACTATCTAGAATATATAAAGAAGTCAAAAAAATCAGACCCCCCCAAATATAAAGACCCAATTTAAAAATGGGAACCTGAAATGAACAGACTTTTCTCAGACAAACAATTAAAAACAGTAAATAAATATATGAAAAAAATATTCATCATCACTGGTCATTTGAGAGATGCAGATGAACATAGATTCCTCCTCACCCCAGAAAGAATGGCCGCTATCAAGAACTCAACCAATAACAAATGCTGGCAGGGTTATGGGGAGAAAGAAACCCTTTTTCACTGTTGGTGGGAGTGCAGACTGGTGCAACCACTATGGAAGTCAATATGGAGATACCTCAAAGAACTAAGATTAGAGGTCCCAGCTATCCCTCTGCTGGTTGTCTTACCAAAAGAATTAAAAGAATCATATCACAGCAATATATGTGCACCCATGTTTATAGCAACACAGTTTGTAGTAGCTAAAAATTGGAAACAGCCCAATTGCCCATCAACTGGAGGCTGGATAAAGATGTGGGTTTTTTTTTTAATAAAATGGAGTACTACTCAGCCATAAAGAACAAGAAACTAGAAACATTTATAGCTAAATGAATGCATAATGAGGCTATACTCTTAAGTGAAATAAATAGGACACACATGTAAATACTGATTAGTTTCTCTGGAGTGAAAAACTAAAAGTGTAAATAAGGTTCAAGTTATATAACTGGTAATGTGAAATAGGAATAAAGGGGCTAAAGAAGTAGGGGAAGGGGCTGGGGATTTAGCTCAGCGGTTCCGCGGCCTGCCTTGCAAGCGCAGGGACCCAAGTTCAATCCCCGGTACCAAAAAAAAAAAAAAAGAAGAAGAAGTAGGGAAAGTGGGAAGGGTAGGAGAAAGGAAAGAAGGGAAAAGAAAAAATATGAGAAATGGAAACAAAGTCTTTGTAAATAGGGAAGGATGAAGGAGGTGAAAGGAAGGCAAGGGAATGGGGAAGAAATAAGAACCAAGACTATATTATGTAAAGGTACAAAATCCCAGTGATGGATGTAACTGTACTGTAAACCTAAAGAGTACCAATGAACTTAATGGGGGAAAAAACCCAACATGTTTCACTGAGTTTACTCCACTTAACATACGTTAATAGAGGCAAAAATACCCAACCAAAAAATAATGAAGGAACTGCTAGTAAGAGTTATGGCAAAGGCAGGGAAAATAATCAGAAATAGTGGAAAAACAGAAGGTAGTTTTACCAACAAGAGTGAAAGCCAAGTTAAAAATGTGTCATTCAAACATTTATTTTTGTTAACTGCTCACTCTGAAACTCATCAGCAAACGGCACACAGTTACATTCCACAGCGATGACTACCATCCAGTGTGAGATTTCAGAGCAAAGGACTCATTTCCAAAGGGATCCTTTCTGATCTCATTCTCATATAGATCGTGCCCATTGCAGTTAAGCCAGCATCTAGCTTTTGTGTTACAGTCCATGACCTAGAGCGAGTTCTTTAAAATCCCAACACTCTGGCAGGCAGAGGGAGGAGGACTGAGAGGGGCAACTTTAGCAACTTAGCCAAGCCCTGTCTCAAGATTCAAACAAACAAACAAACAAAAACAAAAAAACGAAAACAGACTAGGCACGTAGCTCAGTATGAAGGCCCTGAGTTCAATTTCTAGTACTGCAAAAATATGGAGGATCGCAATTTTTTTTTAATTAGCAAAATGATATTATCGTGGGAAGATTAACTAAGAAAGCTTAGTGAAAGAAACCTTAGTTTAAAACATTTCAACACAGTGCCTGCCACATATTACAGCATTAGAGGATTTGCTCTCCTTCATTGGCTTGGTTTTTGTTGTTTTT
>NW_022900933.1:5619406-5631667 GCF_012274545.1 Fukomys damarensis
TTGCTCTCCTTCATTGGCTTGGTTTTTGTGTTTGTTTGATTTTTTTTTTTTTTGGCTTATAGTCATCTTTTTCTCTTTTTTGTTTTTTCTTAGTACATGATTGCAGTTAGAACAATTACATTTATAGTGGGGAGGTGGTACATGTACATAACACAGCTTAATTCTTTTTTTTTTTTCTCCTACCCCTCCCAACCCTCTCCATGCCCACCTTTTGGTCCCTTTTCCACTGGCAAAAGTTCTATTTCCATGTTTTTCCCTTCAATTATTTTTTTCATTCCTTTTCCTTCACCTCCCTTTCTCTTCCTCATTTGGGTCCTTGCGCTCGTGAGGCAGGTGGTGGAACCACTGAGCCAAATCCCCAACCCCAAACCTGCAACTCTCCCACATTCTTATGTCCCCTTTCCGTTGTAGAAAGATCTCCCTACTTCCTATATCTATCTTTTATTTTGGTCTTTATTTTTACTTTGGGTTCCTCATCTAAGGGAAACTGTGTGATAATTAAGCTTGCGTGTTTGTTTCATTTCAATTAACATCACAGTCTCAAAGAGCATTCGTTTACCTACAGATACCTTTAAGTTTATCATTCTTTCTAGCTGAGTAATACTTCATTGTGTGCAAATAGCATATTTTCTTTATCCATGCAGCTGTTAATGGGCATGCAAACCATTTCCAAGATTGAGCTGTTATAAATTGTGCTGTTGCGAACGTGGCTGTGCATGTATCACTGTAATATGAATAAAGAAATACATCTAATGGAGAAGACCTAGAAGAGCAATACCTGGGTCAGATGGAATTTCTATTTTTAGTATTTTGGGGGATCTCCTCACTGATCTCCCTAGCACCCCGGCTGGACTCTCCGCCAGCTTCCTGCCGTACCAGTTTCTCCAGTGCACCCTACCTTGACTTCTTTGCCTCCTCTGTCTCACTTTCCCTCTCTGCCACCAGCTTTCTCATCTCCCCCAGTTTCTCTTTGTCTTATTTGGGTCTAGGACAAAAACTATTTTCATAAGGCATAATATGGCCCCCAAGGGATGAAGGTGACATGACGGGGAGAATAACTGCTCTTTGTTAGGTATGAAATGCAAATAGACATACAATACACAAATTTACAGTGTACTGAGGGCTTAAAAATTTACAGAGGGCAATTAAAAATACCTGGCAAGTTTACACAGAGAAAGAACAATAATAACTTTATTTTAAAAGCTGAAAAATACAGTGAACCTAAGGGAACCCAAACAATTTAAAAAGTTTGTTAAAATGGTCGATTAAACATTAATTCTGGCCTTTAATTTCTTAAGCTCAGTTATGTAGCAGGTATAATAGTGATAAAATAAGAATGTGAACATAGGAAAACAGACCTGGGCCCAGCCAGCAGGTACTTCTGATGCCGAGACAGAGACCTGTCGCTGCGCGCTGGCCGCAGAATTCTGCCCACCACACTGCGGCCGTTTCTATTTGTGGTCAGTGCTCTCTGCTCACCTCCTCAGGCTTCCGTCAACACTCCACTCCCCTGTCCCGACAGTCTGGGAAGAATCATTTGGGATTAAGAGATAAACCATGTTTCTGTTTTGTTTTGTTTTGTTTTTCACAGGGAGAATAAATAAAAGACAAAAACCATAGGCGTGCATAGAAACTCAGCCATGAAAACCTATGGAAGGTAGAGAGGAAGCAGCAGGAAGGGGGCTCAGGCACTCTAGGGAATGGAGAACATGAAAATGGGAGAACTGGGTGGGAAACCCCGGCCGGAGGGAAGAGCCCGGGATCCCCCTAAGTCCCCACACGTCCCTGGAGAGGGCCAGAGACGAGAGCAGGCACAGGTGAAGCTGTGACGTCAGGGTCTCTTTAGCCTTGACTCCAGAGTATGATGCCTGGCTCTGGGGGTCCCGGGCGTCATGTGCAGAAATGACTTTCATTGCAGGGGGCTGGATATTGTAAGGGGTAAAGAGGACACTGAGGAACCAACACTGGTTGTGGCCAGCCATGGGTACTTGGCAGCCAAAACAAAGAGATCAAGTCAGTTCTGCACCTCAGCTTACCAGCACAAATCCCAAAATTCTTGAAACTGGCCCAAGGATGTCGTTCTTCTGTGGTATTTGTCAAACACTAGCCAAAGCACTCCGTGGTCTTATCTCCTGTTAAAATATGGCAGAAGACTGATAAATGCCATTGTTCCAATTTTGCTCCCAGGCAGAAAGGAGGCCCAGGGCTCTAACCTGGACCAGTCCTGGCTCCAGAGAGGCCTGGGAGAGGAGGGGTCCAGAGCTGGAACTGGAAGACCCAGGAGCTGTTTGTGTAAGACTGATTCTCACATGCCTAGATGGCTTAGGTAGTAGCAAACGAGGCGGGTACTCAAAGTCCCGCTCTTACCTCTGATTCAGCGAGCTTTATTACCTTATGTAAGTGCCCAAGGTACTTTGTCCTTGTAACCTAGCCCTTGGAGAAGCTTGTAAAGCTTTTGTGGCACACAAGGTAAAATTCCACTCCTGCATGAGGACAGTGAGTCACAACAATTTCCAGTGAGTCTAGCAAGTGCTTTTGGATGTTAATAATTTAAACTTCTGCTTCTCACCCAAAGATCAAACTGGGGAGCTCATTTGAAGGTATACACTCTTACCAGGAAAAATATCTGCTCTTTATTGAAAGCTTACTAAGTGCCATCTTGCATTTTATTGTCATAACAGCCATTGGAGATCATTATGGGGTTATTGGTACCTGTTTTTGCTCACTTAAATAACTTGCCCCCAGATCACACAACCAGTAAAAAGAGTAGTTGGGATAGTTAGCTATCTCCAGAGACTATCTACTACCCTTTCTCTCCAAGAAACAGAATAAGACACGAGTTTTATTTGAGGTATCACAGCGGATGATCCATAAATGTAGGCAGATAGAGATAGCGGGAGAGAACTTTGACCCCAAGATTTCCTCTGCATGTACTTCAGATAAGAGAGTTCAGGAGACTAGCAAGCTATTTTAACCTACTTAGCAATGAACCTCTATAGCATCCTTTGGCTTAACAAAGTGTTTCCTAGGTCCTTAAGCTGCTTTTCAGAGTGTCAGGTAAAAAAAAAAACAAAAGGCAGAACACTGTAGTTTTGCAATGTACTGAAAAACGGCCTTGGGTTGCCTTTGGATTGGTAATTTATAGAGGATTGTACTGTCATAAAAGGAGCTCCCTCCTCTTAACAAAGATGATTCAATCTACCTGTCTCTGGTTTGAGTCTCAAAACTCCCGTCAGCCCCTTCCACCGCCCAGGGAACTCCCAGTCCTTCCCGCTCTCCTTGTCTCCAAGGTGGCTACATTTCGCTCTCCCCACCTGGTAGCCTCCTATCTCCCCTCGTCGAGAAGCAGAATCTATTCCTTCACTTCTGTTGCATTTAGACGGGCCTTGTGTGACCAGTGCAGTGCAGCAGAAGTAACACTCCCTTTCCAATCTATAGAATTTGTATCTTTACATAATCAACCCTGGTTCTTACTTTTTCCCCATTCCTCCGAATGTCATTATATTGTATACATTAAATGTGCCAACAAAATTAATTTTTAAAAATCCAGGTTAAAAAAAAAAAAGCCTGCTGCTTCCATGTGGGTCTTTTGCAAGTGAGATGAAATGTCATGAGTGTGACTGTCATGGATTCCTAGTCTGTGAGACGCCCTGGAGGAGAGAGGTGCCAAGGGGAAACCAGGCATCACGCATGCAGGTCGAGCCATGGCCTTCAGGCCCTCCAGTCTCAGCCACCACCACTGGATCAAAGCCAACTGCCTAGTGGAGGGAGTCCTGCTTGGATTTCTGACCCATGAAATCATCAGGCAAAATGACTATTGTTTTAAGCCTTTCAGCTTTGAGGCAGTTTGTTGTTGTTGTTGTTTTTTTAATGTAATAACAGATGAACTGAAACAAACATTTAGACAGTCTCAGGACTCTTAGCCTAAGATGACAAACAAAACCACTGTATCCTCTCTAGCTTCCACTCAGTTTCTTTCCTCTTGTTTAGAACTAAACTTCTTGAGTAGTCTTCAGCAGGGTCCTACACCTCACCTTCCACTTGCTCCCGTACCTGCATCAGTCAACCTTCTAGCTTCTTCTGAAAGCGCAACTGCTAACAACCTTATTCTTACGTTCCTGCCGTTTGTCCACTTCCCCTTAGAAAGACGTCTATCCCCTGGGGAAAACCTCCTTCATTTGCTGGCGTCTTAGAAGATGAGATGCCTGGGACACTGCCTTCCATCCTATTACTGTGCTGTGCCTTCTCCCCTTACTGTATCGTGCCTTTCAGATATTGCCTAGTAAATGTACCAGAGAGACTCATAAGGTGAGAGTTAAATTTAAAACTGAATATTTAATAAACAGGGATACCACAACAGTCAAGAGGTAGAAGGAACCCAGATATCCATTGATGAATGAATGGATAAATAAAACATGGCCTATACAAGGAAATATTATTCAGCCTTGAAAAGCAAGGAAATTCTGTCACATACACACAATCTTGAGGATATTACAGTAAATAAACCATTACAGAAAAAGAAACATGCTATATGATCCTACTTATAGGAGATGTCTAAAGTAGGCAAATTCATAGAAACAGAAAGGAGAATGGTGGCTATGGGGTGGGGAGGGGTAAAAGTAGAGTCGTTGTCTGACGGCTATAGAGTTTCAGATTGGCAAGATGAAAAAGTTTTGGAGATGTGTCTTACAACAACACGAATATATTTAACAATACAAAACTACACTTAAGAATAGTTATGATGCCACCATTTTATGACATTTTCACTATAATAGGAATGCAGAATAAAACTGCAAGATATTAATGAATTGTAAGTCCATGTTATAAATTAGTCTTTATTTTTAGAAACGTTAATAAATATCCAGTCTTCAGAAACAGGGATAAGACTAAATCTAGTGTGGGGACAGCCTGAGCCTTGGCTGACTGAGCATTTTATATGATTGCAGCGCGTTCTTATTTGAAGAGGATCATAACCTTTTTTGAATAGTTCATAGAGTTCAAAGAATCACAGAGTGGGATCGATGTAAAGATGATCTGGTTCTGCTCTATTTTGTTTCACAGGCCATCATAATTACAGAGTCCAACATTAAACAGCCTGATTGACGAAAGGCAAGTCCCATGCATTTCCTTGCTTTCCTTATGTATTCATTAGGTTTTCTATTCTCCTGCATCACAGTGTCTTTGCTGAGAAATGGGCAGTGGAGGAAAGCAAAGAACAGAAGAAGCATCCCTGAAAATGAGAAGACCAAACTTGGAAGTCATCGGCCTACATTAAACAGCCTGATTGACGAAAGGCAAGTCCCATGCATTTCCTTGCTTTCCTTATGTATTCATTAGGTTTTCTATTCTCCTGCATCACAGTGTCTTTGCTGAGAAATGGGCAGTGGAGGAAAGCAAAGAACAGAAGAAGCATCCCTGAAAATGAGAAGACCAAACTTGGAAGAGTCATCGGCCAATGCCTCCACCAGGAAATTCCTCTCAAAAATCTCATCAGCTACCCTGTGAAAGTATGGCAGGGTATTGCATAGTTGTGAAATCTCTACACCCAACCGACATTGTCTTGGACCATGCTCATGTGACCATTGTTTTGTGTTTTCACTTCTAAGAGCAGGCAAACATGACAGGAAATCATTTCTGAAAAGTCCAATCCATTTGTTGTGCATGTGTTTAAAAGATTATCAGACACTCGAAAGATCCAGCGCACTCCTTGCCAGACTTTTTTGGTGTCAATAGCCTAGGAACTAGCAAATCAGCCGAGTAAAAGACACATTATGAGTACAGTGAAGCTAATCCAGCACACAAAGGGAGACCCATATGGCTGAAGTGGTTATGACATTTCATTAAAATTTCTGAAACTGCTCTTTTGGATCCACCATTTTAAAAATACATCGGGATCAAATCAATTTAAGAAAGACATGATTTGTGACTACCAGTGACTAATGATCTTAGAGTATTTGTAGCTGCCCATCAGAAATGCTGCAAATAACTGAAAAGGTGAAAAAAGAAAACATGATCTAGGGGACCATATTCTTAGCTCTGGCTACAAGCTGCAAGGTTGCTGCTATTCTTTCTGTCCCTTTCTTATACTCTACAGAATACTGACTACTTCAACAGCATTGTTTTCTCTTCTGTGCAAGCAAGAAGCTTAGATTTGCACCATATACCACTGATTTGCCTGCTGAAAGGGAGAAGACAGTGTACATAAATGTCTCCTGCCAGTGCTGAGATGTGAGTTTCCCATCTCATTTTTCTCATTAATGTTAAGGATGAGTCACTGTGCTCAGTGAAAGGAGACAGTCTCTTTGCCAGCACAGCCGCACTGTGATTCTGAATCAGAACTTCCCAAAAGTGACATCCGTGCATGTTTATACATCTGGGCTGTTCTCCCTCTCCCCCAGCAGAGCCTGTACTGTGCCTCACCTCCAGGAACTCTTCCCTGGTGCTGGTAAAGGTCTAGGAAATGATGACATCATTGCTGTCACTTCTCAATCTCAAGAAAAAAAAATTGAAACGATTTTACAGTGGTTTGTCTCTTTTCATATGATTATAAACTAAAATACAATTTACAGTGACTAAGATCTGTGATTGATAATACTTATATTAAGCACCTAATATGTTTCAGGTACTGTGCCAAGTATTTTACACACATTCCCAATTTAATTTCCATGTTAAAGAACACTGTGTATATAATGAAAATACCAAAGACAAAGAGATTGAGGCACTTGTCCAGATCCACACAGCAGTCAGGGGTGGAACCAAGGTGCAATACTAGGCCTGTCTGATGCCAAACCCTACATTTTAACTACACAGAGTTGTTCTGTATGGATTTTAAGGGAATGAATCTAGAAACTTGATTTAGAGTTTGGCCGATGTCTCAACAAACACAGGTACTGACGTGTGTCTGATTTCTTATTTGTATTTAATCCTACCCATGTGTCATACGGCTTCCTGTGATGGTAAATTTGATGTGTCAACTTGGTTAGGCCATGGTGCCCGGATATGTGATCAAACATTACTTGGAAAGTGTCTGGATGTTTTTGGATGAGATAACATTTCATCTCGTAAAGACTGTCCTCCGTGATGTGGGTAAACCTCCAATTAGTGGAAGACATGAACAAGAAGAAAAAAGGTGTGGACTTCCCTTGGGTAGCCAGGGATTCTGCCAGCAGATGCCTTTAGACACGAGCTGCAGATTTGAGACTTGCCAGCCTTCTTAATTGCATAAGTCAGTTCTTTAAAATGTATTTTGCTGGTTCTGTCTCTTGGAGAACCCTGACTAATATACCCACATACTCAACAAGTTATGAAACACATCTGAAAAATATAGGTTAACAGGAGAAATATTCTTTTTTTTTTTTTGGCACGGGGGATCAAACTCAGGACCTTGCACTAGCAAGGCAAGCGCAGTGCCACCGTGCTAAATCCCCGGCCTGAGAAATTTTCTTAATATCAGAAATCCTCAAAATGCAAAGTGATTTTGAGCTTATTAAAAATACAAAGCCTGAACTTCACTAAGACAAATTGAACTAGACTTATAGAACCAGACACAGTAGTTTTTCTTAAGCACCATGATGATTGTGAAACCAACTCTCGGTTATATGTGACTACACCAAATGAGGTTTATAAACACAAGAGTACCACTAAGCTACATAGAAGGACACATTGAAGTCTTTTGGAGTCCATAATGCTATGTGAAGTAAATCAACACAAAAGGTTTTTCTTACCTGAGGAATGCAAAGTATAAATATATATAGATATAGATATAGATATATTTTTTTTTTGTACCAGGGATCAAACTCAGTTTCTTGTGCTTGTGAGGCAGGCAGCAGAACCACTGAGCTAAATCCCTGGCCCCTTAAGTATAAATAATTTAAAGAGCAAAATAAAATAAAGATGACACCTGGGAGATGGACTGTGCAGATGGGAAAGGATTTGTGGAAAGGGAGGAGATGGAACGGGGGAGGAGAGTAAAAAGGACCAAGATAGATGTACAAATACCCCCCACAAGTACATTCATTATGTATTGCAAACCTATATTAATAGATATTAAAAAATAAAGAAAGAAAGTATTACTGCAGCATAAGAAATTACTATGTATTAGTCGGGACAGCCAGGGTTTACTGTGGTGATAAATAGCCAAGAAATTTCAGTGCTTGTGCAATGTGACCAAAACTGGTGGGGGGGTGTGTTTTGCTCACTACCGTTTCTCCTGTTCTTCATATTAGCCAGGTAGTAGGGAAGAGACAACATGCTTGATAAGTGAGGAGAGTTTAAAAAGAGGCTGTTTACCAAGGTGAGGTAAAGCTAAGGGAAATCAACAGCAATGACAAAGACTTAGAGTAGTTACCATTCAGCTGGAATTGGAGATCTTGGGCAGCAGAGGCCAAGCGGCTCATGGAGATGCGGAAAGCAGGCAGCAAGAAGACAAGTACCCCAGTACCACTCTCCTTCGCCTTCCGATCCATGGCCAGCACCTCTCATTAGTGGGAAACCAACCGGAAGCCAGAGGACAAGAGAACCTATTGGTATAGTCCCTCCAGGCAGCCTCCGAAACACAAAGAATCATGGAAAAGCTGGACTCCAAACGCTGATTCTCTGATGCACTCTGGCACTCGAGCTAAACATCACCGGAAACACTGATAGCCAGCGCAGTAGACGGAAAGATAATGAAGACAAGCATTAATTGCCTTTTGACGTTTGCCCGGAAGTGATGTGGCCACCTCTGCTTATGTTCCATTGACCTCAAGCCTGACTATAAAGCACAGGGAATATTAGCCTTCTCCAGAGAGGAAAAGTGAGCACTGGTGGTAGTGAACAACCCACCTCACGAAGGAGGCAGAGTGACTGGGAGCTATGGGAGAGGATGCCTTTTCTTTCTTTTTCTTTTCTTTTTTTTTCCTATATACATTTTCTTCTCTTTTGAATTTTGCAGCAGATGAATATATTATCTTCTCAAAACAATATGAAACAATGTAGGAAAAATAATAAAATGATGCTGAGTGTGGTGTTACTGTCCCAAGGTCCTAGCACTAAAGAGGATCATAAATTCAAGTCTAGCCTGGGCCACATAACCAGACTTTGTTTCAGAATCATAAACAAACGACAGATAGATAAATACATAAAAATAAAACTACAATGGTAAGTTACTATAGTTACCATTTATCCTTCATGGCTGCCCAGCATTTAAACATTCATCTTATGAGGAAGTTAAACCTCCCAGTTTAGAAAATGAACAGGCCAGGGCTGGAGATTTAGCTCAGTGGTTCCACCACCTGCCTCTCAAATGCAAGGTCCCGAGTTCGATCCCTGGTACCCCCCCAAAAAAGAAAAGAAAAGACAATGAACAGGCCAGAGCTACATTGGCTGTTCTTGCCTCCTTTGCTGCTAGAATACTAGCTCCATTACTGGAGTGCCGCCAATCAGGTGCCCTTGTCCCAGGCTTTGAATTGGAAACTAGAGGTGCAAAGATGCGGACAGAACCAAATCTTTTCTGGTGATGGATGGTGCCAACAATGGCAGCTAAACCCAGTTCTCAGCATCAGCAGAGAGAAAGAACAGCAACACCCAGGACCCAGTACTGACCAAGCAGGCTGCTACCAGCCATGTCTGTCACAAAAGCAGTGTGCATTCTGCAAGTAGGCCTAGGGCCTGATTCTCAGCACCCTTTGGACCTGTATCCTCTTCACTCGATCCTACCCATCCTGGGGGGCAGGGGAACTACACTCCAACATCTGTTTCTTACGTTTCATGTCCTGTTTAAATAAGCCAGTGTATCTCTTGCTTGGGAACTCTGATTAGTGTAATGACCAGCTGTGGATCTGTTATTACAAAAAAGTAAAGAACTAGATGAAACACTGTTCAATTTTGAATTAAAAAGACACTGTGAGGTATTGGATAAATAAGAAAAATGCAGTTTCACCTTCCTTTACCAATCCCACAGATAGTAAGTGTCTCTGAACTGGCAGCTTTTTGTCATCTACAGGGAGAGTTGCAGACCCACGTGCCTAGGAATTAAAGAGGGCTTGAGAACAATTTAGATATTAAGATTTTCTTCAGGTTTTCTCTTAATTAACTAAGATTTATGAAAGCAAGGCTCTGGGTCTCAGAGCAAAAGCCACAGCCTCTTTTGGGGTTGCATCTGACGGAGATTACTGTTTTCCCATGGCAATCAGAGGATTGCTTAAATCCTTCATTTCTGATACTTTGCTTCTAAACTGGTAAATCCCAGAGGGAGTTCTGTTCCCAATTGGGTAAAGCAGCTCAAAGGGCACCAGCCAGATAGAGTCAGACTAAATTACCCGGTATTTAACTTCTCTGTCCTTAGGAATCTCTCCCTAAAGTGTGTGTGTAGAGATAGTGCCATACAGCTAGGAAAAGGTCAGCAGTTGTCTTCTGATGACCCTGATCAGTACATTTATCTACAAGTCGCAATCTTTCTCCTGTGGGTTTGCATTTCCTTAAACTCAAAAACTAAGACTCTTGCGACGAGAACAGCATGAGCCACAACTCTTCAGCCAAGAAGATTATCTTATTAGGTCTGTTCCCAAGTGGACGAGGTGAAGAGGAGGCTATCGGCCGCTCTGCCTGTGACAAGCACGGAGGATAGCATACATTTTGAAATACAAACAGACTTTTCTTAAGCACCAGTGGGAAAAAAAAAATACAGTGCAGGACCTTAGTAGAAAAGCCATGTTCTTATTTAATTAGACAGATTATCTACTTTCTGCCTTAGCCTTATTTTTAAAATGAAATATATAATCTCTCTATTAAAAATCCTGGAAGGAGTTCAAAATTAAATCCCTTCCAGCTAATGTAATTTAAGTGCTTTGTAGAAACCTTTTAATCACCCCCTCCACACACACACACATACAAGCACACCAATTGTACACAGCTGTGAATAGTAAGGCTTTATTTGCAGTTCAAAATAGCGTCTTCTTGTTGCTGACTCAAACTTCTAAAATTTAGCCTG
Source organism: Fukomys damarensis (assembly GCF_012274545.1). NCBI lineage: Eukaryota > Metazoa > Chordata > Mammalia > Rodentia > Bathyergidae > Fukomys > Fukomys damarensis. The sequence continues at coordinate 5,630,376 of NW_022900933.1, forward strand.
TGGCCCAGCCTAGCAATGAGAAGAAGTTCAAATTTGGAAAAATTTGGAGCAAGCCAAACCTTATTCAAATGATAAATTGGCTAAAGCTTCTGTGTTTCAGTTTCTATCCTGGTTTCTCTTTCCGTGAGCCCTCAGCTAACCCATATCATCTCTTCATCATCATCCATTTTCAAAAAGAGATTGAGATTGAAACAGTCACTCGAAGGCTGGTGCAGAGCTTATTTCCACGCACACTTCAGCCCTCAGCGGCCTGGCCTTGGTTTCACTCGCTCACTGGGCCCCAAGGAAAGTTCTCTCACTGGGGCCACCAAGCTACTCCTCAATGCCACCCCCAGGGGACTTTCTTCAGTGCTATCCCCACCAGCCTCCTGCAGGAGGGAACACTGAAGACTGCTATCTTTACAACTTTCTTGCTGACAGGGCTCCTGTTTTACTTGCCTGCCCTCTGGGATGACACAGCATGAGCTAAGCCAGTACCAGCAAGCATGCCTCACATGCATGCTTTCAGCATCTTCCAAGGAGATATTTCTCCTCTATATCCTGTGTGTTCCTTTACCATAGCACATATCAACCAGTGCTGGAGTTCTTGATTATTTTGTCCAATTCCCATTAGACTCTGAGCACCTTGGGGACAGGAACTGTGTTGTTCGTGGTTTTTACTCCAGTGTGTAACAAGCCACTAGCAGATGGTAACAATAAATGTTTAAGAAAGGAGGAATTAGGTGAGCAAATGTTCTAATTCTCACAGTGTTTGCATTTTACAAAAAAAAAAAAACCTTGCTAAACTATAAAAAGAAATTTTTAGTTATTTTCAGTTCCACATCAGGATCCAAGGAGGAAGCATTTTTTAGATGTTGATGATATCAACTACACAGAATTATTAATTTACAATAAAAGCCTTCTCTTGCCGGGGTAAACTTCTTCCCAGAAGAATGGCAGCAATTTTGGCCTTTCAACAAAGCATTTCAAAGTCTATAAGTTGTCCAAAGTTAATTACAGCCTTTAGTGAACATTTAATGGTTTTCATGAGGTAATGGTTCTTTCAAGGAACTTATACAAAGGGTATAGTTCTTAAAAGATGAATTCAGAGAGGCCGGGCCGATCCACCGCGGGAAGGAGAACCACGCCTGCGCGCGACCCAGCAGCCATCGCTCAAGCGCCGGGAAGGTAGGCCGCCCCCGATCCACTGCGGGAAGGAGAACCACGCCTGTGCCCGACCCAGCAGCCATCGCTCAAGGGCCGGGAAGGTAGGCCGGGTCCCGATCCAGCGCGGGAAGGAGAACCACGCCTGC
>NW_022900933.1:5633466-5633793 GCF_012274545.1 Fukomys damarensis
TGGGGTTCAGCAATCAGCTAACTGAGATCAGGGGTCTTGCATCCTCGCTCTGTCTGAGCCATTAAATGGTAAATATACCATATTGAAAAGTTTGTTCACTGCAGACATATTCTGGACTGCTTCTTGATTTCAATTTAATTCAAATGATTTAAGGGTGATAGACTAGTGACTACCACAGGTGGTCAGTGTCCAAGTTGTGCTTGATCTTAATTATGTTGCTGATTGTATCATTTGGGGTAAAACATTGCCGTTGATTTGATGAGCTGTTTTCTCTGATGTTATGAAGATGAGAATGTCTGTGGGTCGTTAGAGACACAGAAGCTAGGG
>NW_022900933.1:5633985-5634386 GCF_012274545.1 Fukomys damarensis
AGTAACAAAACAGATCAATCAGGCTCTAGAAAAATTCAAAACAGAAATAATTTCCCAGATAACCATAGAGATAGTGAGCAAAATGGAAGTCGTGATTCGAGACTCTAGAGCAGAAACCGACAAAAAAATAGATGAGCTTAGGACCATGATAGAAGCCATGAAGGCCCAGCATAAGAAAGAAATGGAAAAAATAAACACCCAACATAGGAAAGAAATGGAATCCATAAAACAGATTCAAACAGATATCCAGGAGATTAAGCACTCTATTGTAAGTGTAAGAAACAGAATAAAAGAATGCGAAGATAGGCTCTCAGATATAGAAGATAAGTTTGCAGTCAGTGACCATGAAAAGAGAGGTCTCTTAAAAACAGTAAGAGATCATGAGAAATCGATCCAACAAC
>NW_022900933.1:5635707-5694796 GCF_012274545.1 Fukomys damarensis
ATATATATATATATATACATAACATACTATTATTAGTCTTTATATATATATATACACACACATATATAAATAAATTGAATTTTGGGAAACTTTAACGGTGCTGCCAACTTTGGAAAAAGTCATCCCAATTTACTGTGTTGACTTGGCATTGTACAGAAATGGACAACCATATTGGTCTAGAAATGTTAATTTTTTTTATTTTTATTTTTTTTCCATGTGTACAGGGCTAACACATCGTACCAAATATGTAAGGTCATATCTACGTGGGTTTGATTACAGAAACTAATAAAGTATTCTCTAAATAATGAAAAAAAGAATAAGATAAGACTATAAGAGCAAGAAGCAATTTAAATATGTTCAGGGACCATTTTCATCTCCAGAATTAAGGATTTTTTTGATGTTACATAATTGCCTTTTCTCTTTTACTTTCCTTTTTAGTTTTGTTGTAGGATTCCTTATTTTTAATGTTCATATAGAGATTTCTTTAACTGAAATACTGAATAGTTTCTTTGGTGGGAAAAACTATAATAGTACACAGGATCCTAATGAGATAATTAATAATGTGAAATAGGAAGTAAAGGGCTAAAGGTGTAAGGAAAGTGGGAAGGGTGGGGGAAAGGTAAGAAGGGAGAGGAAAAAAATATGAGAAACTGAAAAAATGGAAATAAAGTGTTTGTAAATGGGGGGGGGAAGGGAGAGCAGGGACAAGGGGAAAAAATGAGAATCAAGGCCTATTATGTAAAGGTACAGAATCCCAATGATGAATGTAACTGTATTGTATACCTAGATTGTACCAATAACCTCAATAAAAAGAAAGAAAGGAAAAAAAAGATAAATTCAGAAATTTTATGGAAGGCTTCTACAATACATTGTAGATAACAGGGATGACTTTAATTCTGCTATATACCTGAAATCCGGTTATAAGCAGCTAGCCGTAAGTGCTAGAGTAGGTGTAAACATTTTTTAAACATGGTAACTACGGACTGCAGTTCATGTGGTACTTGACTGTCATTTGCCTGATTCAGATCTTTCTCTGCCCCTGAAGAGGCTGAGCTCTATGGACTGCATCGATTAGACACATTGGCCCTCTGGTTTCTGCTTGGGTCTGAACAATGACTATCATTAGCAAACAGTGAGAAGGTGGGAGAGGAGAGCAGTCGCTTCTCTCCACGGGATAACAGTTTGGCAATGGCTGCATCAACCAAATGCCAGCGTTCTCCTTTGGCGAGCTTCTCTCAGTGTCTGTCACTGCCCCCTCCGCTCACCTCTTAGGCCTCATAGCAGTGGTCAGGTGTCCAGTGCTCCTGCTGTTGCTAGCAGGGGATTCCATTGCCTCCTCTTCATTTCCCTCAGCCTCACCCTTGCTCTTCTGTATGGTCCCCTCATTAAATCCTCTCCAATCATCCAGTTTCAGTGCCACCTGTTTCCTCGTGGGACATTAAATGAGTTTAGGGAGACGACAGAAGTGTTATTTACACCATTACTCACAACTCTCACCTTGGTCTACTCAAACTGCATCCACCCACAGGTACAAAAGACCTCAATTACTATAACAGAACAATAAGTTGAAACCATCTCTCTCTCTGTCTCTCTCTCTCTCTCTCTCTCTCTCTCTCTCTCTCAATTTCTTCTCCCACCCCCCAGATCCAGAATAAGGTTCTTAGTCACCTAGAAGCGCGCGCGCGTGTGTGTGTGTGTGTGTGTGTGTGTGTGCCCACCAGCTTTCAAACTAAGACCTCCCCCTTCAGCCCCTGGTTAAAGCTGATTTAAAGGGCTGCCTGGGGCAGCTACTGGTACATAAACCACATTGAAACATCAGTGGGAAAATAAAGCACAGCGAAGAATGTAACAAGACAAAGAAAACGTTCTTCATCTTACCCGTCATTTGCTATGTGACAGTGGGCCAGTTACTTACCTCCTTTATTCTATTTTCTCATCTACAACATAAGGCTAATATTAGTATCTTCTGTCTCATAAAATCCTTGCACATTGCTTATTAATTGCCACCTTAATTCTGGCTTGGAGCTGAATCTGGCAGATTACTACATCTTTATTTTCTCATATTAACTGGAGAACTGCTTAAATCCTGTATTAATATTCATGGGGAAACTTAATAAATGGGCCACTTTGAGCAATTTTTGACTTGGACATATGTGCAAATGGTTTTTAAATTACATACATTAATGTCATTTAGACAAAATAGATGTTCTACAAGGAACACCATACCTTTTAGAGGCTCTTTCGTGTGAATAAATTTAAACTCCATAGATACAGAAAGTGAAGGAAATCTCAAGACACAGCATGCACGTTCAATCTCTATTTAATTTTTCACATGCTTTGTGACCTCAGATAACTCACCTCATCGTTCAGTCTCAAATTTTGGATCTGTGAAATGGGACTACTCACACTTGTGTCCTAGGATTTTGCAATGTTCAAAGGAAATATTACAAGTGATGGAACTTTATGAGCTAAATGTTTATTATTATTGTCACCAGTCTTCCCTCTGATCAAAATCTAACTTTGCTAGGTTTATCCTAAGTTTTTAGGGATCTATGGGAAAAATATTATTTGTGTTCACCAACATTCACCTCTTTCTCTACATGGACATAGAAAATCTATACTGCTCAGTCCCCTTGCAAGGCCCTCTGACTTGCTCTAGCCATGAGAGTTGTAGTGGTACCAAAGCATGCATGATCTTCCTGTCCCCCAACCCCTACATGGGTGATAGCAAGCCTTTTCGAGCTTTCCATGATAGAAACAGCCTGCTACAGCACCTGGGCCATAGATGTACCATCAGTGCCCTACACAGAGCCCAAGAAGGCCACCTGTTCCAGGTGTGTTAAGCCACTCTAACGCAGTAGCAGGTATACCAAGGGGAACACCCCTAAGTTGCTTTATTTTCATTTCAAGTAAAACCTCTACAGACAAAAATGTCAAAGTAGAAATAAATCATTCAAATGGTAGAAATCTATATTGCAACCCCATGGAGATGTTTTTAAGTAGAAAATATCTGTTATTCCTTTCAATCATACTCATTGTATATCTTCTTACTTTTGTGCAGAGTCTGCTTTGGGCACTTTCCTAGAATCCTAATAACCACATGCTTTCATGATAGGATTGCTAGATCGGAGAAGGAAAAATGAAGGACATTCAACTGAATTTGTGTTTCAGATAAACAATGGACACCTTTATAAACATACATATGTCCTATGCAATATTTTGAACACATTTGTATTAGCTGAACATCCTCTCTTTTATCTGGTAGCTGAGGGACATGGCACCTTCATCAACAGAGCATTTACTTAATTACTATTAAACTTGAAAGAGCAAGCATAAACTAGACGATTATTCTAAGCAATATCCTGTTTGACCTAGCTGTAAGCTGAGGACTATAAAAGATTTATGAGGAGAGTATCAGTCACCATACTTGTCAAACACTATTTGTTTACTCCTATGTCCTCTTGGGCTCACCTCTCTTCAGGATCCATGGACACTTTTGGTTTCTGCCATTTCTGGGGTGGTTCGTGAACTCCATGTGGACTCCTACTGGTTGTGCAACCTGACAATGCCTTGCTTCGTGTCTGTAGTGCAAGCATCTCACCTTCCATCCTCGGCCACCTGTTGATTCTAAACTACGATGCTGTGAGGTCTATTTGCTGTCTGGACAGGCAGCAACACTTTCTTCAAAGCATGAGTGAGTAAATACTGTTTTTCTCCTCTCCCCCCAGTACGGGAGGCTCCAAGATGTAGCAGTTCATATGATTTTTCATGGGAAAGGCTTGGGGATTAAGAAATCATTTACAAAATGATTCCTGTGCTTTGCCTTGGGATCTGCTTTCTGAAAACCCAAAGTACAGTTGGTCACAAAGCAAACCACGTGGCAGCAAAAGGAAGGATTTGGAGTCCAGAGATGCAGGCTCTGATCTAGGCTATCTTTTGCTGAATGAATGCCCGCTATCACTTTCCGATTCATTTGTGCTTTGTAGAATTGTTCTGTTTCTTTTGTTTGTTTGTTTGTTTTCATTTTTGTGGTACTGGGAATAGAACCAGGACCTTGTGCATGCTAAGAAAGCACATTACAACCGAGTTACATCCACGGGCAAACAGAGCTATCTGAACACTCAGACAATATACATAAAGATACATTAATAGCTGGACTGCTGATTTTCTGTCTCTCAGACACTGTCTGATAAATATCGTTCTAATCAATAACCTTAGGTACTAGGGTCCATGTCACCTCCTCTGTACTAACTGAGGCACTGAACCTCATTATTTGGTTAAGGTCACAACGCAATCTATGTGGAGGTAGGACCTGAAACTGGGCAAGCTGACTTGAAATCCGTGTCCATTACACAGCGCTCATTGCCCAGTGAACAAAACAGTGCCCAGCACGGCACCCATCCTTTCCTTCCTCCTTAGTAACAGGACCCTGTGTTTACGTAGGCCGGCAATGTACCTGGCTAAGTGACGTGAGCTCCTAGAGCTCCTTCGCATTGACATGTGACCGTGTGGGTACAGGCTGACTGGTCGCAGTCCTCCCCGCGTTCCTTCTGCTGGCTGCAGTGTGGACCGAAAAGGGCGGAATAAGAGACAGAGCAGCAGGACGGTGTGGAGCTGCTCCACGAACCACAGCCGCCCTCAGACCTTCTTACAGTCTGAGACAATTACCCTTCTGCTTGTTTCAGCCAGTGTCATTTGGTTTTTATATTTGCATGTGAGTTTTATCTCATTATTCTTCTCTATGCAGCCAAATTTAATCCTAACTGATGGAGAATTTGACAACATTTTTGGCAGCCTGCCTGTCCACTTATGTCATAAGCTATAAAGTACCTTATATATTTTGGGTGCAATTATTGCATGTAATATTGATGGAGTGAGTATCGTTCCGAGCTATACACCATAAGCATAACGTGGTTGGAATTCAGGAGGAAATGTGAGCATACTTATCTCGAGAATCAAAATTGGTAGATATTGCTGTACATATTATAGAACAGCTGCTGCCACATAAATGTAACCGCATCTTTTCAGCTAAGGCTCATGTCTCCCTAGGCACTCTACCACTTACCTCACGTAAATACGTTCTGAGTTTTCATCAAGACGTGGTAAAGGAAGGAAGGTGTTCGTTTACCTTCTTTCAGGTGAACTCTGAACAAAATCCGTAGACATCATTATTTTTGAGATCCATGGGGAGGCGGCTCATACTGGGAAAAAAAGTATTAACAAAGCAGTCAACATTTACTAGCGATCATTGGCCTCCACGGCAAAGGATGAGAAGTCACTTTTATGATTGCTTGTAATAACTGTGTCTAAAAAGGATATGTTTTCCAAATTTGCTGTTCGTAATTCTTTCCGTTTACTTTCAATGCTATAAATAATATGTTGCCCCCCAAAAGATGACTCTTGGCTAGTGAGAATTTTTAAAGAAACAGTCAAGCAGGATCAGTGCATGTATTTGTACTACTGTGGTCTATTTTACATTTTTACCTTTCTCATTCCAATATAGTTAATATAAGCTCTCACTTTAAAAACAAATACCCAATAAAAGATACAAAAGTCATTGCGTTCTTGAACTCAATTAATAGCAACAGTTAGGCAGGGACTTTAATTTGGAGGTTTTGCAATTTTGATAAAGTAGAACTATAGTGGGCTATCTATAGTGGTATATTGTATGCCTCACCCATAGAAGGACGCAAAGAAAAATTTTCAAAAATAAAATATTTTTAGACTAGATTCAAGGATGAATTACTGTATTATCCTTAGAAAATGAAAAACACTGACTTCAACTAGAAATTCACAAAATCGTGAAAGCACTGTAGAGACTTTCTATGTATTGACCTTCTACATAAAGCCCGAAGGGATAAAATTAAATAATAACAGTAGTGGCATTTTGTGGGAAAGACTGTGAAATCGTATACAAGACATTTCTTTGTTTTGATAATCTAATTCTGTGGTTCCCCCAAAACAGATGGATATATGCATGCTCTTAAGCATAACAAATGGCCACAAAGCTTCCAGAGTTATGGATAATTAATTCCTTCTGCAACACTTTTTCCTCTTTCTCTCTTACTTGAGAAAGAATGCCGAGAGCAAATTAAGGGGACATTATTATGGATGTAATCTGGTTTAAAATCAAATCATTGGTAAAATTCAGCCATCTAACCAGTATTCATATCAAATTAATTGCAACATGGCTCTTTTTCCAATATGGTCCTTTCCCTTTCTTCCCTTTCCACAATCCTTCTCCACTTAAAGTTATTTCAAGAATCTGTGTTTAATTTCTAAATGACGAGCATGAACTGAATAGAATGACTTACTATTGAGGTTGAAAAATATTAAGTACTTCATCTCTTAGTACAAATTCATAAAGGGAAGTAGAAAGTATTGCTTTCAAGAAACTCTGTACCTTGATTATATTCTTACTTTAAACTTTACTTGATCCTTTACACTAGAGTTGATAGCAGACAGTGACTTTACAAGATCTTTGACTTAGATTTTATAAGGTCCAAAAAGTGGTCCCAGGGCCAGGGATTTAGCTCAGTGGTTCTGCCACCTGCCTCACAAGCACAAGGATCCTAGTTTGATCCCCAAAACCAAAAAAAAAAAAAAAAAGTCCCAAAATAGTTCTTATTTCAACAAACCCAGAAGGAGAGGAGAGAATGACTCAGAAATACTACAGTTTACATGTGCAGTATCACAAACTACAAAATCTTAAATTAATGGCTTCCCCATGATTTTCTTCTTCCTGTAGCATCAAATAAGAAACAGCCTAGGGCCGGGATGTGTCTCAATGGCGCTGTTCCTGCTTGGCAAGTGCAAGGTCCTGAGTTCAATCCCTGATACCAAGAGAAAAAAAAAAAAAAGAAGAAGAAAGAAACAGCCTACCCTCATATTAAACTTCTAAGGATTAGCAGGAAGAAAAGCAAATGGTGGAAATATGATTCCTTGTATTACAGAGGCTATAAAATTGTACATAGATATAATTTTGTATTTAAACACTGAATTTCATCTTTATAATGCATGCTTCACTAAATAGGTCATTGAGAATAAAGTCTGTGAATGCCTTCCAGCTTATATAATTCTAAGAGTTTCCCCAGGGACATGTAGATTTGAGTAAACTCTGGCTGAGATGCTGCTCTCTCTTAATGTAGGGAGAAAACATAAAGAAACTTGAAGAGCAAGCAAGATGCTATCTTTGGGTTTTCTCTTTCAAATATCGTAAACCTCAAAAGCACTTTGTGACACTGAAAGGTATGGAGATGCCATTTTTGATCGAGAGGAGATTTAGCAGCTCTTGAGAACACAAGAATAGTGAAAGAATTATTATTCAAAATTGGCCAGAAAAGCTATTCTTCTTCAGAATTGGCCTAAACTGGGAGAGTGCCAGGGAAACATAAGGCCAATGTTTCTGCAAAGAAACTTTTTCACTCTGTATATGCATTTAGTGTAGTATTCGGTTGATAATGCAAAGTTCTCCACCAATGCAGGAACAATGATTTTGGCAAAAAATATTACGAGTAGGTTTTAGCAGAGGATGGTGGTGCACTTCTAGAATCCCAGCTACTTGGTAGGCTGAAGCAGCAAGATCGCAAATTTGAGCCTAGCCCAAGGAATTTAGTGAGATCCTGTCTAAAAATAAAATTTTAAAAATGGGCTGGGGATGTAGCTCACTGGTAGAGCTCTTGCCTAGATGCACAAGCTCTCCGTTCAATCTCTAGTACTGGGGAAATAAAAAAGAATGCAGTTAACAACTGATTGCCTTGATTATGAAAGAACTTCACGAAGCCTTCTGAAAAATATCTATTTTTCCATATTATTATTCCTTGGTAGATTAAGCAGAATAGAAGAAAATGGAGGAAAATGGACTTACCATTGATGTATCAACAAACCCAAGGAATTTAAGAGTTACTGATGCAAGGAAAGAATGAGTGAATGAACAAATTATTTACTTGTTAGAGTTGTTTAATGTTTCACTCAATTGAAGAAGGATGTCTACTAATGGAGATATATTAGTTTTATTATTCTTCACCATAATGCTCCTTCTGTGAATTATTAGTCAGTCCACTTGCTTCCTATATAAAAAAAAAATAACCAAGTCCTCAACAGAAACTGATCTTTCTTTTTGCTCTGAGTCATTGATCCTTTTTTTTTTGTTTTTGCATAATAGGAAGAGGTTACTTAAATACATATCAGAAAGAAGAGATAGGAAACAGACATATCCTTCATTTCTACAATTTATGACTACTAGCACAACTAACATAAGACCTTGACTGTAGTTTGATGTCAATGACAGAAAAAGCGCTCACAGCTAGGCGCCTGAAAGCAGATCACATAGGCTAGATGAGGACATGGATCTGTAATGGAAGCACTTCCATCACTCTTACCATTTCATGAAAAAGGAGAAGGAGCAAAGTCAGGAGTGGCAGTGATGCCATGATTTCTTTGTTCCTTATACAAGTAATATGCTGAAAACTTTACCCCTTCATTTAAGAACACAAGAGTGCTTCTGAGAGCTGTCCAACAGACTAGTGATCTATAATTTAAGAGATAAATAGTTCCCCTTTCCCATCAAAGGGAACAGTAAACCCCTAATTATGTAAAGATCCTCAGCCCAAGGCTCTGTGTTCCCCATGAGTCTGCCTTCTGTAAGGTTCAGTAGCCAGAGGCTCACAACCTTGGCAAAGATCACTGAGAAGCACCTGGTCACACAGCAACCTCCTCTCCAGGCTTTGCTGGATGCCGGGCTTAGCATAGAGCTTCTCCTCTTTACTGCTTCCTTGTGATGGCCTCTAATTCATGAAAACACTCTCAGATTATGCCTAAATTCCTGCTCAATTATTAGTAGCACCGTTTTCACTCGTACAGTGGCCCTAGTGTGGACAATAAATTAAGTGGCTACCTCCAACTCTCATCAATCTGTTGTGGAAGTCACCCTCCCAAGGGTTCTCCAGGACATTCAATTCTGATTCCAAGAAGTCATCCTAGATTTGAAAGCCTCGTCAGTTTCAGAGATAATAGACCTTTAATTTAGCAGTTTAGACAGCATAGATCAGGTCTCTATGTGACCATGAGAAAGTCTTCTAAATTTCCTGGGCCTGTGTCCTCATCTAAAGCACGGACATTAAAGAAAATGAACTTTCTCACAACAAATGGTATCTTGACTGAAATCCTCCTCATATCAGTTCTCTATTCTTTTCTCCAATTTATCTCTGTGACCAGACTTCCTTGAGAAAAGAAAGTTTCGATCAGTGGATTCCATTTCGGATGTTGACACACCAGAAGGGACAAGTCCCCTGTCAGACTTTATTCAAAGTATCTCTTGAAGTCCAATAAGCCTGACCATTGAGAAGGGGCTCTGGGTTCTTTGTTATCATCTCAAGGTTTTGTTTGGTTTTGTTGCGGGGGTACTGGGGATCGGACTCAGGCCCTTGTGTTTGCGAGGGGGGCAGCAGAACCGTGGAGCTAAATCCCCGGCCTCTGTCTTCTCAAGATTTAATCAGGCCTTTCCTCAGCTGCCGGAGACAGTCAGACCACTTGAGGGAGGAGGGGCCGCTTGACCACTTTATGCCAAAGCACTGCAGTCTCTCATCCCAATTTGTCTCCAAGTGTCATGTTTAAGAACAGAAATGCTCTCTTCACCTGCCCCCCAAAATTGACTCTTTTTCCTGAGGAATATGAGTACATGAATAAACATGTGTAGCCATTTATATCCGATTCTATAGAAATAAGTAGATGTATACCTTAACCAACTCAGCCTTCCATCCTTGACAAACACTTGTCTACAGTCTGCCTTTTCCAAAGTGAGTTTTGCTTTCATCTCCTCATTATACGTATAGTCTTGAGAATTTACTTATTAATCACTTTATGCTACAATATTTTGTACTTAATTACTAAGGGCAACTGCCAGGTCAGAGGTAAAGATGAAATCAATGCCTTTGCGAGCCAAAATCATGCACAAGCTGAAGTTATTAAGAAAAGGAGGCATGAAGGAAGAATCAAGAAAAAAAAACCAGAGGGCCTGGGGATTCAGCTCAGCGGTTCGGTGGCCTGCCTTGCGAGTGCAAGGACCCGAGTTCAATCCCCCGTACCACAAAAAAAACAAAAACAAAAACAGAGCAGCATGCTCTGTAGAGAACAGGGAACTGATGCGAGGGGTAAGAGATTAAGAAATACATCTTCCTGGCTCTCAGAGGGGAGGAATTGTTGTCCATGTTTCACGACAGTTGGATTTGATGTCTCTCCAGTAATGCTCTTTTCAGTGAAATTCTGATCGAGTCTCTTTCTAGAAACAAAATAGTATCTTGAAGTCTATACAGATCTCTGTTAAACTTTTAGTGTGCCTCCAGTGTAACTAAGAATAAAAGAGCCCCATCAGCGAGGAGAGGACACACTCCAGTTTGGATAACGTGAATACTGAGAAGTGTACTGTCTACAGAGGTGCGGACAGGATAGGGAGGAGAAGGTTCAGAACCCGCAGAGCGATCACCACACTGGGCCTGAAAGGATGAAGGGAAGGAGCACTAGACGAGGGTATTACTAGAACTCAGAAGGGAGAGTTCTCTGCAGAAAATGCCTTGAGAAAGGCAGTGACCTAAATCAAAGAACAAAGCCAGCTGAGGCCTCACAGGAAGCGAAACAGGGAATTGAGCCCACTCAGTCTCACGACGCCGCTGTCCTAGTGGGGTTCCCCTTTGGCCCAGCCCCTCCCTTTGGACTCCAGAGTACAAGGCAACCTGTTCTGTGTGTCCACACGGCTCCCAATTCCCACAACAGGGAGGCAAGTAGAGAAATCTGATATATGTACATTTATCTGGACAAATTTCAGGCTGTGACTTCCTGAGAAAGAGGTTAAAATCTCCTGTGCTCATGACCCATGGAGAGAAATGACTATGTTTTCAGAAGGTAGGATGCAGGCCCTGCCCAGCCAAACCAAATACAGATTACCCAGGGTGCCCTTACCAGGCAAGATAGGACCAGCAGCTCACTTACCTCCTGAGTGTGAACTGGTCTGCCTGGGAGGAGCAGCCTTCCCAAAAAAAGGAGCAGAGGACAGTAATGAGAATTGGCAGCTGAGTGCGAGGTACCGCCACCAGCCAGTGGTAACTGGAAACAAGGCCGAAAATAGCTCAGGCAGAGCCCAGCTTCAGGCCAGGGATGGAAATGTCACTCTGAGAGGCTTCCTTTTGTGCCATTTAGAGAACTGTGGGCGTGGTATCGCTGCATTATTTTTATTCCAAACATCCATCCCCAAAGGAACCCTGGGCTGTGGTGACCTTCACTGTTGCCACTAGAGTGGGGCATTTCTGTTAGGGCTGGGAAAGCCATGTGAAGGGACACAGACAGACGTCCAGGGCAGGACAAATCTGGATGTGAAACACCAAAAGAAAATTCTGTCTCACCCTCAAATCTGCTTCTGTTTCTCCCTGTGGGGAATAAAAATATCCTTTTCCAGTTTTGTCACCAAGACTAGGTAATCATCATAGTGTTCCTTATCAAATCCTCTCAATGTGCCTGCCTCATGACTGCGCTCCCTTAGGGATACACGCATTTTCTTCATTTTCTCAACCAACTTCTTACAACCTCCCCCTAAAATCCTGAAAAATTCCTCCATATATTGATATTTATGTCACTTCCATCACAATCCTCAAACATGATCACAAATCCCAGAGTGCACATTCTGAATCAACATAACTCAATAAATTGTTACTTAGATCCTTCTATGTGTGAGGCACTCAGTACTAAGATGCATTTAAAATGGCCCAGCCTGCAAGGCAATGGACTCATAAACACAGAATTAGAGTGTGGTGTACTAAACAGAATAAATCTTTATATTTTATAAAAGGTGAAGGAAGGTCTGACCAAAACATAAATGAGCAAAAAGGCTTTTGGAACTAAGATGAACAGAAGTTTTAGATGGGTAAGTGTAGGAAGGGCATTTCAAGTTCAAGGGCACAGGATGTAGAAAGGCAGAAAGGTCCACACCATTAAGTTGGCACTGCTGAAAGATAACGTGCTCTGGGGAGAAGATGGAGAAGAGGGCAGGCACCAGGGGACGCAGGGCAGTCAACGAACAGGGATCAGCAGGCAGTGTTCCAGGAGTTAATGGCCCCCAGCAGATTCAAGTGGCTTCTTTTCTATTTTGGTTTTGTTTGATAATTAAATGAGTGGTTCATCCCTTGGAGTTTCATGTCCATCACTTCCATTCTGATATGAATTCTTGAGCAGGAGGGTTGGCGGCATTGACTCCATCTGGTGAGTTTAAGCATCCCCTGTATACTCCAAGGGTGGCAGGGATCCCACAAGTGAGCATGGCTTTGGAAGGAAAGAAAGGTCTTTAACTTACTTATGTTGGCAAAGGCTCTTTTTCCAAATAAAATGACACTCACAGGTTCCGGGATTTAGACATAGACATATCTCTGGAGCAAGAGAGGAAATGCCGTTTAACTGCTACCCAGAAGAATCTTATTTCTCAACTTGTGATTAGTAGACCATCTTCATGAAGACTCAGGCAGTTCGACACGCCATCATCTGCATACTGCTGGGCTAGACATGTGGTCTTTGTAGGAAGGTATCAGCAGCCATAGAGATAATTGCATGATATAGATAGGGGAACTAGCGTTAAAGAGTCAAGATTCAGTAAGTCGAGCGGGAAAAGAGGTTGAGCATAATCCTCCTAAATGTCAGCAGAGAGCTGCTAACTGAGACGGGAATACAGTGATAAAGGGTAATCATCCTGAAACCTCAAAAGTTGGAAGAAAGAGTGAAAATATTTTGTTAAGCTCATAGCTACTTTCCTCCTTGTGGCGACATCTTTGGGACACCCGCAACTTGAAGGAAGAAAGGTTAATTTGGGCTCACAGTCCATAGAGGCTTCGGTCCATAGTTGGCTGGCTCCAAGGCAGGGTGGCGTGGCAGAAGGTCACGGCAGAGGTAAGCTGCCTGAGGTATGGTGACAAGAGCACAGACCATCTAGGGAGGAACTGAGGAAGGAGAAAATTCTTTCAGGTTGTGCCCTCAAAGACCCACCTCTTCTCACCAGACCACACCTTCTAACAGCAAGTCGGCTCTAAGCTCCACAATCCAATTACTCCCAAAGCCCTACTTCTGAGTGAATGAGGCTTTGAGGGACATTAAATCTAAATCATAACAAGCTCTAACATGTAATTCAGGATTCCTCTTTTTGCTATCTTCAAGTGATCTTGGAATGTTAAGCATTGATTTTGTATATCTGATTTCCTTGTCTACTTCCTTCACCATGTGATGAAATCAGGGAGCCTGTTTGTTGGGTTCCCCAGCACCTAATACAGTGCCTGGTATATCGAAGACATTCAATACAGATTTTTGTCGGGTGGTGATAGTGGTAGGGGTGGATGTCGTTGCTGCTTTTTGAACTACTCTATTGAGAAAGGATTGACACTGAAAATGCTAAGTATACTTGATGTATGAAACTGGGTACGTTTAGAGGGCCATAAATGTGACACTTTAAAAAAATAAATGGATGCGTGAAGGAGCAACTCCCGCATCAGGAGGAGATGGGAAGGAGTTAAGACTGAGAGTGGCCAATTCTTACCAAAAGTTAACATAATGGCTACTCTCCCACTGGGGGGGTAGCGCAAATTGTAAGTTCTTCTTTATTGAGTCACGTATTGTGTGCCTTAGTGTCACCAAGATTGAGGCTAAGTCTTCCTCTACACAAATATTTCTTTCAAGTAGTGTGAAGAGAACTGTTGTGCCCTGTGAGGCTCTCCTAAACTCCCTTCATTTCCTTTAGCCGCAAGGCCTTAGAACTTCGGCACAATTCTACTCATTCTCCTTTCATCCACTCAACAGATATTTAGGAGTGACCACCAAGTGCTCCACACCGGGGCTGTTCATTCAGAAGGAAAAAGAACAGAAATTCAGTCCCATCTAGTCTGTGAATGTCTCCCTGAAGTTACTACTTCAGCGGTTCCCTAGAACAAAGAGGAGCAATTCTTCCCGTCTATTGAGTATGTGCTTTTTACAACTACCATCATCTAAATGTGAGACTACTGTTCTCTTCCACTTGCCATTTCGCAGTACTAGACGTGGCATTCCTTGTGGTTTGTACGACCATGAGCCATGAATTATGTGTGATTTTTCTCTTTGGTATAAGAACATACACAGAATTAGAAATATGCGCGGGACAACCACTCTAAGTTTCATCGTTAAGTTGTTTATTTGAGCCCGCTCTGTTTTCCTAGTGTGGGCATTCAATGTTATGAATTTTCCACGTAGAACTGCTTTCATTGTGTCCCAAAGATTCCTGTATGTTGTATTGGCATTCTCATTTATTTGTAAAAACTGTCTAATTTCTTCTTTAATTGGCTTTATTTTTTAAGCATCTGTGAGATACAGGATTCTCCGTCAAGGCAGGTGCTTGGGGCTTCAGGTTAAAGCAGGTGTGCACTGCAGCCCATCAGGATCATCTGCCTAGAGGAATAGAACTCATTGCTTTCTTTTTTATTCTTCTAGCATTTTTTACTTACTTTATTTTTCATAATTAAACACAAAATAAAATGAAAAGAATTCAACCAAATTAATGATTATCTTCTCCATTACAAATGTCTGTTCCATTAGCTTGTTCACCAATGGGAGTTCACAAGCTTCAGAAAGAATATTCTCCTTGAAGCGAGCACAGATGTTTGACTTAGAATTTTGTATTTGTGACATTTCAGTATTGGTGTCATCTTTTTTTTTTTTTTAACTAATGAATGTAAGAAAACAAGATCTGCTTGTCCTGCAGAATTTTGGCTGCAATTCAAAACCTTTGTATTAAATTAAATAATATGTTCTGCAAATATATTGCAGAGGAATTAAATAAACCAAATAGTTACCTATCACCAAAATAAGAAAATAAGCTCTAGGCAAACAGTATCAGGCAATAGACATTGGAAAGAAATCCTAAGGCATGTTTATCTGTTTTAGTCATTTTGGGTCCAGTTTTGATACTTTAAATGACATTTTTAAACCCCATACCTCATTTAACCTTATTAAATGACACAATCATTTGACCTACATAAAGTGTTGTTGGAGTAAATGAGTTAAGGTTTGCATTTGTACACCAGTAAAATGGTCAATTATAGCAAATCTATTGGTGTGATAGACAATATGTAGTGGTTAAAAAGCAGGCAAGGGTGCGAGAAAAGTTTAGTTGAAGGTAGGGGTGAAATATTGAGTGTGCCCAGGTAAAACTGCTAAAATGTTTTGTTTGTTTTAATTTGCCTAAGTCTTCAACTTTAAGTCTGTTGAATCAGATCACTTGCTCTACGTATTAATTTTCCAAACACCACTAAGTTTTCTGTAACACGATGCCAAGTTCAATGCCAGGTATATAATAAGTGCTGAGTATTTGTCAAATGCATGAACTAAATAAACTAATGAACAAACACATGCCACATCTCTTACTATTTTCTGATAGGAGTATATGTCAATAAATCTTCTACATTTGATTCCCATATTCAAGTTAGAAACATTGGACTTACCCAACAGAGAATTATCCTCCACAGTATAAGTGTAAATACAGCACCAGATGGATTTGATCATTACTTTTCCTTCCTTAATGACATTAGATCATAATTAACATTTAGTCAATTATTAGTTATTTCTTTACAAAGGTAATTTAATTTCACTTGTTTATTTAAAGTTATTTGTTGTTACTAGAATATAACTTTATCTATAAATAGTTTCTAAGCCATATTGTGACCCTGATTAACTGGATAACTCATTTTCCCGACTGATAGTCAATCGCTGCAAGATGTTTGCCAATCTGATGATCCGCAGTGATCGTTCCAGTCACGTCTCACACATTTCTCTATCGCAAGCCAAACAAGTTGCAGGAAAGGTGTGCTTGTACTTGCGTGCGTGTGTTTGTGTGTGTACATAGGTGTGTGCATCTCAGTGTGTGAAATCCCTGAGGATTTTTTATTTGCTGATTTCACTAACACAATATTAATTTTTGCCAGTCAATCCCCCCCCGGATTTTTGCACTTTCACAGTTCAGATAGGCAACTGAGCGATCAGAGGAAGTCAATTGGAAACTGTAGAAGAAACCCTCAGCTATGTTGAAATAGTATCCTTTCTGAAATTTTCTCAGTAGCTGCCAGAATGTTCAGGGACTGCCAGGGTATGATTAACCTTTGTAGATCAATTCTCATTGTTGTGCAATGCATTTTAAATTGCAGGAGCTAATATATGATGTCCCAGAGACAAAAAACTCTGCAGGTAAAAACTAGCATAAAGCAGATAAGCACTCTCTGGCTGGGATACAGAGGGCTACACTCTCTTAAAATAATTAAACCTTACGCTGCAAACACTGTGTTCCAAATGCAGACTGCCCAAACTTGTTAGTGAACAGATCCGTTTTATGTCCATGGAGGTTAGTGCCCTAATTCATGTTCATACTGTTCAGTTTATGAATCATCAGACTGTTTTGGAGCTTAGCCCATTAACTCATCTAAAAATTGAATGTTAAAATCAAATCCGTTCTTGCTGTTCTAATTAAAGCTGAGAAAAGACTATTTCTGCCAGTGTGTATTGGATCATCCTGTTTGTTAAAATGGATCCCTGGCAGGGACAAGGGGAGAAAATGAGAACCAAGACCTGTCATGTAAAGGTACAAGATCCCAGTGATGAGTGTAACTGTGCTGTATACCTAAAATGTACCAATAAATCGATGAGAGGGAAAAAAAATGGATCCCTACTGGGCAGTGTGTATGTGCAAAAATTACCAGAGCCCTTCCTAAATTGACTGGTTAGATCCACTGCTTTGACGTCAGTGAGGCCTTTATATTAACTTAGGTAACAGGAAAACGAAGTCGAGGTGTAGCCTTGTCTCTACTGGGCAAGGCATGGAATAGGAACTGAAAGATTGACACGCTTATCCTAGCAGAGCCTTCAGACAGTCGTATAGTTTGGTTACTGCAGGGCAGCCCTCTAAGCACTCATTAGATCGTCTGGACCTGCAGAGGTAGGTGCTTTTAGTATCTCATTTCATAGGTGAAAAGAATGTTTCCCCGGGTTAAGCCATAGGTAAGGGCCAGAGTCAAAACTTTCAACAGAGTTACTATAATAATATACGTGACAGGACTTTTAGAAGTAAAAACATAGGAGGGACACTCAGTAGACACATTTATGTGCTGAAAACTGGCAAGGGCGACACAGAAACAGTGTAACAACTGACGGTGTTGGCTCTCAGTGATGGGAGGCATGGTCCCCACCTGATGGGGAGAAATAGCACACACTAGCCAAAAAGGGCAGATAGGTTAACCATATCCTCACCATACGAGACTAGGTATTTACTCAGCCGAGTTGAGAATTTACGTGCACATGAAAATCCATACGTAATTCTTTATAGCAGCCATATTCAAAATTGTCAAACAAAACTGAAAGCAAGTAAGATTTGATAGGTAAATGGATAAACAAACTATGCTATGTATATCCAAAAGAGTGAAGTATTGCTCAGTGATAAAAAGAAGTGAATTTTCAAGTCACAAAATCACATCAGTCATAAATTACCAGTAGAGGTGAGTAAAAGAAGCCAGTCAGAGAGGCAACATACCATATGATTCCAATTAAATCACACTGTTGAAAAATTAACTGTAGAGATTGGAAAAATATCAATGATTTCTAGGGGCTCAGGGAGAGAGAAGGAAACATTAAGTAGATTAAGCACAGAGAATTCCTTAGGGTGGTGAAACTATTCTGCAAGGTACTGTAATTGTAGGTACCTGATACTGTGGGTGTGCCAAAATGCATGACTTTACAGCGCAAGGAGTAAAGCTTAATGTGTGAAAATTTGAAAACTCATTTAGCAAGTTGGGTGATGCAAGGATGATGGCATGCAGGAAATTAAAAAATGATCTAACTGTAATAAGAATGTATGAAACAATTTCACTGAAGGAGGTAGGTGGGAAAGGTGCTGACTTCAGTAATTTTGCAAATGAGTGGAGAATATAAAACTAAAGGCAAAAGACAGTGCACACCAGGGGTTGGGGGTTTAACTCAGTGGTTCTGACACCTGCCTCGCCAGTGCAAGGTCCTGAGTTCGATCCCCAGTACCAGAAACAGAGAGAGAGAGAGACAGAGAGAGAGAGAGAGAGAGAGAGAGAGAGAGAGAGAGAATGCACACCAAAGTGTACTTCAGTTGATTTTTGTTGTACAATTGTTTCCTGTGGAGTTTCAGGTTAACAGTTCCAGTGCTGCCCTATACACACACTGGAATTGCAATAAAGTAAGTGTTTAGTGCTGGTGGGAGCCACATTCTCATGGAGAAGTGGTTCATGGAAAAGCAATGGGAACAGAAAGCATTGATCCACGTGGTCATGAGTTGGAATTGAAGCTATCACTAGGGAGTCCTATTTAGCTTAACATACACACACAAAGTTACATCTAGAAATACTTGTAGAGCTGTGTATATTGTGAGGTTAATATATACATGGGTACTTCCTAGTTCTTTCACTGACAGAGCCTAGAAAGCAGTGACACCACGGTAGCAAGAAGTCCTAGTTTTCTTGGCTCTAATACCATTCTCCAATAGGAAGAACCAGAGCTCCTTGGAAAAACTTCTGATTCTAGGATTGGGTGAGCATACGTACAAGACGATCCTGAAGGATCTTGTAGTGCCAGAAATTAAGGAAGTGTTTGACACACACATGCACACGCACACACATGCAAAGGAACACAGGGGCCCGCTGAGAGAGCTCCTGATGGCAAAAGCTGGAACAAATTATGCAATAAATAATGTGGTGTTTGACTATAACCCTAAGTATAAAACACAGGAGTTTATACAGATACGAATAAATAATTGAACAAATAGATGGGAGAGAAGCATACAGTATGAAAATAGCTAAACTTTACAGTGAAGAAACATAATAAAACCAGCTCAGCCAACTGCCCAAGGTCAACGTCAACAGAGGCAAGTCATGCTGATGGGACGTATCCTTGTCACCCTCCTCACAGTGAGAAGAACATGAACTAAAGCTTGGCTAAGGGGCATCCTTCCAGATACTTGATCAGTATTCCTCACAAGCAAAGGTGAGTCCGAAGAATTGTCACTGCTAGGAGTAGCCTGCAGAGACATGATAACTCAGTGCAAAGTAGGGTAGGATCTTGGAATAGAAAAAAGATATTAGGTAAATGTTAAGGAAACCTGAATAAGGCATGGACCCTAGTTAATAATATACAGTAGTATGAGTTCATTATAGTGAACTTGCCATACTAGGAGAATATATACAAACTTTCTGTACTGTCATCATAATTTTTATGTAAACAAAAAACTCCCAAAAAAGTATATTTTTCATAAAATGGGAAGATTTTTGAGTTTACCTAGAGGTTAAAAGCTGAAAGATACTGCCTCTTACTAGCTCTGGAATTTATGTTGTAAGTGGGGAGTAAGGATATAAACCAACACATTCCAGTAAAAAATGAATTTATCTCCTTGGATCTAATGATGATTTAGTCACATATATTCTTTTTAGATGAGCATATATATATGAGGAGAGAATATTTTAAATTGCGGAAGTACGCATAATTTATTGGTTAAGTAAACAATCTAGATAGCTGCTCAGGGAAGGAACTACTTCCAGCTAAAACTTATCTAACCCTCTTTAGATTGCTACAATTAGAAGCTCAATGCGAAATCCTAATCCTTTTTCCTAGAGAGCGTCTATGGGACAGCTGCAGTCTGTCAACACAGCCAGGGCATTGCTGCTCCTCAGTCCCTCGGCAATCTTACGAGATGCCTGGTCTAACAAGAGGACGGGATGGAAACTAAGGAGGCGGGTATCTGAATGGTGTTGTCCTCAGCCCTACAATTCACTCAGCAGCACATCCTGAGTTTTCACCCTTCCCAATCCTACCAAACAAGACTGCAGGGATCAGCGTGAGTTGGAGAAGGAAGTACAGGCAGTTAATGGCTGCTTTACCTTGATCTCTGCCCAGAGGCAGGCTGTAAGGGGTAACAGGGATAACCAGATCAGGGCAACAACTAATACACACCGCAGTTAGCACCTTAATTCTCAGTGAATTGAGACAGAAGACAAAGGAGGGACCAATGGAGGTACTGTCGCTGTGATGGCTGATAAAGTCTCTTATAGCGCTGGTGAGAGGACAAATTGGTCTAGCAGTTTGCAAAACTAAAGCTAAACACATGCATACTCTATGCCCCACAGAAATATTTTCACTAAGATGTGTACGTATGTTGACCAAAAGACATTCACTAGAATGTTCATGGTAACGTTATTTGTCAATCTGGGAAATATTCATTTGCCTAGCTATAGTGGAATGGATACATAGATCTGGACCTGCTCACACAATGAATTATGATATAGCAATAAGAACTGCCTCAAGCAACAATGTAGACGAGTCTCACAACCATAGCATCAAAACAAAGAGGCCAGATACAGAGAAGTATGGACTGTGCCGTTTCATTTCGGCAAAGCACAAACACAGGCAAAATGAATCTCTAGTTTTAGGAATCAGCTCAAGCTGCTTGCTGACCATGGGTTGGGCCAGTGACTGAAAGGAAACAAGCAACGTTTTGCCTGTAATATTCATTTTCTTGAAATGAGTGCTAGTATTTTTTTAGTATGTTTGGTTGTGAAAACTATTAACATATACACAAGAAATATGCACTTTTACATATGTAGTATACTTCGATAAAATTTTTAAAACCCTCTCTTGATCCTATCTCTCCATCCAGCCAGCATCCCATTTGTCTCTTTACTTTTAAAGAAAGTGCTTTTAAAAGAACTTTGTTCACTGTGTCCAGTGTCTACATTCTCCCTTGAACCCAAACCAGCAAGGCTTTTGCCCAGATTTTACATAGCTGCTCTTGTGATAATCCATGAGTCCAATATTCAACTTGCCAGATTTTACTTATCAGCAGTGTTCCATAGAGATTACTCTCTCCCTGCTCACCTGATTTCCACACTCACTTTCAAGCTCTAGGGGAACTCACGGAGCCTCCGGTCTTGCGATACCAGGTATATGAGGGATGATCAAACTATACAGTGAAGGTTTGCCCTTTAAAGAATCACTATAGTAAAATACACATTTCCTCTAAAGGCCCTCAAAATATTGCCCCTTGCTCCAAACACACTTATCTCAGCACTGTAGCCACTTTCTGAAGCAGTACTGGAAGTCCTCTCCTGTATCCTTATGAGGTGTGATAAATAAATACGATGGACACTGCTGCCAGGTGCCATCCAAGTGAAAGGCAGGCGCGAAAAACATGACAGTGTGTTCCTCGTTCACCTTATTCATGGACCTGATGCCATACAACTTCTGACTCTTCCCCAAAGCAAAATGACAATGAAAGGTAAACATTTTGTGTTAATTTGGGACTGTGAGGCAGCTGCGACAGCACAACTAAAGACACTCGAGCAAGAGAACTTACACAACTTCCTTAGAAAGTGGTCAGAAGGATGGGATAAGTGTGTTCTCGGTCAAGAAGAGGACTTGGAGGGGGATCGGTGGTAATGTGTCCTCTATTTTAATGATTTTTTATTTTATTGAGTTTATTGGTACTGTTTAAGTATACGGTACAGATACATTCATCGTTGGGATCTTGTACCTTCCGTGACAAGTCTTGGTTTAATACATATTTTATGGTTTAAACATTCACCATAAATCTTTCGATCTTACTACATATGCTGCTGCATCTCAGACCCACTGCATCCCACACTGGCTTTATGACACCCTGCAAACCTGCTCATCTGTCCTTCTTCTTCTCATGAACCTTCCCAGCCCCACTGTACCCTTGGAGTGATCCTGAGCTTTTCTTTCTCACCGCTATAGTTAATCCTTTAGCAGAACTGATTTGTCCACTTCTTGCCACCACCTCTATTGCCATCGTGGTTGAACTGCCCTTATCTCCAGCCCAGATTACCTCGGTCGTCTCTTAAACGCTTCCTTCCTGGCCCCTACTCCCCACCCACTGCTCTGCTTGTGCTCCCCATGGTCCATTTCCTACAAAGGCTGGTCCTAGTCAACAGTGATCCAGATTATGTCACCCGTCTGCTCCCGAGGGCTTCCGTCTCACTCGGAAGGAAGGGGAATTTCCCAGACTTTTGATCTGACCTTGCCTTAGCTCCCAAACCTCAGCTTCCATGGCTTTCCTGTAGGATGTTCTTCCCTAGACCCACTGGGCTTCTTATGGCTCCTTGGATACGCCGGGTATCCCCTGGGCTCTTGTACCTGCTGGGTCCTCTCTCTGGAAAGACCTTTCCCTGCTAATGTTGCTCTGCTACATCACTTCCTCCAGGTCTTTACTAAATGTCATCTTTTCCATTTTTAAAAATTTGTATTTTGGCCTCATGCATGCTGGACATGTGCTCCACTACTGAGCTACACCCATCACCCGAATGCCATCTTTCCAAGGATGCCCTTCTAGCATCTAAAATTTTATACACACGTCTTCTTATCCTCTTTCTCAGCATTGCTTTTTTCTGTCCTTGGCAGTCTTTACCTGCACGCACCTGTGAGTGTTTGTGAGTGTGTTCATGTTTTCAGTGATTATCTTTCTCCCCATCTAATCGCAGGCTCTGATTTTTTTTTTTTTCCTTTTTGCCCTTTATGCTCTTAGGCAAAGGTATAGTTAGGACCCATCCAGGCCACAGTTCATCTGCCTGTGGCATTTCAACTACTACCCTAATCTAAGCCACTCTTCTTGTACATTTTTCCCTGACAGTTTTTGTTTTCTCCTACAGGAGACATTCGTCTGTTTGTGCAGTTCAATCCAATTTACCACTAGTTACTCCAGGACTCTTTGTACATCTTTCACTACCCTGAGGAATCTGTGCCTTGGCCGTGAATGTGGGTGTTAAGTCAGAGCACAGCTTTTCCCTGACCCTGCAAAGCCTGCTGCCAGCTCAGCCCCCATAGCCCAGAGCCGGTCTCTCAGCCCGCCATGCACATGAACCTGACATGTCACAGCCGTGCGAATGCCATCTGTTCCATTATATAACTTGAGATCTGGGACAATTTTCAGTGGGGGATTTGCTACCCAAATAGAATCATTTTTCAGTCAGGAGATTAAGCTTTCTTTGCTGGGAAAAGGAGAACTTATCAGAAACACTAACCCTTCGCTGAGTATAAATAAACCTTTCTCAAAAATGCATATAAATGAAGAGGATAAATTTGTTTCACTTACGCTTTCCTACATTAAAAAATACACACAGGGCTATCGTTCAGTTTTGTAAGTGAAACATAAATTCCTAACGTGGGAAAATGAGATTACTAACAGGTCTTAATTTTGTTTGGATCATTAGCATGCTTGAAGTAGAATCTGGAATGGGGGGAGCTCTGATGGCTGCAGATTTGACAAGGTCATTAGTATTATAGAATAGATCGTTTTCCCCATGGGAGGGAAAATTGCACCTCTGTCAATACCCATCATTAGTAAAACAGAAGCCCTGATGTTTCCCTGTGACCCATGGTTACCTTGTCTGACCAAAGGAAGCCACTTATGAAATAGCTAGCTGGCGTTAAGGATTTAAAATGCAATTTCATAGCGTAGATTTTCTCTCGTTAAATTTACTTATTTAGACAATGATTGATTCTGTGCCCTTGTTCTTCGTGCTTCCTTAATACCGGCACCAGTGATTTACGTTAAATAGCACTAATGTGTCTTCATGGAATAATATAATTATTTCTCTGGTTACAAAAATAGAGATCTTCCATTCTTTGAACTTAGAATAAAATTGTCGACGCAGATAAGTATAGCAAAGAAAATACAGCTTATCATAACTACCGCTATCTGAAGATGAAACAGTTGAGGTGTTTTATATATTCTTCTGTATGTTTTGTATAGATAGATGTTTTCACAACAATTGATCATACTGTATAAACAAAACAATATTCTTTTGCTAATAAGAGGAAAATCAATCACATTTTGTAGTTGTTCGGTTTTCATTTTCTTTCTTTTCACAATTCCTACTATGGCATTTATAGGAATGATAACATTTTCTTTTTAGATATATTTACATTATAAAGTAAATCAAAGAAAAATATGACATAGGACTGAGATTGTAGCAGAGTGTGTGCTTAGCATGCACAGGCCTTGGGTTCAGTCCCCAGCAGGCACGAACACACACGCACACACGCACACACACACAGGCACAACATAACAAATATGTAAGTGGTTTCAAGGTGGCAGAAAAGCACAAAGGTGATTGACAAATGACTAAAAGTTGAAAAAATATGGTTCTAGCCCATTCCACCTGTATCTGAACTCCCTAAATAGGGACCCAAATCCATTTTTACTTTCAATGATAATGATGACCTACATATAATCTACATATAAATTAATTAAGATTCACTAGGTGTTGGTACTACTATCAAATGAAATAACTGCCTTGGAGGGTTTTAACTCAGAAGTATGAATTCTAATCTTGTCAGGTATCATGGTTAGTGTAGGAGTTGATCAGAGAGCTGCATCCTGCATGTTAACCAAATAGATACTAACAGTGATTTCCCATTAAAATTATCTACACTGTTTTACTGATGGTTTTCTCTCTCTCCCTCCCTCCCTCTCTCTCTCTCTCTCTCTCTCTCTCTCTCTCACCAGGAATTGAATTCAGGACCTTGTACTTGCAAGGCAGGCGCAGTGCCACTGAGCTAAATCCCTGGCTGTCTAGTTGTTTCTCGATTTGCCTGCTAGTTTGTTTTTGGAAGAGTGTGTCCTACTCATTTTGTCAATGAAATTTGTATTCCTAAATATGGTTGACTTGAATGATTTTTCCTGAAATTCTTCTTCATGAGGCTTAAGTAAGGAGAGGAGTAGAAGATACTGTGCATTACTGAACTTCTCTGGAAGAAGGGAATTAAATCTGAACATTGTCTCTTTAAGTACAGGCAAAAACCAATGACTAGCAAGTTAAATGGTCCAGCATTACATCCACCTCAGTGTAAATATTTTGCTTTTATTTAGTGTTTCTTAAAAGAATAAATCTGGAATATGTTATCCCAAATTTCAAGTAGGAGAAAATCCCACTGGTCCTAAGTTTTAAATCATTAAAGAACTGTTGAGTTAATCTTAATAATCAGAGGGAAAACATGAAAAATTGATCCAATAGCTGCTGGCTGATGCAAAGAAGATGAATCTAAGGTTAACTGGAATTAGTGAAACATCACAAGACCGCACAAAGGGTATCAAAAAAGCTGTTTACAGATGTAATAGCAAAATACTTCCCAAACACAGAAAAAGGATTTGCATACAGATAAGTGAGTCAGATAGAACCCCAAATAGCCATGATCAGAAAGGAATCACCCACAACACATCACAGTCAAAATACTAGAAATCCAACATAAAAACAGTCTTAAAAGCTGTTAGACAAAAGCAACGAATCACACATAAAGGAAAACTCATCCGAATCACAGCAGACTTCTCAATACAAACTTAAGGCAAGGAGAGCTGGGAGTGAAGTATTTCAAGCCCTAAAAGAAAACAACTTCCAACCCCAACTGATGTGTCCTGCAAAATTATCTTTCAAAAATAGATATTTCCATGATAAAGAGCATTGAAAAAAATTTATGACCACTAAACCAGCACTCCAAAAAATTTTCAAGAATATCCTAGAGACACTTAAGCTAGCAATGCCAAAATGTCCAGTCAAATGAATGTACCAGAGAGGGTACATAGAGGGTACAGCAGTTAAATAGAAGAGAAATGAAAGGAATCAGCAGCAGGAAAATATAATGATAGGAATAAGTCAAAATTTATCACGTATAGCCATCAAGGTGAATGGTCTCAATTTCTCAATCAAAAAGCATAGATTAGTTGGTCTTGGTGGCATACCCCTGTAATCCTAGAACTCAGGAGGCTGAGGCAGGAGGATCACCACAAATTCAAGGCCAGACGGAGTTACATAGTGAAGACTTGTCTCAAAAGAATAAGCAGGGCGTGAGGACAGGGATGCAGCTCAGTGGCACAGCACCTGCCTGGAAAGCATGAGGTCCTGAGTTAAGAAAAGAAATAAAAAAGACACAGATTAGCAAAACGGATCAAGAAACAGTTGTAAACAAGAAACAGATTTAACTCAGCGGGACATGGTGGTACATTCCTGTAATCCCAGCGTTTAGAAGACTGAGGAAGGAGGATTGCTGTGAGTTTGAGGTCAGTCGGGGCTACATAGTGAGTTCCAGACCAGCCTAAATTGCAGAGCAGGACCTTGCCTCAAAAAACCTTTAAAAAGTGCTGGGAATGTAGCTCAGTGGCACCACACCTGACTCACAAGCACCAGGTCCTGAGTTCGATCCCTGGTACCAAACCAAACCAAAACAAACAAAAAACCTTAAAAAAAACGAAATACATTTAACCACCCAAAAAATTAATAGACTAAAACTCAAAGAATGGAAAACAATATCCCTTGCAATGAGAATGTGAAAACAAGAAAAACAGCAATCCTGTTTTCAGACAAAGTGGACTTTAAGCCAAAACTCATCAAAAAGGCAAAGAAGGTCACTACATATTGGTTAAGGAAGCTATTTAACAAGAAGAGATAACAATTATAAATATATATATGAATCCAACTTTATAAAACAAACATCAATAGACATAAAAAAATCAGATAAATATCAATATAATTATAGTAGGAAATCTCAACACCCTACTGTCACAAATAGATCAACTAAACAAACAGTCAACAAAGCAATATCACAGTTGATATTCACATCTTCAGACAAATGGGCCTAAAAATAGTGCTCCATTCAACAACAGAATGTACATTTTTCTCAGCAGCACATAGAACTTTCTTAAAAATGGACTACAAAGGGCAAGGATTTAGCTCAATGATTCCGCTGCCTGCCTCACAAGTGCAAGGTCCCAAATTCGATCCCCAGTACAAAAAAAAAAAAAAAAAAATCCAATAAAGCATGCTTAACTAAACACAAAAGAATAAAAAAGTATCAACTTATCAGATCATAGTACAATGAAATTATAAATTAGTGATAAAAGAAAGCACAGAATTTATGCAAACGTATGGAATACACCCACTCTTGACTGATCAAAGAAGAGTCACAGAAGAAATTTAAGAAGAAACATGGCAGTTCCTAGAATTAAATGGCAATGTCAGGAAAACATACCAGAACTTAAGAGAGAACAATAAAAGCAGTCCCAAGAGGAAAGTTTATAGCTGTGAATGCCTACATCAGAAAATAGCAAGTCCAAATAAATAACCTAATCACCTCAAAGTCCTAGGAAAACAAGAACAATGCAAATCCAGACCTTTTGTACAAGGAAGTAAATTATAAAGATCAGAGCAAAAATCAATGAAATGGAGACTAAAAAAAAAAAACAAAAAACAAAGAATCAATTCTTTTAAGAGCTGGTTCTTTGAAATAATAATAAAAAAATAGACAAATCCTTGGCCAATCTCACCCCAAAAAAGAAAAGAAAATACACAAATCAATGCAATTACAAATGAAAAAGATGAAATAACAATGAACATCACCAAAATTCAGAAGATTATTAGTAACTACTTCATGAACCTATACACTAATAAATTGAAGAACTCAAAAGAAATATAGAAACTCCTAGATACATATAAAACACCAAAACAGAAACAAGAAGACTCAAATACCTGAATAATTCTATGCCAGTCAATGAAGCTGAAGCGGTAACTTATTTTCTTATTTATTTACTGTGGTACTGGGGATCGAACTTGGGTCCTTGTACTTGAGAGGCAGGCAGAAGAACCATTAAATTAAATCCCCAGCCCTTAAAGTGGTAATTTAAAAAAAAAAACAAACTATCAACTAAGAAAGGCCCAGGACTGGATGGATTCACTATCAAATTCTACAAGACCTCCATTCTGGGAAGATCTAATCCCAATACCCATCAAACTCTTTAATGAAATCAAACGGGAAGGAATACTCTCTAAGTCATTTCTCGAAGCTAGTATTACCTTGATCATAAAATGAGACAAGGATCCAACAAGGATCCGACTAGGCTTCATTCCAGAGATTCAAGGATAATTCAACATGCACAAATCAATAAAGGCAATCCATCACACAAACAGAAGCAAGGGCAAATTGCATGTGATCATCTCAATAGACGCAGAAAAAACCCTTTGACAAAATCCAGCATCCATCCATGGTGAAAACACTGAAGAAAATAAGTACAGAAAAACCTTATCCTGATCTGATAAAAACAATTTATGGAAACCATACTGCCAAATCATATTGAATGAAAAAAATTGAAAGCTTTCTTATTTTTCTAAAATCAGGAACAAGAATGTCCACTATCACCACTCCTGTACAATATAGTTCCCAAAACATTACCAACAGCAATCAGGCAAGAGAAAGAAATAAAAGGAATATATACAAGAGGGAGAAGTCAAATTCTCATTATCTGCAGAAGGCATGACCCTCTACTTACAAAACCCAAAAAGTTCTGCCAAAGGTCTCATAGATTAATAGCCAAATTCAGTAATATAGCAGGATACGAAATCAACACACAAAAACAACAGCATATCTACACACTACGAATGAAGTCACTGAGAAAGTAGGAAACAGTACTACTCAAAATAGTATCAATCAAATTAAATACTTAGAAATTAACCTAACCAAGAAAATGAAAGTCCTCTACAACAAAATTTACATCACTCTGAAAAGAGATTGAAGAGACATCTGAAAAGTGGGAAAAAATATTCCTTCTTCCTGGAGAGGCAGCTGCCATACAGTCAAAATGTCTATATTTCTAAAATTGCTATATAGATTTAAAATAATCCCAATCAAAATACTAACTGCATTCCTCACAGATCTAGAGAAAACACTCCTAGAATTCATATGGAACCAGAAGACATAGAATAGCAGTGATCCTAAGTTGCAAAAGTAAAGCAGGAGGCATCACAAATCCCAGATTTGAAATTATATCACAAAGCTACAATGATAAAAACAGCATAGCACTGGCACAAAAACAAATAGGTGGATCAGTAGAACAGACTAGAGGAAGCAGAAACAGCCTTACACAGACTCAGCTCTTTTAAAGGGGCCTAAAATTTACATGGGAGGAAAGATAACCTGTTTAATAAATGATCCTGGGAAAGCTGGATATCCACATGCAGAAGATTGAGTCTAGATCAATATATGTCACCATGTACTGAACTAAAATAATCATCAACTATTTAATGTTTAAACCGAAGCACTTAAATGGCTGGAAGATAAAATAGGTAAAACTCTTGAAAACATGGATCTAGGCAAAGACTGTGAACAGAACCCAACTTGCACAAGAAATAATACTGAGATTATTACAAATGGGATCATATCAAACTAAAAAGTTCTTCACCACAAAGGAAACCACCAACAGAATGAAGAGATGATCCACAGAATGGAAAAAAAATTTTTGCCAGCTATTCCTTCGATTGAGGACTAACTTCTAGAATATATAAAGAACTCAAAGAAATTAGATCACCCCGATAAAAGACACCACAAAAGTGGGAAATGGAAACGATTATACACTTCTCAGAAGTACAAATGGCCAATAAATACATGAAAAAATGTTCAACACCAGTGGCTGTTACAGAAATGCACACTAAAACAACACTGAGATACCATCTTACTCCAGAAAGAAGGGCTGCTATCGAGAGCAGATAACAAATGGTGGCAAGGCTGCAGCTGTGGGTGAAAAGGGAACCCTTCTTCATTGCTGGTGGAAATGTAAGCTAGGAAATCACCGTGGAAATCAGTATGGAGATTCCTCAAAAAATTAAAAATAGAAATTCTATTTGACATAGCTATTTCCCTTCTAGGCATCTTTCTGAAAGAGTTACAGTGACACATAATAGCTAAATCTTGGAAATGGCCTGTATGCCCATCAACAGATAAGTAGATAAAGAAAATATGGTATTTATACACAATGGAGGACTATTTTGCTGTGAACAATGACAAACCTGAGGCATTTATAGGGAAATGAGACTATAAGGTTAAATGAAATAAATCAGACACACAAGCTTAAATATTGTGTGATTTCTCTTATATGAGAAACCCAAAATATATATCAAGAGCAAAATAAAAACTAGATAATAGGAAGTAGGGAAATCTTTTTCAAACGGTAAAGAGCATAGTGGAGATAGGTTGAGGGAGGGGAAAGAAAAGGGATGGAAAAAAAGAGAATTGAAAAAAGAAAACCCTGGAAATAGAGACTTTCTAAATGAGAGGGAGACTAACAGTTGGAGGGAGCAAGGAGAGATGGGAGGGGAAGGGGATAAAAAATAATTCAGATATCTTATGTAGGTATACCAACTCCCCGTGCTAAATGTAATCGTTACACACTGCAAGCACAACCTAACAAAAAATTAAACAGATAAAAAGAATTTTTAAAGTTCCAATCTATGACTATCATCAAAATATATGGCTCATCGTCTCAGTGAGATTAAATAACTCATGCAAGGACTCTTAGAGAATACAATGTGGATTGTGGAGTGATCTCAATTCTATCAGATTCTGAAGTCCGGTGTTCTTCAGCAGAGAGTTATACGGTCTCACACTCCTTCCAAATCAGAGAGAGAGAGAGCGAGAGAGAGAGAAAAGAAATCCCAGAGCTATGTTAAAAAAAAAAAAAGAGCCAGATTCTGGTCTCAGTGCTGCCAATGACACCCATATCTAGTCACCTTGAAGGACTCACTAAAATTTCTTTGGGCTCAGTTGTTTTCAACTCAGAGATGAGAGGAATAGACTAGCTTGATTCCCTTTAGAATAAAAACGTACATTTTTAATAACTAAAAAAAAAACCAAAGTGAATGAATTGCCTCTAAAGTAATATATCTGGGTTAAATGCATAGAGTGTTTTCTGAATGATCAAAAAATAAATTAGGAAAACCACAAGCACAAAAGATATGCTTTCAAAACAGCACAATTTTGGGATGTGTAATTACATTTGGACTCTGATAAACCATGAAAGAATCCCTACAGGCAAGAAGAAACCGCATAAGGTAAGAAGCACACACAGTTGTTATAGAGCCCAAAGGATGCCCAGCTTGTTGGACCACAGGAAGAAAAACATGCTATATATGAAATGACTTATTGTTTCCACTCCTAAAATATGCACCCTGTCTGGGTCACCATGACATGAACTTATTATTAAGTTATTCCTTAACTGGAGTCAATGCACAGCTATTCGAGAAGCTGGGAAAGTCCCACTTCTGGGCTATTTTTCTAGAAAGGTGGAGAATGCTCCACAGCCAGTATATGGGGCCCTTAGAAAGGATGTATCAGCCACACTTTTATTGTTTCTGAACAACTTGCATGTTATTTTCTGCTTGTGTGTTGTAGGATCTGAGAACAATTTCCAAATTAAACTGTTTTTAATGATGGCTGTCATTGAATGGATCCTGACAGAATCCGTATCTAATGCTTGAGGCATATACACTGAGCTGTTGGGGAGGGGTCCTAGAGAGCCAACACCGGAGCAAGAGGCCTTGGCCCCATCTGCTGAAGGCTAGAGCAGTGCTAGCTAGTAAGGACCAGTGTCTGAGAATGGGTTAAATGGGGGCTCCTTTTAGGATCGATCAAGATGGTATAGAAAGCTTTAGTAAATGACACACTTAAAGAGAGAAAAGGCTGAGCTTACTTATTTACTTTTAAAGACTGTATGTCTGTGCTTAGGTGAAAACATGAGAATATTTAAAATTGGAATCCTTTAAACTGTGAATCTTCGCAGACAACTGGGTACTAGAATGAACTGTAATGTGTGGGGCTAAAATGTCATAACTTACAGGAAGTAATTTATCTTTCTGGTATCAGGATATGCCGATGACTAGACTCATTGCTCAAATAATTTCCTAGTAACAAGCTCAAAAAAAAAGCATGTTGAACCTGGAACCGATTGCATTTGAAAGTTCATGTGGCGTTCTCAAGGATTACACTTTCCAAGGGGTCAGAAATCAATGTGTAATAGAATTTCAAGTACGTCTGCCACACTGGGCTGTTCTCTGAGGCCACCATGTGTCACATGAAAAGCTGTTAGGCTATTTTTTTAAGAAAAAAATCAAGTGAAAGAGGATAGAAGGAAACAAAACCTCTCTGCTATGTAGGGGAGTGAATTTGTGCCAAGGACATGGAAAAAACATCCACGAACTTTGCTTTTTAAATGGGGTAAAAATACAAGTGTAGAGTCCCGGGGGTGGTAGGTACCTAAAGCCCAAGGGAACACATGGTAGTGATTTTTGAGCTGAATACAAAAGCTCTGAGAGAAAAAAGAAAAATATGTTTGCAAAGTGGATGATTTCCTCTTCCAAAGCTAAATTTAAAAATACTCAAGTAATACCAGAATTATGAAGAGTATGAAGCCCCACACAAAATCAACAGTAACCATATATACCAGGATTTCCAGGGTGCTTGCAAA
The DNA here is from genome assembly GCF_012274545.1 of Fukomys damarensis. NCBI lineage: Eukaryota > Metazoa > Chordata > Mammalia > Rodentia > Bathyergidae > Fukomys > Fukomys damarensis. The sequence continues at coordinate 5,668,067 of NW_022900933.1, forward strand.
TGTTATTTTTAAAAATCTGATTGTACAACATCTCTGAAATACAAGGCCACGCCATGAAAGTATAGTTGACCATACAGATATAGATTTTCTTAAACCCTGTCACTATCAGAATTGGCTAATTTTAAACCTTAAAAGTGAGTAAGGAGACTATGCACCAACCAGGCCCTACTACGTCCTTCCTGTAGCAATGATATAAATATATGCAAACAAAGGGCAAAAGAGATTGTGGAATTCCTTATTATTGTGTTAAGACATTTTAGCAACGTCCTCTGTGTCAGACACTAACTTTGAGTGGGGTATTTTTTGTACTTTGTTCTTTTTTCCCAGAAGAATAAAGAAATATATTAATTACAGTAAGTAAGTTGGCCCTGCTCCTACTAAGCAAACAGGATGTCTGAACGTATGCATAAAAGATTTCAGAATGACAAAGCAAGCAAATTACCCAGAGTGCTTATGGTTTCAGAAAGAGCAGAATGCTTGGAAAGTTCTCATTACAGTAGATACTAGAACAAACACATGGGGAGGAAGCGTATAGCTGGTAATGGTGAGGGTTAGAGCTTTTTTCACTTACAAGGGGTCATTGATGTGCAAGGCATCAGTACCCAGTACAATGAGGAAAGGCCATGAATAAGAACAGAATAATTGCCCTCTCCGAATGAAAGGCACAAATCAGACTCTTCAAGGATTGCCTCAGCACCCTCTCTCGAGGTGGTTGGCATGGACTCAACGAGATATGTGGCGACATCCTAGAGCCATGTCATGCAGCGGACTGCCGGGTTCTGTGCCTGTCTTACTCGGCTCCATAGAGGACTGGCTGGAGGATGCGATTCTGGAAAACCAGTCTAGTTTGCCGTCCCCTCCTCCGGGTCACACGGAGACTGGACAAACTCCTGTATTCTGGTAGATGGAGTTAGGGCTCACCCGGCCGAGGCGTGGCAAACTTGTTAGGCACGTAACATTAGTGATTCAATTAAAGTGCCCTTGGGAGCACTTAGAAGCAAGGGACCCCCCCCCGCCATTCAGCACTCTGTGCACGAGTGTCGGAGACACAGGACAAGGTTCCACACCAGACGGGATTAATATGAGTCCTGTGTGGGTTGTTTGTTTTTTTTTTTTTAATCTCATTTTTTGTTTTTGTTTGGTTTGTTTCAGTTAAAAACAGGAAACCCTGAACACTTCTTATAGACTTGACCCCGAGGAAAGGCATTTTCGTAATTTTTCTGTTGATGCAAAAGAGCACATGGGCGAGAGAACAAAGGGGAAGACAAGAAACATATGCGCCCCCCCAGGACATTTATTTCTTAGAATAAGTTTACAGGTGCCAGAGTGTAAGTTCCAGTGATTAAGATCTCGAACTTACATAGAACTTTAGCATTGACCAAACACTTTCACATCAGTAATTTCATTTTTACCTCACAGCATCTCCTGAGATGAGTCAGGATTGTTCCTCTCTTTGTGTGTCGATCATTGTTGATCTGGATTGCAATGTGTATAGAAGTTGTGTTCATTACACAAGTAATTTTTATTGTTCCTCGCTAGTGTTTGTAGGAGACCTACGCAGGAAATTTGGTAACGGAGACCATACACCAGCCCCCTTACAACTGCACACCCACCCTACCCCAAAATGGAGGGAGGAATGATGCGTAAGAGAAAGTGGGTGTTGACCCTTAACTTTTCTCAAACAGGAAGCAGGCTGAAGAGTAAAGGAAAAGGGAAGCTAACTCCTTCCTCTTTCATTTGATCTGAGGCTGTGATGAAAAGCAAGGGTGCTAAATACTTCAACCCCGTCAACTGCCATAAGAGAGCACATAATGAAAAGCATTGGAGAGCAGAGTTAAAATTTTTCTAAGCTTTTTGAAATGGTAACTTTTAACACAAGATATGCAAATGTGTGTGCTCGTGAAACACCGTGAGGTTTCATATTTATACAGTTTCAGAGTTTTAAAGTCGCCTTATCCACCCTGACCAACACACCAACTCTCAGGTGTTGAACGACTTATCTCACAAAAGAATCCCCTTTGCATTCACTTAATTATATCATATGCAATTGCCCTTTGTAGAAATTATCACAAAGGTCCTTTTTAAAATTATTCCGAGTGGCCTTGATTATTTAACTCTTTCTATTTGTTCTAGTGTCATTTTTTTCTGCCTTTGTCAGGCTCTAACTCTGTTTGATTTTCTGTCTTTGTCCCTCTGGATGCCTTTCATCTCACCCTCTCTTACTTTCTCTCCCACCGAACTCTGTCCTTTATCCCCCACCTCACACCTTTTAAATGATGTACTTTATGTGTCAAAAACAGTATCAATTCATAAAAGTTTCTCCTCCCTCGGGCTCTTTCGCACCAGTATTTTTCTTTTCCTATCATCTGCCCCCAAACATCTTTATACAAGTGCCTCCGGATTTGCCTTAGTAGTCAGTTGCTCATGCTTTATCATATTCATACAATAATAAAAACTGGAGCTCAGGCCAGGGATTAGCTCAGTGGTGCCACTGCCTGCCTCACAAGTGCAAGAAAAAAAAAAAAAAAGAAAGAAAGTAAAAACTGGAGCTGATCCAAATGTTTCTCAGTGGGAGATTGGTTAAACAAATTATGATGAATTCCTAAAATGGAACATCACACAACTATACATCTGTTTATTGACATGAAAGGCTTTGTGATATATTTTTACCTGGAAAAAGCAATTATAGGCAGTATGTTTAATATAAAGACACTTGTAAGTGTTCACATTTGCATTTTAATTGTTTTAGAAGAATTTATTCCAAATTGTTACAGGAGGTTACCTCTACATAGTGGGACTAGTAGCTATTTTCATTGGTGTTTATGGTTTTCTTATCTGTGTTGGTTTTGTGACAAATCCATGTATGTATGCGTGTATATATGTATGTATTGTGAAATTAAAATATTTCTAAATATTATGTCACTGCTACCTAAAGAAAGTTACAAGGGTCCACTTTCCCTATGATCAAATCTTTGCTTGCTTATTTTGTTTTTGTTGAGGATGGAACCCAGGGCCCTGCTCATTCTGCCAGGCAAGTTGCCTGCACTGAGTTACACCCCGCTGCTTCCACGTTTTGGTGCCAGAAGCTGAAGGCTGGCCTCATTGCTTTCCTCTCCACCCCAGATTTCAAAGCATCCCAGGCACGCAGCGCTCTGGGAACCCACCAGAGTCCCTCTCTCTGGTGACAGAAGCAGGCCGCATCATCTCTCAGTTTGAGATCAGACCTGCCTCTCCGCTGGGCCCAGGCTGAGATCTATACTTCACGGTACCCTCTTTACAGAGACCAGCTGACTTAGTAACTGCTCGGGGTTGGTGCTGTGGCCCTGGCTCAGGCTGCCTCTCTAGGAAAATTCATCGTATATCTAAGATTAGGGGAGTCGGGACAATGTTTAACCCATTTACATAAACTGCTACCTTCAGTTCCTTGGCAATGCCCTTCGCACATAGTTATTTACACAACAGCAGTGATTTTTTAATTATTCTTATCTACTTCGTATATGACTTAACAAGTAGGGGCCATTTCATTGTTGTCCACTGCTCTGCCTTATGACACTTCCAAAGGTAATAAAACATGCTAACGGACATTCAGTGGTTTGCTTTGGGCACTCCTTCAGCTGATTGAGCTTAGTTGTATTGTAAAGATATATTCCCAGATGCCCTCTAGAGAAGCAAGTGCTATGACAGAAACTCTAGCTCTACAGCACAAAGCCACTGTCATCAGTGGGGACCGAGTCCAGATGCCCTCTAGAGAAGCAAGTGCTATGACAGAAACTCTAGCTCTACAGCACAAAGCCACTGTCATCAGTAAGGGGACCGAGGCAGACACTTACGTCTCTCACACAAGGTTGCTGGGGCTGCGGAGGGAAGACAGCTGTTGCCACAAACGCCACCCAAGGGAGAAAAGGGAAGAAGTGAAACCTGACTTTTCCGCTCCTCTCATCCTCTGATCCCCTGCCAGAGCCTCACACTGCCCAGTCCGAGGCAGAAGCTGGCTGACACTGGGAGTCTGAGCCAGAAAGGCAGCTCCCAGCGACGCGCACGGGGCGGGGAGACAGCAGAGAAATGGATCTGTAAAGAATGCAAACCTGGAGTGCACCCCAGGCATTCCAAACTACACTTGTCCTCTCCCTCAGAGCCCACTTTCACCCCCAGAAACCACTTCCTCTGCTCCCCAGCTCCGAAACCTGGGCATCATTCTCGACTCCTTTCCATTCTCCTTCTGGCCACTGATTACCTCTGACTTCTGCCTCCTTCGTTGCTCAATCCATTGTTCTCTCTCCACGTTCTCTTTCAGCGCTATTCAGTGCCATTTCTGATGCCAGCCTATCTCTCCTTCCCCTTCCAGGGCATTTTACCCAGCGTGGTCTTTACAAAGAACAGATCCTGCTTCTCCCGTGAAGTACAAATGTAATGTCCTCAAGACAAAATCCGGACGCCTTTGCTTACAAAGCCTTTCTAATCCGGCCATTTCTCCTTCCACCTTGTTCATTTGCTCGTTCATCCATTTCTTCATAATAAATGTTCATGGAAGGCCGGGCACTGGGTGGAGAACGGGGGACACTCCCTACCCTGAATGATCCAGGCTCTCAGCACCCACCAGCCTGAACCGCATTTCCTCCCCTCTTCCCCAGCTGGTCTCTCCCTCTTCTATTCCCTGTTCCCAGCTTAATCCTGTTCCTCCTTTTATATTTCAGACAAAATTTCCTTCAAGTAGCCTTGCCTTATTCTTCAAGTATGGACTTGTGCCTTTCCCAAGTGACCCCATACATCTCTCATGAGTTAACTGTATTTTATTATAATTGTTTCTTTTACTAACTTCCCATATAGTATACAGATTTCTTGAGAGCAGGAGCTCTGTTTTATTCATTGTTGTATTACCATCACTTAACTCAGTGCTGGGCATATGTAGGGCTTCAAATCTCTAATTAATTAAAGAACAAGCATAATGTGCTTTGGGGAGATGCCCCACAAGGGACAGCTCACCCCGACTTGGGGGTAGTGGAACATAGGAACAGAAGTTTAGGAAAGACTTCTCTAAAAAGGTGATGTCTAAATTGTATTTTGGAGGACAACTTGGGAACTAGAGGTAAGCAAATTTGACTGCGTAAAATGCAGTTGAAAAAAGAAATGCTCAGGGCCTGAACTTGGATAGAGTGAAAAAATCTTAAGTAGAATTGAAATTAGGTATGGTGGCATACACCTGTAATCCCAGGCTGAGGCAGGGGGATTGCAAGTTCAAGAACAGTTTGAGTAACTTAATGAGACACTATCTCCAAACAAAATTTAAGAAGAGGTCTCACAATGTATCTCAGCAGCAAAGTGCCCCTGGGTTCAACCCCCAGTATTGACAAAAAATAAAACAAAATAATAGAAAGAAGTAAAATTTACATTGCTTGGTGATAGATGGATAAAGTAGAGAAAAATAAAAGGTGAATCTACAGTGATAAATTTAATTTCACCATGTTGGGTTTGAGATTTCTCTGGGCCATCAAAGTAGAAAACCCCATTTGAATTAGACAGGTCTGAGCTCAGAAAAAGTCTAAATTTGTTATGTGAGACAGGAGTGGCCAGGAGAGTAAGAAGGTAAAATTAGAAAGGGACAAGTATATGGATCCTCACTGCACAATTCTTCCACCTTTTCTTAAACTTGAGCTTTTTTATAACAAACATTGAGGGGGAAAAGTGAGAAGCGAAGATGCTGAAGACAAAATGCTAAGTAACCAAAGCTGGAAAGAAAATAAAGAAGAAGCAACTCAAGAAGCAGATGGAAAACCAACCCAAGGAGGCATCCTAGAGATTAAGGGAGAGGTTTTGAGAAGCAGGGTGAAATGAAGTGTCTAATTCTGCAGAGTGGTAGTGAGAGAAGACCTCTAAATATCTGTTGAGTAGAGCATTTAAAAAGCTATGTAAAAGCAGTTTCTTAAAGTAGTGGGAGTAGAAGACCGTGAGAATAAACAGTAGTAGCACCTGAAAAAAGTAGAGGCAAAGAGCATAGATTACTCTTTTAAAAGTACTTAGCTGTGAGGAAAGAGCAATAGCAAGTGGCAGGTGCAGGGTGCTGTACCCCTGAAAGTCTGTGTTTAAGACAGGAGGCATCGGTGCCTATTTGAACACTAAAAGGGAAAGAATCAGGCTGAAGCTTGATGATAGAAGGGAAAAAGGACAGTAATAGCCCCAGATCCCCAAGGAAAGGGAAAGTAATAAAACCCAAACATAAGCAGGGGAGGCAACTTTTCCTAGAGAAAAGGAGAAGAATGGGAGCAGATGTAGGTAAATTTGCAAAGCAGATACAGGAAGTCAAGTCTGTTCTTGCATAAGCGCCTTTAGTTTCTTGGTGAAATATCAACAAGGACACTCACCGATAAAGACAGGGCAAGGACAGCCCAAACAGCGATTTGTGAAGATGTTTTAAATATACTGTAAATGTGCTCCAATTCTCACTGAATTAGAGAACTTCGGGGTAAAACACAATACTATACTAAACTATACGCAACATAATTTAATTTAATTTTTCTTTTACATTTTCATTGCCTAAGGATTAAAGATGTTCCTCAACTTATAAAACCATGTCCCAACCAATGCACTGTAAACTGAACACATCTTATGTTATAAATGCTTTTAATATACCTAACCTATCCAATATCATCCTTAGCAACAAAGAACCCTCGAGGATGTTGGTTGTTAGCCCTCATGATCACGTGGCTGATCACGTGGCGACTCGCAGCTGCTGCTGCTCACTGTTATGAGAAAGGGTTACAGAGCATTATCTCTAGCCTGTGAAAGATTAAATTTCAAAATATGTATGGTTCCTGTTGAGTGGGTGTCACTTTCACACCATCGGAGAGTCAGAAATTGTGAGTTGAGCTATCGTAACTCGGGAGCTGCCTGTATTTTTACAAATACCAACCATAATTACAGTATAATCTGCTTGCAGAAGTGTGGGAGGAATAGAGGAAGTGGTGGTTGTGGGAACTACTGGCTGACAAAATTCATATTGTTTTGTTATATGCAGATAACCTCCTGTATAATAGGGAAAACAAACAGGCCTTTCTTACTGTACTCTTAACACTCCATTTCTGATCCAGGTGTGTAAGAAAAACACAAATTGTTTTTCCTCTCTGTACTCACACTCAGCACAGAATGCTTCTGTGACCAAAATGTGTGGGTTTCCTACACTGACTAATTTTTGGCCCTTTGAGTGTCCTACGATTTAACTCAATTCTGACACTGTCCACCTAAAAGTAACATCATATCAAGGGCTCAGCCTTACAACACTGCCCCCCACTTCAAACACAGGAAGCAGGTGGGGCCTGGGAAGCAAGTTTCCACAGCTTCAGCCTGACCAGCTACAAACTGGAGTTTCCATGACTCCCTCCCCAGGTTCAAGGAGTGGTTTGCTAGAATGGTTCATGGATCCCAGAAAAACAATTTACTGTTGGCTATTTATTACAAAAGCTACTTTGATGAATACATTTGCGTATCCAGCGGAAGGCACATAAGGCAAGGTCTTGAGCAGTCTCCATGGTGGGAGGTGCCGCCCTCCCAGGACATACACATGTTCACCAACATGGAAGCTCTGTGACCTCCATATTTAGGGAGTTTTATGGGGGCTTCACGACATAGGCATGATCAATTATTAACTCAGTCTCTAGATCCTCCCCATTCCCAGGGGAGGGGGCAGAGCTGGGCCCGAAAGTTCTAAGTTTCCAATCATAACTCAGTAGTCCTAGTAACCACACCCACCAAAGGTCACATTTTTAGAATAAAAGATATTCCAATCATCCAGGAAATTCCAAATAGATTAGTAACTCTAGATCAGAACCTGGGGCCAAATACCAAATATTAGAATAAAAGATTCACCGAGTACCTTAATCTCACAGGAAATTACAAGTGAGCTCTGTGCCAGGAACCAGTGCAGAGACCAAATACACGTTTTTTATCGTGCCCTGCATCCGTAACGCCTCTTGATGCTCATCTGTGAACCAAAGCACTTGGACCCTAACCAGATGGACTCCAAGTCTTATGGTCAATACATGAGAAGGGTCTTGGTTAGAGGATCGGTTTTTAGGCTGTTTTCTCAAGAGATAGTCAAAGAATGTCTTGAATTAGCACAAATTCCACTTAGCACTATGAATTTCCCCCAGATTAAGAACTCACTGCTAGGAACGTGACCTTTAGAAACCTCCCTTCTGAGCAACAGAGAATACAACGGAAGTCAGACTGAGTTTAGATTACTCTCTTCTTTAAATTAATTTTTTACTAAGGATAGCTACTAGGTAGGAAATTGAAGAGCTCAATTTATAAAAACGAATAATAAACTTGAAAGCCTTCAATTAAAATTAGCAAAAGCATACTAGAGAGGGACACATCTCTACAGTGTTGGTGGAAATGTAAATTACTGTAGCCACTATGGAAACCAGTATGGAAATTCCTCAAACAGATAAAAGGAGACCTACCATACAACTCAGCTATACACTCCTTGGGATATGCTCGAAGGAATGGAAGTCAGCCTGACTGATTATGCACGCTGATTACGTGCCTGCACATGTTTATCGTGGTACAATGCACAATAGCCAAGATATGGGACCAGCCTCAGTGCCCATCAGTGGATGACTGGGCAAAGAAAATGTGCTGTACCTACACAATGGAGTGTTATTCGGCCAAAAAGCACAACATTTTGTCATTAGTGAAAAAGGACGGAAGTAGAATTCATCATGTTAAGCAAAATAAGCCAGACTCAGAATGACAAGTGTCATGCGTGTTCCCTAATGTATAGAATCTTTTTAAGACAATGACACAAAAGTAAAAAGAAGACTATGACTAGACAAGAGAAAAGTACTAAGGTAGAGGACAGTGTACAGAAGTGTGATGGAAGAATATGATCGAATATGTTATATGGGTGTGTGAGAATATTGGAACCTGGCATTTTGTAAAATAATGTGCAATAAAATGCTTATTAAAAAAGCAAAAATAACAAAAGGTACTTAATGATAACATTATCTTAATATTACTACAAGTACAGAGGGAAACTATGAGACTTAAAGAAGGAACTGCGTTCTTTCAGTCATAAATAACCAGTGTCTTTATTTTTAAAAAAAATATAACATGAACTAAATAAGGACAGGGGAAGAGATCTCTCCTGCCCTTCTATCTCTGCCTTCTCACCCTAATTCTCCCTAAATAATCAATCAACTTGCTGCTCAGTAATAAACACTGCTTCTTTTCTGCAAAGCTTTACTACTGTTCTGTATGTATTTGCTGTGCCATTTCGGGCACATCATCTGTAAAAAACAAAAACGTTTCTTAAAACATGAATGAGTAAATAAACATTTATTTTGCCTGAAACCAATAATAATAATACTAATAATATTTTGGATCATCAAAGCTTGCAATTTTGGCCAGCAGGTTGCTAGGATTGATTAGTCTAGAAATTTTTTTATTATATTCTAGGACAGTGTCTAGAATTGACTTTCCTGGAACCATTCTAAAACCCTGACTTACACACGGAAGATCTGCGGGGGACAATCCAAGGAGACACATGTCCACAGAAGAGAGGAAGACAGAATTGAGCAGAGGGAGAAGCCAGTTCACAATGTGTTTGCAACTGAGACCTCAGCTCATCCAGCAGGGAGCTAGAATAACCTTGCCGTGTGGTCTCAAATTGAAATGTGCCATGTTCCCTTCACATCAGATAGACAGTGGTTGCAGGCCACTGCAGAGGAGAGGATAGAATTGGGCAAGATCGTTCTCTGTGGCTGAGGCCAATGTCCAGAGGGAGACCATGACAGAAAGCTGTCAGCTGATATTCTCAGCAGCCAAGGTTGGTGTGCCAACCCTGAACAGGGCTGGGTGGTATACCACGGAATCCACTGGTCTGCCACTGCGCCTTCAGGTCCACGTGTTTCTCACAGGTTTGTTCCATCTAGGAGTGGCTTTTCCAGGAGTTTGCCTGGGAAACCTCATGATTTCTGGGCAACTTATAAAAGTTAGTGAAATGAAGCACAGCCCCTGCTGCCACCATTGAATTCAGGGTCACAATCGATCTTCATTATCCTTGGGTGGTGGCTATGACTGGTACCCTGGAGCAAGAGGATATGGAAAAACCAAATGAAACCCCGGTGCCTCTTACCCAGTGCCTGATACAGTCTTCCTCCCTGTCCCCAGTATGAAGCAGTAGCCCTGCCTTGGTGGTGACGAGGAACAGTAACTCTTACCAGGATAGTGATTCTTGTTCTTTCTTAGTCTCTTGGCAAACGGGTTCAGAATAGCTCAAGGGCAGCTGAAGCGTACAATGCAGTTGGCCTCTCATTATGCCCTTGGATAACAGAGCCAGCCTCCAAACCCACAAAGTTCAAAGCAGGGATGGAAAGTGCAGATTTCTCAAATGGGTCACTGAGAGTGATGATATAAAGGGAGCCAGAACCACTGGGCCCCACGGCTGTGTGTCACAGCCCTCTACCCTCTTTCTGTGAGAGGGACCCTAGGTGAGTCTGAAGGGAGACAGCTCATGATGGGCAGCTCTAGCTACACGGATTGTCGCAGTCACGTGCCCTCTCTTTGCACTGGCCCAGTGGCCACAGAATCACTTTTTGGATACCTTACTATGTTTTGTATCATAAGTCATGGCCTTGTGTCAGAACCCCCAGAAATCTATGTTATGATGTTCCATTTGGGATTTTTCATGACTTTTTTTTTCCTATGCCAAGTACTTCAAATACATACATTTTGAATGATGCTGATATTGTCCACAAAAGTGCAAAAAGTGAATTCTTGGGTGGGGAATAACCCCCTCGAACATTATAAGGATTTGCGGTTCTTCAAAACTCGACCGTATCTGACAAAATCTTATTCCTTCATATTTTTATCTCTTAATGGGTTGAGCATCGTGCAATTAACATTGGCATTGACTTCATGGAAAATGTGCAAAGGGTATATAAGATCAGTGCTCCAAACTGGGGCACATAGTTGTCTGCACCTGGCAGACTGTAACGGGCAGTTGTATGGTAAGAGGTAAATTCCATGTGCCTGTTGGCTACCACTGGCTACCTTGTAGGTGTTGTCTGTGTTTAACCCTCTGTGCCTTTGGATTTGGGGAATTAAGTAAAAATAGTTTTTACTTTATTATTTAATTCTACAAAAGTTATTTAACTCACCATTATGAGAATGACTGAAAATACCTTGTTGAATATCAGCCTGTACTTTTGTTAAAATCCCATTCAACTCAAGGTAGTCTATGCTTTTTATAGTTCTTTTCCAACTGAGGCTATTGAACCATTAAGATTTTTGGACTTTTTGAAATAGAAACATTCTCATAAAGTAGAAAACATAAAAAAATACTTTCAAACATTTAAAATAGAATCATAAGTAGTTTAACACAAGGTGGCCATGGTGATGCACATGCTGTCATTTGAGCACCCTAAGAGGCTGAGGCAGGAGGACTGGAAGTTTCAGGCCAGCCGTGGCATCTTTGTGAGGCCCTGTCTAAAAAAAAAAAAATTTTTTTTAAGGGTTGGAGATGTAGCTCAGTGTGAAAGCGCTGGGTTCCATCATCAGTACTGGAAAAAAGAGGCAGAAAGAAAGAGGGAGGGAGGGAAGAAAGAAAGGAAAAAGAAAAGAAGGAAGAAAGGAAGGAAACGAAAGCATGCAAAGGGTGATGATAGACTAGTTGAGTATGATAAAATTTCAGAAAACACTGCAAAACGTGGTCACGCTCATACACTTCCTGAAACTGTCTTACGAATTTAGTCAGCAATGTCAATGTGATAAAATAGAATCCACTGTTGTAAGAACTGCTATTGAGCAATGACTGGATTCCGAGCTGTCAGATAACACTGAAAAGCAGTTAATAGGCTCATTAAAAGTGAAGATATTTCTATTCTATTCAGATTGATTCAACAGTCACTGACAGCCAAACCCTTGAGATGATAAATGTTTGTTACCTCAACTATAAACTGAAAGAAAGGATGTTTGTAAATTATTTAAGGGTTGACTATACAACGACAACTGTTTTTGCTGTAGTAAAATTTTGGTTTGCTGAAACATTAGTACAACTAGAGAATTAGATGACTCCCATGGCACAAATTCTGTGGTTGGAAGACATAAAAGTTTCTGCTCACCTAGGAACTATGTCCTAAAGTTCTCGGGGTAAACTGCATTGTGCTTCAACAATAACTAGTTGGAATAAATGTTACCTCAGCCCTTTATCAGCTTTGCACTGTGCCAATTAAAATCATAAGTGAAGTCACATCCTTTTTAGAAAATGTAATGTTGTTAAGGAACAGTATATGATGCTTCTACATACAGAAGTCAAATGATTTTCTGAAGGAAACTGTCAGGAAGATTTGTAAAACAACATTGATATAATCCAATTTGCAGTAAGAAGACAGATTTGAAGATTGGCATACAAGAAATACAGTTTATGATTTGTATTTCTTACAAACTTAATGAAGTACCATTTTAACTTTAATCAAATTAATGATGACAAAAATACAAATTAGCAGACTTCATTGGAAATATTTTAAAGTAATTCAATAGGAAAATTATTTTATGGCAGTTAGCTGAAATTAGTGGATTACTCACTCTGAATGTTCTTAAGAATTATTCAGATAGTTTAAGACAAACTTCTAATCAGAAAACCCACTGGAACAGCATAGGTTCATAAAATTACAATCTAGAAGAAAATAACACTCACTGTATTGCAGCCAGCATAACACTGCACAAGTAGAAGCCCCCACTCCTTCAGACAGGAACCCCAACTCCCCACAGTACTTCTGAAAATCCCAGAGATGAGCCTCACGTGCATTAATTCATTAGTCTGGCCATTCACTTGCTAACTATCTCTGGCTCGGCCATGCTGTGGCTCTGTTCAGTTAAATGCCGCCCAGACACCTGTCACTGATGTTCTGCACCATCCTTGACAACCACCACAGCTACCAGTGAACTCAACCCTTGCAATCTGGAACCATTGCAGCAGTGACCATACAGTGTGAAGGGAATCGTTGTCTGTCCTTTGTACTGTACTATATCAGAGGGACTCATGGCAACATTTCTTAAACTCTGATGTATTCTTAAACCAAAAGTCAAACAACAGAACTACTTACTCTCTAACCCCTCATCGTTTATGGCTGAATCCAGTTCACATCAGGCCTTTTCCCTATGCACTAATACTGCCTTTGAGATCAGCTGTCTTTTTATTGTCATTTGCTTCCATGGGTTTCTTGATAAACTATGTCTGCCTACATATGCCTGAGATCCGGAAAGTAACATGATTCCAATTGTTTTTCCAGAAAGTTTACCAGCATCTGCATAAATCAAGTCAAATGAAGAAGATATAAATAAACTGAGGTGGAAAAGAAGTGGTCTATATCTGCCCATGGCTACATTAGAATCTCAGTTTGGGTCATGTATTATAAAAGATTTTTACTGGGAAATTTTTGAAAAATATGTATATTTGGAAAGGGGAAAAACTAAAACATATTTTGGAAATCTAGATTCTAGTCTTACATAGCCCATGAATTTTCTATGTAGTCTCAGGTTGTAAACATTTCTTGGTGAAGTGTATTAAGTAGTTTTGCAAGACGGCTTTGAAATGAAATACAGTGATAGATATGAAAATGCTTTGACAATATTAAAGGTTTTGCTCACGTGTGAGGGATTCTTTCATTTTTAAATAAAATTAGTTATTAGTTAACTCTAATTGTTCACCTATTTAGTCGTGACATTCAATGTGAGTTTCTAGGTCTTATTTCCCTAAGGGTTGTACATTAGAAATGTTGGCTTATCTTGTAGAACAAGTAATCGTAATTCAAGTTTTTACTGTAATCTTCTAGACTACTTAGAAAGTTCTGCAAGACTCAGGGATGGTGGTATATGTGCCTATAATCCCAGCGTTTGGGAAGATGAGGCAGGAGGATTGCTGTGAGTTTGAGGCTAGCCTGGGCTACATACTGAGTTCAAGGCCGATCTGAACTACATAGTGAGACCCTGCCTCCAAACAAGAGAGAGAAGGGGAGAGAAAGAAGGAAAGAAAAGAAAGTTCTACAAAGTGAGTTGGAATGAACCTTGAACACATACAGATTAAATACGATTGCTGATCACGGTACACATATATAGTAATAATCTAAATGTATTTATATATATTTTTTTTTTTTGGTACTGGGGATTGAACTCGGATCCTTGCGCTTGTGAGGCAGGTGCCGGAACCACTGAGCTAAATCTCCAGCCCTAAATATATTTATTAGTAGAAGGTTGGTAAAGAAAGTGATTTAAAATTTTATCACATGGGAAATCATTTGAGAGGAGTCTTGTCGTAAAGGACTTACAGATTATGGAGCTCGAAGCCTTTCTTTTTCAGATGAGGAGACTGAGGGCAAAAGGAAGGAGGTTGTTCTGCATTGTGGTGGTAGGACAGGTCGGGGTCCCCAAATCCCAGTCTGTACAGAGCACTCCTTCCAGCCCATCACAGAAGAGCATCATCAAGGATGTTGCATCTCCCTCTTCACAGGCTAATTCCACACAGCTGTCCTTATTCCTGGGGCCTCCAAGGGAGCTCCATGGTATTTATTCACATCCCTTCTCATTTCCAGAGTTTCCATACATCAGTGTCGTGGAGTCCTGTTTTTAGGACAGCAACCAAATGGTACGTGTTGAGCCCCTTTTCTGTGCTGGGCATTATTGGAGATACTGAAGACAACATGTAACTAGGCAGAAAAATTACTGCATGATACAGCTTATATTCTCTTGCAATACGAGACATCAAAGTACTATAATACGTGTGTCGAAAGTAATCTATCATCAGAAGCATATAGGACACACAGTGAATGCTGCCTTTCATTAGTTGGAAGGTGCCATAGGAATGTTTCTTCTCTATTCTGAACTAATATTGAAGCTTCAGGTTTCCTACAGGAGGCATCCGAGTTCTTGAGCCACTTAAGAGTCTGCTGTCTCTGGATGCCTACATGTCATAGGAGAATCATCTGCGCGCCTCAGGTGTCTGCCCCATACCCAATGGCACATGTATTTTGTTAACAATCACAGTGGCATTTATTCCCTAAATATGGAGCAACCTTCATTCGAGCAGGGAAGAGCAAGGAGTAAGCTTTTAACATTTGTCTGAACATTTTGTTTTTTCTCCACATCTTGGAGCATTAAGAATTCATTCAGCTATTTTATTCTCCCAAGTTTTCCTTTTCTTTTCTGTTCTTCTTTTTTTTTTTTTTCTGGTTGCTGACATTCAACTACTACATGTATTCTTCCAATTATAGTAGTGGTAACAGGGTGAGGAAAGATTTGAAAAATAGAGCTGAGATCAGGAGTCAATAGGCTATAGTTAGAACCAAGATAAAAATTAAGTAAGGGCTATAATGGAGACAAAATCTGGGCAAGCTACCAATTGGTAGTTGAAATGTAGTCTGATAGGGCCGCCAAAGAAAGGAACAGAAGTTAGAAGAGTAGTACAACACACCAGGGATAAGGCTTTTTATAGTGTTATTTATAATCAAGTTAATTTACAAACAATAAAAAATGTTCACTTTAGGTGATTTTGCTTTGTTTTGATATCTTGAGATGCCCATATACCTTGTATCCACCACTTAACCAAAGTGACAGTGTTTAGCTTGGTCTTCTGTTTCCCACCACATTACATTCTTCTCTGCTATTTTCTCCTTCAGGTCCTAGAATAGCCAAAGCTCTGGGATTTTTTTTTTTTTCAAAAGAAAGTATCCATTAATTATCATCCACAAGACCTCCACGTAATCTAGTTGTCACAGATTTTACAGCAGGATCTGAAATAGGGCTTGGAGAATCTACATACAAGGATAAGAGGTGTCCCGCTGCCTGGCCATATTGGTGGGGTGTGTGTGGAAAGAATAGTCAGATCAAGGATCCTGATAGTTACCTACCAAATACACAAACTGTTCACAACTCACTGGATGGCCTTTCATCAGTCCCTTACAAGCCTAGAAGCCTGGACCAAGTTCAGGGGTGAGATGGGTCACAACTTGGAGAGCATTGATGCAGGTAATGATAGAGAATTTCCATTCCCAAGATCCATCCCAAAATTTGGCAAGATAGTACGTATTTAATTTTATGATCCCTGATAATAAGATGATCCCCGAAGCTTTGGCTTACTGGGTACTGCTATGTAATTTATACTTACACAGGAGTGGAGCTAACCTGTCTTTGCAAGTCCAGATATAAAATTAACTTCTTGTGTCTGACTTTGATTCTTCACAGGCAAGTTCCGACACACTTAACCAAAGGAAACTTTATAAGATTTCCAATAAAAGAACCAAACAGGTTAATGTTTCTCTATTAGTCACCGAAAAAATCAAAGGGAAAACATTAGCCACCCAAAACTTGGAAAATATGAATGGCCAGTGCTTTAGGGACATAGAAAGAAAATCAAGCTAAAATAAATAATAAGCAGTATGATATCATTCTTTGGTTTATGCTTTAAGTATGCTATTATTATTTTTCATTTTAAGAAGTTTATTTTTTATTGGTTGATTTCATGACAGCAGCCATTCTTTCTGGGGTGAGGTGCAATCTCAGTGTTGCTTTCATCTGCATCTCTCAAACGGCCAGTGATGTTGAACATTTTTTCATATATTTGCTATTTCTACTTCTTTATCTAAGAAATATCTGTTCATTTCAGATGCCCATTTTTGGATTGGGTCTTTAAATTTGGGAGGTCTATTTTTTTTTTAGTTCTTTACATATTCTAGATAGTAGACCTTTGTCTGAGGAAAAGCTGGTGAAAAATTTTCCCCACATTGTGGATTGTCTCTTCACACTGTGTTTCTCTTGCTGTGCAGAAGCTTTTTAATAAGAAGATATCCCACTTGATTGTTCTTGCTAGTTCACATGCAACTGAGGTTTAAATCCCCCCATAAAAAGTACAACTTGTAGTGGAAGTTAACATCTGGGGGAAACTATTGTCTAAATGTTTTGTTTACTGGCATTTTAATGTTTTTGTCCTTTTTTATGTAGGGGTTTTCTTCCTACTAGAAACCATGGTTGCTTTGTTAAGAATAACTGTGTCACACAAATAGCTTACAAAAGTAGACACTTCTGTCTTAAGATTTATTTTACAATCCTCTCACCTGTATCCATCACCCGATTGCCTAAATTATGATATGAAAGATTTTTTCTTCTTAAAGCATTGAAACAAACTTGGAGATGCACGAAATTCTGAAAGATGCATCATCTGGCAGGAGCTTCTTGTTTAGCAGTGTTTGGACAGAATTGTATGCAGAATTTGAAGATGTTTCTCTTTAAGAGACATGAACAAATTTTGGCCCCAAATAAAGAATAATTATATAACATTAATTTGTATCATAACTGGAACATACTCAAATCCTAGTAGATGAGTTCTTAAAACTCCTGCTATAGAATCCCTAGATTGATAGTATACAACTTACCCCTCACTGTCGTAAAAATCAGGTAACTCTAAGTGTGTCCCAGCTGGATTTTGAAATTTTTAGTTATTTGCAATGAAAAGACTTAGTGTCCTTGCCACTGAAAAATAATGTGCAATACATAAAATTGGAATATCATTCTAAAGATAATAAGTATAAAGGAAAGAAAAAGTTTTTGCTTTCAGAGAATGAAATTTGCCCTATTTGTAATTCATTTAAGGTTGATAGCTTCTACAGACACATAGGGCGATTGATATAATGTAGTTTGCTGAAAGAAAATTACAATATCGAAATTTCTCTTTGAACTATTAAATTTCACTTGTCTTACCTGCCCCCCCCAAAAAACCCTAGGTTAACTTGCAATAAAATAAAATTCAAATGATCCTCATTCGTGAACATTAAGGTGTTACACTGATTTTAAAATTCTTGTGATTTTGCAGTACTTTATCATGCATGTAGTTATTTTATTATAAGTTGCTTAAGATACAGTATATAGTTATGGACTCATAGTGAAACTCACCAAGGTTTGTCACATGTAGTGAATTCAGCAGGAGAACAAGGTGTATGCTGTGCTGTCATTTGTACCTAAGAAAAGGATGGGAAGTGTTTTGGTTACTGATTGGATATCTCCAGATATACAAATACAGTTGACCTTCAAACAACGTGGGTAGGAACTTTGCAGACTTATTTACATGTAGATTTTTTAAAAATTTGTGACATTTGAAAAACTTTGCAGGCTGTATAGCCTAGAACTATCAAAAAATTAAGAAAAACATTAGGTATGTCATGACTCTGTAAGATATACGTAGAAAATAGTCTCATCGCTTACTGCCAAAAAATTGCACAAATCTATTTTAAAAAGTTAAAATTTACCAAAATTTACTCACATAAGCAATTACAGATCATGCATGGCTCTGTGATCTGAACAATGTGAACATTCATAAAGATACTGCATAAAATTAAGTCATAACTGCATAAAATTAACAATAGTGCATACTGTAGTATTGAAATATTTTTGCAGTCACCTCCTTGTCACTGTTGCAGCATTCAGGCATTGAAAGTATCTGCTTAAATGCTACTGCGTAAAGCTAATCAACTCCGGTTATTTCTATGGGAACACTTCATTTCTCCAGTAAATTGCATATTTTAGCGAGGAGCGATCTCTGATGATTCTCCAACATTTTTACCTTATATAATACATAAGCAAACTTGCGATCATCGATCTGTGTTATCAGCAAGGCTTTCAGTCAACAGGCTTAGCTGTTAAGATTTTGGGGAGTCAAAGTTTATACTTGAATTTTTGCCTGGGGTATGGGTAGTGCGGGTGCTGAGATCCCCTGTATTGCCCAATGATCGACTGACTGGTAATATCAGATACCTCTAGAGAAAAGAAAGAAGCCAGGGAAGCCAGGAGAACTTTTCTGTATTTGCTCATTTGCTCTACTTGAAGCATTTTAACCAAATGCATTACACACATAGTTAAATCACTTAGCTTTCTGTCATTCTGAAATTGGTATTCTAAGGAGAGGACCGTTTTTCCTTCCTATTCCACATTTCATAGCTGTCAGCTACACACAATAAAACAGTTTGAGTTGCACCAAGGAGGATGTGGGCCCCAATCCTGTTTCCACTTCCTTCTAGCATTCTGACTTGGTGCTTGTACCTCTTTAATTGTTACCTGAATGATGCACAATATGATCCTGAAAATCCCTACCTTGCAGGGCTGTCATGATGCTTAAATGAAGGAACATCTCTAAAAGCATAGTGCAGTGTTTAGAATGCAACATGTACTCAAGAAATGGTTGCTTTTGTGTGCTGGGCAGAAATTATATGCCTGGCCCATAATGGAGTGAATACTTAATCTAACATAAATAAAACCAAAGAAGATAGAAAAGGAATGGAAAGTAAGAAGAAGAGGGGGAACAGCAGCCACGGACAAGGCAACAAAGAGAATTCCAGATACTTGACGTGAAAACAACAAAACAAAAAGACTCGTGAAAGAAAGAAATAATCACAGAAAATCTGTAGAATCCGTGGTTAATATGTGATCGTCTCTTGCTCGTATATAGCAATGAGCAATTGGAATTTGAGTCAAAACACAATGTTATTTATATTAACACCCTCCACAAAGAGAAATACTTAGAAAATAAATCTAACAAACTATGTATAAAACCTAGAGGGAAATTGTAAAATTTTATGAAAAAAACCCTAAATGAATGGAGAGATATTTCACACTCATGAATAGGAAGATTTAATATTACTATGATGTCTCTGGTTTTGTTTGAACTCTCTGTATTATTCCATTTTCTCTCTTCTGTATGTATCAATTCTACTTCCTAAAAAATTAGTGGTTGCCCTAGGGTTCGCAGGGTACCTCTATGACTAATCTAAGTTCACTTTCAGATAATTTTATACTGCCTCACTGGGGGTGCAAGTACTTATAACAGTGTCCCCAGTTCCTTTTTTCCATCCATTTAACATTGCTATCACTCATTCCACTTTTCTGTAAGCTAGAATCCAGAACACTATTATTTTTTATATTATTTTCTATTATTTTTTCTGAACACACTGTTGTGCTAGAACAAGAGTAAGAGGTTTATTTTCTCTTAATTTGTTCCTTCTGTGCTTTTCCCCCCTTTCTTTACGTAGTTTCAGATTTCTGATCCATATTACTTTCCTGCTCTCTGAAGAACTCCTAATATTTCTTATAAGGCGAGTCAAAAAATTGTACATTTCATTTGTCTAAGAAAGTCTTTCCAGCTTCCTTTTGAAAGAAAGGCTTTCAGAGTTACTTTTGAAGATGAAACACAATTTTACTCTTTTGAAAGATAATCTCATTGAGCACAGATTTTTAGTTTTTGTTTGGTTTTTTTTTTTTTTTTCAGTGTTTTAGATACTTTACTCCACTAACTTCTTATTTGGATGGTTTCTGAAAAGAAGTTTGATACAATTGTTACCCTTTCTCCTCAATAAGTAAGGCATTCCCTCCCATACTCCCGTATTAATATCCAGCCCCTTCTTGCAAGATATTGTCTATCTTCTATTTTCTGCAGGTAATTATCTTCTGCCTTGGTGTAGATTTCTTACTATTTATCCTGGTTGCTTTCTCTGAGAATCCTGGATCTGTACTTGGTATTTATCATTAATTTTGGAAAATTAATGATAAACTGCTTCTTGAAATATTTTTTCTTTCCTCTATACTGTCTCCTGTGGTGTTGCCATTATAGTTAGGTCATACTTTTTGCAACTGTTCCACGCTCAGTCTTGGTTATTTTATCTTTTTCATTTTTTTTTCCTTTGAATTTCAGTGTCAGAAGTTGCACTAAAATCTCTTCAAGCCCTCGATTATGACCAGTAGATTGATGAACATTTTAAAGCCAGTTTTATTTAAAATGCAAGAGAGGATTGTTCCTTAACCTTCAGAGTAAGAATTCCAAGAGGTAGACTCAAGAAAGTAAAAAACAAAACAAAACAGAAACAAAAGAAAAACTCAAGGAAAGGGTTGAGCCCCTAAGGCTCCCTCTACACTTGAGATTCCAGCATTCCTCAACTACAGGGTCAAGCATTCCTGCTGACACTGGCCTCCCCCACCCCGCCCATCTCTCCAGTTTTGGGGTCCACAGTTTCCACTGTGACTTCATTTCCCTGATAGATCTGAGGAGACTGGGAGATTTTCAGTTTGTTTAGCTTTGTTTAGTTTGTTACAAAAATACAGGAGTAATAACTCCAAGTTTGTTACACGCGGGACAAAAACCTGGAGGTCCAGCAGATATGGTGGTGAAGGCCAGTAATCCCAGCACTCTGCGGAGGGACAGGGAGGAGGATGGCAAGTCAGAGAACAGCCTGGGAAGCTTAGCGAGACCCCGTCTCAGAATCAAAAAAGTGCTGGGTGTAGCTCAGCACGGAGGCCCTGTGTTCAGTTCTGGGGGGGGAGGAGAGGAGAGGAAAGAAGGGAAGGAAGGAAGCTGAAAACTCCTTGACATTTCTTTGTAAATTCACGCCGAAGATATCTATCATAATTGAAAAGTGGTAGTGTCAATTTTCAGTCTGTTACTCAGACAAATACACATATTTGTTTTGCTTTGATTTTTGAAAGGAAAATAAAGTTTTGCAATCTGTACTATTTCCTAAGCACTTTCCTTTCTAAGCACTTTAAAAAAAATTTTTTTTGTTGTTCTTGTTATGAGTAGGTTGCAGAAGACAGAGAAAAAGGTTAAGTGCAAAAATAAGCCAAGAATCACTTACTGAAAGCCAGATCTTCTGTAGTCTGATATACTTTAAATTAGGTGCATCCGGTGTGTTTTCCTCAAAAAATTTTTTTTTGAAACTGTAAATTGAATACAGGATCTTCACAGATGAGATAGGGTCTTCCTAAGTCACTAAATTGCCCAGGGTGAGCTTGAACTTGTGATTCTCCTGCCTCAGCCTCCCAAAGGGCTGGGATTTCAGGTATGTACTGCCACATCCTGCTTGTGTCTCACTTTTTAAAGGCCCAGTCAATGTTCCGTGTTTTTAAGCAGTAATCCAAAATCCCAGTTTTACCTTGCATTCTTCTCAATCACTGCTTATTACCCAAGTAATTATGGATTAGGGGTTAATGCAGTCATTTGAAAGTTCAATAAAACCTTCGTTTATAAGTGTAACACTCATTCCAGAAAAATGCTTGTAATCCAAAGTACTTGCAATGAGCAAATTTCCCCTTAAGACATAACGGAAGTGCAGATGATTCATCCCACAACCCAAAAACATTCATATAAAAATGATTACAACTCTGTAATATAATGCAAAATAATAAAGAAAATATGCAATATAAAGAGAAATGAACAAATTAACCTGCACTTACCTTTGAAAACTTTCATGGCTGCTATGAAGAAGACAAGAGAGAGGAGGGTGACTGTGTAGGATGACTTGAACTATCACTAACAGAATCACTGCTACCTATTAGCTCAGTGGAATCTTTTTCTTTTCATGCAACTTTATCAAGGAACCTCGCCAATGACCCTTGCTTTTATTTCTCCTTTTGAGAATTTCATAGAAATGTGACACTGCATTGCCATTAAACAGATTCTTCACTGACGCTGCTATAGCCTTCTTAACGTGGTGCTTTTCTACAAAATTTTGCAGTTTCCCACATTTTATATATCTTAGTAGTTTCATTTCAAGTAAGAAATTCCTCTGCTCTTTTCTCCTCCTCCTCTGCAGACCAGATTTCTTCTATTACCTCTTGCTGTTGGGAGCCTATCACCCACAATACCACAGCGGGGGAACCATTGGCTCAGTCATGATGACATGATGTTCGGCATCATGTATTACTCACATTGGGAGATACTGCTTCTTTATCAGTTAAAATTCATTAGAAATGTTGGCTTATCTTGCAGAACAAGTAATCATAATTCAAGTTTTTACTGTAATCTTCTAGACTACTTAGAAAGTTCTGCAAGACTCAGGGATGGTGGTATATGTGCCTATAATTCCAGCATTTGGGAAGCTGAGGCAGGAGGATTGCTGTGAGTTTGAGGCCAGCCTAGACTACACACTGAGTTCAAGGCCAATCTGAATTACGTAGTGAGACCCTGCCTCCAAAAAAAAAA
Organism: Fukomys damarensis; assembly: GCF_012274545.1. Lineage (NCBI taxonomy): Eukaryota > Metazoa > Chordata > Mammalia > Rodentia > Bathyergidae > Fukomys > Fukomys damarensis. Next base: position 5,691,075 of record NW_022900933.1, read on the forward strand.
GAGAGAGAAAGAAAAGAAAGTTCTACAAAGTGAGTTGCAATGAACCTTGAACATTTATAAAGATTAAAATGCAATTAAATAAGATTGCTGATCAAGATACACACAAATAGTAATAAACTAAATGTATTTATTAGTAGAAGGTTGGTAAAGAAAATGATTTAAAATTTTATCATATGGGAAATATTGCTTTTTAGAATTTTGATATTTAACACAATTGCTTCAATTATGGAATACTATATGGTTCCTTTGTGATTACATAAAAAACAGTTGGCTGTAAACCAAGTTACACAGACATAAAATATATGCTACACTTTTTAGGAAAGGCAAATTTGAGTTATTATGTTTAGGCCTTTTGAAATGTTAAAAAAAATTTAAGCGGTTTAGATTTGCTATTACAAAATGCTCATCGTTTGATATTCTAAACATATACCATGATTGTAATCACTGGCCAGAAATATTTACAAATATGAAATGGGAAATGATTGAATATCTCTGCATCTATCCCCATATGTCAGGGTGGGAATGCCCTGGGCAGTTCCATGTTGAAAATAGAGAATACAGGTGGATTTATTCTTGATTTTTTTTTTTTCTACTGGAGATTGAACTCAGGTCCTTGTGCTTGTGAGGCAGGCAGTGGAACCACTGGGCTAAATCCTCGGCCCTAGGTGGATTTAGTCTAACATGATTAGAGTATTTGAAGAGTTAAAACTTAGCTACCCTGTAGCAGAAGCCCAAGTAATTACTGCTAGCAGAGGCACAAAACTAGGGATCATTATGGTGTGGATAAAAAATGTCACCCAAAATGTTCAGTTCAGAGGTGGGGCTTTCAGAAGGTAATTGGATTGTGGAAATTGGATATTTTCATAGGTGAATGTGCTATTAAAAGGTAAGGCCTGATTGGAAAAAGCAGGTCAACCTAGAAGGATATATCCTTCCCCAATCCTTTCTTCTCTGTCTTGCTCTTCCATTGTCACTGTGTCCTGGCCGACAGGAGGTGAGCACCTTTCCTTTGACTTGCCTTTCTGCAGTGAGTTCCTGCCTCAGAATCAGGTGACCATGGACTGAAACCTCTGAAACCAGGAACCAAAATAAACCCTTTCTTCTTTAAGTTATGTACATCAGGTATTTTATCCCAGCTACAGAAAAGTGACTAATACAAAAACTTAGTACTGTAAGTGGGGTCATTGTTGTGACTAGACCATATGGTTAAAAAGTCTTAAGAATTGATTTTCAGGGAGAATTTGAAAAGCTTGGATAATTGGGATACAGGAAGCCTAGAAGGCTACAAGGACTTGATGGTCAATTCCAGTGGGAGCTCAGAAGATCAGGAATGCTGATAGAAATGTGGACAATAAATAATGTGTTCGTGAGATTTCAGATGGAAATCACAACTTTACTGGTAATAGCACTAGAGGCCATTCATGTTAAATTCTGGCAAAGAACTGGTCTACATTTTGTCCAGGCCCTAAAAACTTTGCCTAAGGCTGAGTTTAAGGGTAACAGACTAATTGATCTGTGTCAGGAGCGATTCTACATAATTTTGGGGAAAAATCGTTTCACAATTAAATTATGATCAGGCCCAGTTTTCCTGCTGAGAGGCCAGACATGGTATGTCAAGATATAATTCCAGTTTTGCCTTTGGTCAGGGCTAAAACTGCAGTGGTTCCACAATGCTGTGACACTCAAGGGCATGATTGCATCAGCTGAAGACATCCTGGTTCCTTGAGAACCGAGTAGTAAGAGAAAGATTTCACCTGGGGAGGGACAAATTCCTAATAAACATCAATTCCTCATGGACCTAGGATCTTCATCAACATAAGCTGCTCATTGTCCTAGGATTATTGCTGCCCTCTGAGCCATCTGTCATTCTCTTGATGTACTGAATAAAGATGTGGCAAACTTGGAGTGCCTTTGTCTTTGCTGCCCAGAGCAGCATTGATCAGGCCAGAAGCTCAGCTTCTTCTCTAAGTCTTAGTTCCTATCTTTATTCATTAATTCACCTTGTGCTGCCATGGCTCACAGGAGACCAGGACTCACTGCAGGGGTTCTGGTAACATCCACTTTCCCTGTTCCCTACAGATCCAGTGGAAGAAATTTCAAGACAGCACAATGTTCAGGGAGTGGCATGGGTATTCCTGGCTGCCTTTAGCCAGATTTACAGTGAAAATCAGTAAGAAAAAAACACAGAAGATTTTAAAAACTTAACAGTTTGGCCAGAAAACACATGTAAGGAAACTTTGGGCCAAAGAAGATATAGTTGGTGAAGAAATTAGTGCTATTAAAATGAAGGCAAGTATTTTGCACTGGTATAACAGGAAAGATATCGTGAAAGCGCCTTAGGAATTGACTGGACCTCACCTATCACAGGCTCAAGGGTATAAAAATATGAAGGGTTCTTCTTTGAAAAGAGATCCCAGGGGTGCTCTGTTCACTTGGGGCCACCAACGAAGGTGTTTCCCCACTTATAGCCATCCTGACAGTCACAAGTCACTGCAGCTATGGCCCAAGAAAGCCCCGCTACTTCTTGCACTGATCAGATTTCAGTGTTTTTCCTGTGACAGTGGTTTTGCAGGCATGCAGAACACAAGAGTTGTGGAGTCATAGTTGCTTCCACCCAGATTTCAAAGGAATCTAGGGAACATGGGGCTGGATCAGAGTCCCTGTTATGAGCCCCTTGGAAGGGAGATGCATGAAGGTGAGAGAGTGAAGTCAAAGCTGCAATACAGACTTTGGAGAACTTGTATATTCCAGGAACAAAGAAGATCTGTCAAGAAAAGCTGTGGGTAATAAGAAAAGCCAGCCCAAGGGAGGCCATGTGAACCACAACCAGTGATGCCACGTGGCTGGCACTGCCCAAGCCCTTTGGGACTCACATCCCGCCAGCCTGTGATCTGGATGCTAGACATGGAGCAACAGGGCTTAATGTTTGTCCTACTGGGTTTTGGCCTTTCTTTGGTTTAATTCCCTTCTCTTTCCCTGTTTCTCCCTTTTGGGAGTATCTGTTCTGTGCCTGTGTAGCTTGGGTTTTTATTTGGGTTTTTTTGTTTGTTTTTGCAGAAATGCATAGCTGAGAGTTGCCTTAAATCTCAAAAGAGAATTTTGGCTTGCACTTTTGAGCAATTCTGGAAATGAGACTTTTGAGATTCTTGGAGATGTACTAAATCCTTTTCCTATAACGAGATGAGCATGAACCTTTTGGTGTCAGCGGTAGAATGTCATGGCTTAAATAAAAATATGCTCCATAAAGCTCATACGCATAGGGTTGGGGAATGGGAAGATGTTTAGGTGATGCAAGCACTAACCTCCTCAGTGGATTAATGCATGGATGAGTTCATAAACGAATGTGCTGCTAGGTGGTGGGAATTGCTCAGAAGAAACAGGACAGTGGGGATGCATCCTGGAAGGGTACACCCTGTCCCCAGTGTGTCTGTCGGTCTCCCTCTCTCCCTCCTCTGTCTCTTCCCTTCTCTGTTTCCCAGCTGCCATTAGGAGAGCAGCTTTGCCCTGACATTCCTTCCACCATGAGTTTCTGCCTTGGAGCCAAGTGACCACGTACTGAAACTTCTTAAACTCTTCGTTAAAATAAACCTTTAAGTTATGTATGTCAAGCATTTTGTCCTAACAACAGAAAGGTGACTAATACAGGGATAATAACAAGAATAATGAAAACAAGACCAGCAACATTTGCTTATGTGCCATGTATTTCTCCAAATACTTTATAT
>NW_022900933.1:5694868-5696396 GCF_012274545.1 Fukomys damarensis
ATATAAAATCAGTCATCCATAATTTCATGGTATAAATACTACTTTTCCGTTTTATAGGTGAATAAATTGAGGCATAGAGGGTTATTTTGCTGTACTCAAGCTTACTCTTTATTCTGGGGCTATTGTTCTTAACATTGCATTTTCAGAATCTTACATTAAAAAGTTGGTTAATTTTTTTTCCACAATGAAAAAGAAAATACAATTAATTGGTTTTGGTTCTTTTCCTTTTTCGGATAGTTCACGTGGTCCTTTTGGAGAATAAACACCATTTGTGTATAACACAACACCATCGTATTATAGGTCCGAAACACAAAAATACCATGAAAATCAACCTGCAATCATAACTTCATGTATCCGCTGATCAGTGCAAAAGGGGAGCTCTATGCCTCGGTGGTTGTTATAGTAGCATTGGGTGGTATGTCCTGTAGGCCATTATTTTTATCCTGGAATGTAATGTAAATCCACTACAGATAGCCACCTTGATATATAATCCAAGTTTAGATGGTAGCAATATACTAATCAGGTAAAGATAAGAAGTAAAATGTCAAGTAAAGTAGAAAAATTGTAAGTCCAAGAATCATATAAGTAGACGATCATCTGTATAACACAGTAAAATATAGTTATCTTCTATTTCGAAGTCAAATATAAAACCAATGACAAAATGTTAAGGACACCAGTTGGGTAACCCTATGCTATTAATTTTTGCAAAAGTAGGGATCTCTTTACACACACAAATGTGTACAACTTTGTGTAAACTGAAATGGAGTTTGACCTTGAAGTAGTATTTTTGTTTCCCAGTTTGCAACGCAGACCACATATGTGCAAAACTAAAGTTGACTGGCCATTGCTCAAACTGTCCTAGGATAAAACTCCAAAGTTGGAAGTCCCTTCCTTTAATCTTTCAACAATAATAGTACACCCCCGCCCCAAGAACCTAGTGTAAAGCAGGGGCTTATTTGAGCTGATAAGTTTTCATTAAAAAAAAAAAAAAAAAAAAAAAAAAAAGACAGGCCTAAAACTCGGGCTTCCAGGGACAAGCAAATTTTATGCAGAAGTTTCCAAAGTCGTGTTAGGAAATGGGCATTACCGGCTACCCCACCTAGTTAACTCTTGTTGGGCAGCCCCCCGCCCTGGTTTGGAGAATTCTCCCTCCAGTCTATACCTCCAAACGCTAAGCCCCGAACTAAAGCTGGTCTTCCTCCTTTTCTGAATTCATTTAAGACTGTCTTTAACGCTTTAAAAAGCGGCAACTAAAAGTCTCTCTGAAGCCATTTTTCCAACTCTTTTCCTGAATTTCAGGTTTCTGTCCACAACGTATCAAAGTAATTCCTATCTCTATTAAAAGCTTAAGGTAGTTTGAGATTTTAAGTAAGACTCCCCTGCGACTTCAACTAGTTCCCGTGAAAGCTTTACAGCTCGAGGAACGTGCGTTACACTTTCTACCGCGTCGTCTGCCTCGTGGAGCTTCCGCACTGAAGAGCTGCGGCCCAGGGCGAGGCGGGCGGCCCGGCCGGCACCTGGCGAGGAG
>NW_022900933.1:5697751-5753680 GCF_012274545.1 Fukomys damarensis
CTGGCCGGGTGTCTCTGCCTTTGTGCCCCGGGGATCACCCGCGACGGCCTTCAGATGTTAACTTTTCCGTTTGCACGTGCGGATTTTGTTTCGTTTTTAGTCCCCTTGAAAAAAAATTTTTTTAAAGAAAAACTTGCTTAGCTTCGGTGTAGGGAAATAACATTTTAAACAACTTCAGAATTGGATATTTGGGTTTGTACTGCCTGTCACGAGGGCCCAGACGCTGTAAATGAGTATATGCCTCATTCATCCCTGAAAAGATCTTAGTGAAAATGTTGTGCTTAGGCAAACAGTTTTAATGAGATGGGGAAGAAAGTATGTGGTTAGAACAAGCGTAATGCTGCGGGAAAGTAAGTGGTGCGGTAGAATGTTCACAACGCTCGTTTTCCTGAATTGAAGTGTATTGAACAAATATCCGAATTAAAAATCATTGTTGGAACTTAATGCAAGTTTATAACGATCACGTTCAGGGTTATGGATTATGATTCGAGTCCGTGGTATTTAAAGTGACACCTCCCGTCGGTCCCCAACACAATGTTATCTAATATTTTAACCTTGAGAAAATAATTTTGAGAGATTGAAGAGTTATAGTACAGGTTGTGGTTAGTAGGCTGGATTTATCGTTGAGGCTTTCCATTCTCCTGGGAGAGATTAATTTCCCTTATCAGTATCAGCAGAAGATAAACTTGTTTATATTCTTGCTTTCCCGTGGATCCCTTGTCTGGGTCCTTACTGATTTCTTGCCTGAGTCCTTATTCAGTAGGTTTAGTTCTCAGTTTCTGTACACTGAAGGAAACACAAAATTTAAAAAGTGAGCAGTTGAGTCTAGCCCTAATTCCAAGAGTTAAGAGAATTAGTTGCAGTTAATTGTGTAGACGTGATTACAGTGCTGAAATGATGAGCTTGCTACATTATAAACCTAAGGCAGTTTACCTTTGTGTGTAGTGACAGTTTTTATCCTTACAAACTGAACTCTTTAATGCCATGCATTGTTACATACCGGTCATTTTTCATATACAATATTAAGTTCATTGCTGTTCATCAAAATTTAAGGGTATGAAAAACAGCTTTAAAATGAATGAATTAACTATTGTGCGTCAGCCCTGGCGCTAAATGAGTTTTTGGATTTTCCGAAGTCCTGTTTGAGTTTTTCTCATTGGAAAATTTAGTAATTTTGGATCAGATGGGATTATATTTCTTACTGTAGACTTTTTAATATAAGTTTAAAATAATATAAGCTATAAGTGGTTATTCAACAATCTTTAGATGCTGTTGATTATAGCTACATTAAGGGGTTTTTTTTAAAAGAACTAAAATTAAGGGATGGGAATTTTCTTGCAGTTTTCTCATTTTAAGTGAGCTCTCAAAGTGGGGAGAGGGAAGTCAATTTTGTCTTTAAAGTAAGATCTAGAATACTCAAAAATCGGAAGGAATCAGAACAGAATATGTAAATAGATTTAAATAAGGCATTTCTTATTGGTTCCCTGTTATTTGGAGCTGGGCTCATTTGATAGCACATGCATATACATTTTTATATTTTGAAAGAATGTGAGTGAAGTGGTTCATTGTTTCTGTTTCAAGCTTCAGGTTAAAATCCGTCAAAGCTTTCCTAAGCAGTTATTGGATCATTAAAGTAAAAAATAAAACAAAACTCTGAGAGTAGTTAGTTATTAATTTCTTTAACTTTGTCCACTAAAAGAACCTCTCGTTTATTAGTAAACTTTTTTCTCGTTGCACTTTAGTTTTTCTCCTTGTTTGAAGAATTAGCTTGTCTCCTGTTTTATGTTTTAGCACAGAGGATATGGTGGCAGACACCTCTTAAGTTAGAAGTTATCAGCCTCCAGCTCCTGTCTCAGGAGTGTATTCCATTTGAAACAATGTTAATAATGAACGTCTTAACAGTTACTGTGAAGGTTAGATGAGATGATACATTTAAATCATTTTGCCTCAGTGTCCTGGTAACACTCTGTGGTTTTAAAAATAGATACTATTTGTAGTTCTGCTTCAGACTTCCACAATGCTTAAAGCTCTTGTTTTGCAAATCCTTCCAAATATTTTTCAGTTTTTTAAAGTATCTGTCCTAGAGGGACTTCATTTTAATAGTGGATTTAGAACTTGAAAAGGGGCTCTTTCCTTTTAAAGTGATACATCCCTGAGTCATCTTAGCCTCTAGCATCAGTTATATTTCTTGAGCATCTAATCTACTCTAGGATCCCTCTTTACAGTTCCTCACCCAGTATGTAATAGATTTAACATAACAACATAAACTGGGTTATTTTAAATTTACTCTGGATTCTAGTCATAGACACGTACTAATCATGCCGTTCATTTTAGCAAGATATGTATAACATGTTTCTCATTGGAAAATTTAGTAATCTTGGATCTTGTAATAATTTTGGCACTAGCTGTAACTTAAAACATTTTTTTTTGTTCTGATGCCAAAATTTAGATGATTTTATAAATATCCTTATTGAACATGAATGAGAAAATACTGTCATTGAAGCACTTGCATTGGTAGAAAAATCATCCTTTGCTTATGAACTTCTCGAGTCAAGATATTGGCTTCCATCTCAAGGCAGTGTTTCAGTTGTGTATTTTTGGTCTGATTTTTGTGGCTCAATTTGTATGAAATATATTAGTGCCTTCTACATATATGTGCTTACTGAACAATCAGGTTGTTTTAAATTGTTGCTGTTCACTCCTACTGTTCAGTACAAAGCACTTAGTGCAGTTGGGAGAATATCTGATCTTTGTACCTGTCAACATCTGTTGGCTTTTGTCGTTCTAATAATGATGTCTAGGCTCATCTTAGATTTTGTGTTTACATTTTATTGTGTTTCAAGGATGCTGTGTAGGAGGTTGAAGGGGATAAGCCTTTTTTTTTTTTTTGGTGCTCAGATTGAACTCAGGACTTTGAGCTTGCCAAGCAGGCACAGAGCCCCTAAGCTAAATCCTCAGTTCTCTTTACTTTTTAAAGAACTTAAAATAGTTTATGATGTTCAGTGTTGAAGTAAATTGTTACTGTGCATGATGTGAAAGATTGGGTTAAATTACTATGCTTACTCGTAAATGTCTTCTCATTTTGAAGATGTAGATATTTGAAATACTATATCTCTTATGTAAGATTGTTAATATTGGTCTGTCTCACAACCAGGAGAAAAGAATCTAAATTTAAATATGTTGTTGGATTAATTTTATATCCAGAAATTGATTTTAATTTACTTGGGAACTAACTTGATTTTAACTATCAGAGAAAGAGGGAGGAAGGGAAGGAGGGAGAGACGGGAAGGGAGGGAGGGAGGATGAGAGCCAGTTTGCCAGTGGAAGCTTTGACAGAAATTTCATTAAGTGCCTTTCAGATGGGAATTTTTCTAGTGATTTAAAAAGATGCATTCTAGTTATGTTTTCAGAAAAAAATACTTAATATAAAATAATGTATACTTCTTCTGTTGTTGATAAAGCCCCATTTACTTAGTAATTTTTCAGAAATTTATTAAAAACCATCCCCAAGATGTTATCTTTTAGTTGTTCTAGTGATTTCAATTGTCATTTGAGTGTTTCTTTATTTTAAAATTTCATTTGATAATACTAACCATAAAGATTATTTCAAGGTGTGATTTTGAAAATTTACTGACTTGTAGGTGGGGAAAATTTAGTGAAGGAGCCTAACAATTTTGTTTCTTGTTTTGAAAGTCACATTATATTTAGGCGCATAAAAAATACTTGTTAATGTTGCAGTTTTCACTCATTAGTGACAAGTGGTTTTGTATTTGTCTCCTTTTTTTGTACAGTTTGTGAGAATATTTTTCCAACTAAAAACAATAAATGTAAGTTTTATGATAAAAATCAATAAGGCTGAAAGGCAAAAGGTTGAAGTCTTTAAGGCTGTATCTGTTCTTTTTTTAATCTTATTGACTTTATTGGTACTTTTTACGTATACAGAACAGTTACATTCATCTTTGGGATCATATGACAGATCTTGGTTCTCATTTTTCATCATACCCCTGCCCTCCCTTCACCCTCTTCACCCTACCCTGTTTACAAAGACTGTTTTCATTTTTTCCTTTTCTTGTATTTTTTCTTGTCCCTTATTTCCCTTACCCTTCCCATTTCCCATAAACATTTAGCCGTTTTCTTCCTGTTTCACATTATCACTTATACAATTTGTATAGCTATACAGTTTAAACTTTTAGTTTTTATGAATCTTTTATATTCAGATGCTAAGCAAATTTCTTTAAAGTGATCTCTCCTATTTTCCATTATAAAATTGAATTACATTTCCATGGACTAAATTCCAAATAAATTGAATTTGAAATTTGTGAAATTAAAACGACGCAGTGAACTTTTAGTATTTGAATGAACAACTGACTAGCTGGAGAACAAAGAGAATGCAGAAAATTTTAAGGTTTATAAAGGATGATTTAAAAAAATTTTTTAAAGTCTACATTTTCCTTTGTCCCTTGGCCAACTTTTCAAGAGAATTTTTCTTTTGATTTGGGATCTTTAGAATTTTCATCCATCTTGAGTTTTAATTTTTGTCACCTTTTTGAAATTTACAGTGTTAGAGCCAGGCTACAGAACATATTTTGTTAATAAATATATAGCTATGAAATATGTAGTTATCTTTCAAAGTAACTCAGCACCCTGTAAGGTGTGTTAAAAGTGCCTTTCAGTTCTGTGTATTCACTGAGCGCAAAAAAAAAAAAAATAAAAAATCTGTGTATGACTCTGAAAAAATCTGCTAGGTAAATGTGTGAAAGTATCTTTACTCTTGTTTCATCCTTAGCAAACTTTTATTAAATACGTGTGATATAGCTGCTAGCTCATAGTGGAGCCTGACTGTGAGATTCCACTGTGTACTCCTGGGTAAAATAATGAACTTCCTGGAGGATCCATTTCCTATGTCGTGAGGACTGATTTTGTGTGTTTTCCTTACAACAGTATGTGACACATGATAAATACGGCTTGTATAAATTGTAATTGTTGTTGTGTAGGTAATTGGTGTAGGTGTTATAATAATGACTAAGGAATAGATGTTCTCAGAAATGCAGTCTGTTGGAAGACTCAGCCATGGGGCAAATTTTTAAATACAGTTTTATTGTAGGCGGCCATAAGTTATCATACTGTTATATCCTTAAGGAATGTATCTGGTTCAACTCTGTTGTACTAAAATAAAAATATTGTAAAATTCTTGGAAAATTAGGTATACGTCAGACCTGGTTTCCTGTGACCTGGCTGTAATTTGGCTCTTTCCAGAGAATGCGATTTGTATATGAGTGAATTATGTGCATTCCTGTTTGTAGTATTTAAAAAATAGTATAACATTGCTTTACTGATTATATAAATATTTTTTCTTTTCAAAAATTGTACAAATAATGCATATATCTGTTCTCATTACAAAAATTGTTAAACCGAGTAAAAATCGGAAAGGCCCCTTTACCACTATTATCGCAGTCACCCCTACCTACTTGATCAAGTTACTACTCTAAATAGCTGTGTCTCTCATGGAGCCTTTTCATGTACATAATTTATTATTTACATAATTTATAATATGTTTGTTCTGCCTGGCTTTGCATGTTTTACATATGTTATCTCATTTAATCCATTTGCATATAACATTACAAATTGTCTATCTTTTGTTGTTAATATAAGAGCGCCTTCATTTCTTTGCTACTTAATATTTCTTAGCATTGGCTGTACCATAATTTAATGATAAGTAACTAGAAAATATGCATGTAATTTTGCCATTTAGAGATAACTACTGTTAATATGTTACTATATTTCTTTTTGTATTTTTTTATATGTGCATATACACATGTTTTCATAAGCTACAATTATACAAGTCTGTGTACTTTTATTTCTTTTTTACTTTCTGCGAGAATTTCCTGCTTTAAATGTTTACAATAGTATTTTACACATTATAATGGCCTTAATACAGAGGCAGTATTTCTTGGTTAAAAGCATGGAGTGCATTGGATGACTGTAATCCCAGTTACTTTGGAAGCAGAGGCAGAAGGGTTCCAAGTTAGAGCCCAGCTTGGGTGACTTAGAGAGAAACCTGTCTCAAAATGAAAAAGTAAAAAGGCTAGGGATGTTGCTCAGAGATGGAGTGCTTGCCTAACCTGTGAGAGGCCCTGGGTTTAATCTCCAGTACCGAGGAAGAAAAGCACTGGCGTTGGTAGAGTGCCTGGGTTTGAACATTATTTCTGTCATGACCAGTAAGTAACCAGACTTCCCTGTGCTTTCATTTTCTTGTCTGTAATTGCCTCATAGTTAACAATATGGGAAGTATTTAAAACAATACCTTGTGTTAGACAGCAACGTTTCTAAATTTTCTTTTTAGTGTAAACTACTATAAAGGTCTTAGTTCATTATCAGGAACACTAAGACAAAATAAGACTTTTTGGTAACTCACTTTAGATGCCTACCTAATAATTCTTTTATTTAATTTTAGAACTTGATTGTGACTCCAAGACTTTGGTTTAAGAATATGAGAAATTTGAAATTAAAGTTATAAGAGCCATTTAGTAGCAGCTAACATCATCATTACTATTCTGAAGTTTATATAGCCTTTAAGAATTTTTAGGGCATCGTTATTAACACTATTTTGATCCACTAAATTTTTTCATTTTCTCACTACATAAGTACTGTTTTGTTTTGAGAATAACTCTTCAAAGAACCTCTGAGTGCATTTAAGTAGTACAGTTGACTATCACTTAGTGATATTCACTTAGTGACATGAAATTATGGTTCCAATTTTGAGCTTCCAAGTCCTCGTTTCATTTAATGTTGAAGTCATAATTTGAAGGATAATTGATGATTTTTAGTTAGAGACCAAATTCTTTGTTGACAGTGATTGTATTACAGTTAATAAACATAATCCACAGTGGTAACAAACTTAAAAATCTCTATAGTGTATTAAAAATCTACTGTATACCATGATAGTATAAGTACTTTGGAATGTCATGAAGACAACATATGACTGCTTGAAAACTTGAGATAAAGATTTCCAGACCTGTGATAGAGGCCTCAATAATTGCTGCTGTCATTCATATCTCTTCTTTTGATTGATTCTTTTACTGCCAATCAGAATCTGTGAGCTGCACCCGTCTCCAGGTCCTTGGATCATACTATGGGACCTTTCCCACTGTATGATTTAGTATATTACTAGGTTCAATTCCGTGCGTGCACAGACACACACACACTCCTACCCAATCATTCCTGTAATTCCTGTATTTGGGGCTTTAGATTAAATCTAAAGTTTCCCTACTATTAACAGTGTTATGATTGATAGCCTTTAATTTGTGGTTTTTTTCAATTCTAAGAAGCAGAATTACTGGGACAAAAATGTATGCATTTTAAAGCTTTCAGTACTGTGGGCTATTTATCTTCCAGAAAGTTTAAACTAGTTTGTACTTTTTAGCAGCATTTGAGTGTCATTTTGTTAAACATTATCATCATTCATGTGTGCTTTTTATTTGAAACCCTGGCAATTTGCAAATCTTTTTAGTCACAAAACAACTCAAGCTAGTTTAAGGGGTCAAAATGAGTTAGCAGCTCACACAGTCTGGCTTTGGTTTATGGAACAGTTAAATCCAGAATCTCAGCAGATGTCCTCAAGAGTATAATCCCGTATAACTTTGCTCTATCTGTGGATTCCTAGCATCACTGTGCTACTGTTCACAGTTAGGAAAAATAGTGAGGGGATAGCTTGGATCCACATGGTTTGTGAAGGAAAAATAAAGAGAAACTTCCTTTCCTAGCGTCTATATCAGGTTCCTGAAGAATAGTAGATAATATGGGCACCATGATGCACACTTGTAAGCCCAGCACTCAGGAGGCTGAGGGAGGAGCACTGCTGTCCAAAGCCAGCCTGGACTAATAGTGAAACCCTGTCCCAAGAAAGGGGGCGACCAGGGGAAGGGAAGGGGAAAAGAAGGAATACTAGTTTGCCTGGCTTGGGCTAATCATTATAAATCATATGAGTGGTGCTTCCTCGTTACATAAGTCAGATATCTTACAGATTATTTGACTATCTTGTTAATTATTATCGCTTTACACAGATGTTCTTAATGCTAGCATTGTAATAATGAGCTGTTGGTTTTTGTTACAAATCATCTGAAATCATCTTCTGTAGAGCTTTCTTTTGTGGGGAGGGTTTGAGACAGGGTCTCACTATGTATTTGAGACTGACCTGGAACTCACAATGTAGCCCAGGCTGATTTCAAACTCACAGTGATCCTCCTGCCTCAGCCTCCCAAGTGCTGGGATTATAGGTGTGCGCCACCACGCCCGACTCTATAGAGCTTTCTATGAAGAAGTCATTCTGTAACTATTCCTGCCATAACTTCTGGAAAGCAGAGTCTCTTCTATAAAGTAGTGTTTTCATTTCATATCCTTAAGAAAATGGTGGTAATAGCTAAACTTGAATTTTGCTATCTATATCACCTAAATAGCTGTGTGATCTTGCCAAAGTTGCTTTATTTCTCTAGGTCTCATTTTCCTCATCTATAAATTGGGATAAAATAGTTGCTTTATAAGATTTTGATAAAGATAAAATGATATATTAGTCCATATGAAACCCTCAGAATAATTCTTGGTACAATATGAGGGCTTAATTAAATACTAATATTCATAGTATTGTAGTATTAAATTGCTTTCTGAGAAGTTTCACTCCTTTGAACTCATATATTAATATTCTTGGTATCCTTCAAGCCTTCTGACAAAGACTGATGTCCTTTGGGCCAAGTCACTAGTGAACTTGTTTTCCTTAGTTTGATTTTTTTCTATGATTGTAGATTAACTGAAGTTACTGGGGTTTTTTATAGTCATATTATTCTAAAATAATTATTTTCTGTGGTGATAACAAAGGAAGAAAATTATTTTCAAGGATATATTAACTGATAGTGTATGAGACGTTAAGAAAGCCTACTTTCAGCTGGATATGGTGGCACATGTATGTAACCCAGCACTCTGGAAGGCTGAAGCAAGAGGATTGCAAGTTCCAGTCCAGTCTGAGCAAATTAGTGAGAACCTGTCTTAGGTACATGTATTGGTAGATGGACAGGTGGGTAGGTGGATAGAGAGAGACAGACAGACTGCAGATATGTGAGGGCTCAGTTTCAATCTCCAGTCCTATAAGATAGATGGGGGTGGGGGAGGGGCAGCCAGCCAGCCCACTTTTCTTATACTTCTGGTGTCAAGCATCTCACTAAATGTCATTTAATTTGTTCATAGAAGAAAAGTTGGGAAATGCCTGCCTTTGTAAATAATTAAAATATATAAAGTGAGTTATCTTCACTGTTAATGGAGGAGGGATACTTCTTTGAATGATGTAAGTTGACTTATATGCAGTCTCTAAAACACTCTTCAACCATTGATCATGATTCTAAGTATCTAACCAGTATGGCCTATAATAGATTATTGTTCATTCAGTAGATACTTGTGTATCTGATTTATTGAGCATAGCATTTTGAGTGATCAGGGCACAGTTTAATATTCAGCTTTTAGTGGTGAGTTGTTTTCTCATCATTTTGTTATTTTTTAGAATGATTTCAAGTTTGAAATCTTGGAAAATACTGACTTGATTTATGTTTTATTACTTAAATGTCAACTATTTAAAGGAACATTGTCTTAAGGTTATATTTACTCATTTATCCATCCATTTTTAAAATTGTCTTAAGAAAGTCTCATAAAGCATTCTCACGAGTGTACTCATTTTTAGCCATTGTGAATGTTAAATTCTCATTCCAGTAATTCTTAATTCTGACTACTGTTTGGATGTCATTTGCATCAAAATAATATTTACAAACTTTGGTATGCACCTAGTGACTTCTTAGTCTAATATGCTGTATTTAAAAATACAACCCTGTTCCTTTCAGTGCTCATTTGATACCAGGTGGATCAGAAGCAGCATCACATTTATAGCAAGAATTTAGATGTAGGTAGCAATCTCATAGATACAGAATATGCTTTTTATTTTATTTACACTGCTACTAAAATGAAAGTGCAACTTTGAAATCTCATAGACTGCATCTTCATCTCTGCTTTAGCTTTTTATTTATTTATTTGTTTGTTTGTTTGTTTATTTGTTTGTTTATGGGTACTGGCGATTGAACTTGGGTCCTTATGTTTGCGAGGCAGGCGGTGGAACCACTGAGCCAAATCCCCAGCCTGTTTTAGCTTTTTAAATTTATGCATTTTCCATCTTACTCAAGCAAATTACTATTTCAAGAATGTGTTCTTCTGAATACACATAAAGTTTAATGTCACTGACTTAAGTTCTGGTCTCAGGTTTATTGCACTCTGAGAGCATATAATAAGGAAAATAGAAAAAAATTTACAGGCAGAGCAGAGTACAGTTGGCTTGCATATCCTTGGGTTCCACACTCATGGATTTAACTAATTATGGATTGAAAATATTCAGGAAAAAGCTACATCTGTATTGAACATGTACAGAGTTTTATTCTTGTCATTGTTCCCTAATATAATACAATAAAACAACTACTTACACAGCACGGTATTGGGTATTAGAAAAACAGGTGATTTAAGTATGCTGGAGAATGTGAACAAGTTACATGGAAATTTTATGCCACTTTATATAAGAGACTTGAGTAGTCATTGATTTTGCAATATGAGAGGCTGTATGGAACCAGTTCCCTGAGGTTGCCAAGAAAGGGCTGTCAGGGAGAAGAATCAAAAGTAGGAGATATAATTTGGGGGAAGCCAGTAATGCAGTCATTACCTAAGGACTGTGATTTTTAATACTTGATGTTTGTGACATTCACAAAGGCATTAAAAGATGATTTTTAAAATACTATTTCAGAAAATTGGAAAATGTTCCACAATTATTGCATTCTTTATTGGTCATGTTTGAACTGTACTCTTATATTTTTGAAGCAATTATCATATTTTTATTAAATATACTTATTCTTACTGTTTTTGTCACTGAATTTCACCACTAGCTTTTTTCCATCAGTTGTTATTCACGCTACACAATGTTGCTCAATTCAGTTCTGCCTGATATAGTGCACTATATGTGTGTACATATGTAATTGTATTTAAAAATAAATTTTTCTTACATTTGAAAATTTGGTGACCTTTTGTTAAATTTTTGTTATAGATCTTGCTAATGAATCTCATATTGCTGTGGCTTAAGATTCATCTGAGTGCTTAGAATAATGTGCAAGAAAGCTTTGTTTGCAGAAAAGAATTTTTATTTTTAGATTACTTACATGGTATAAATCTCTCCTGATCTAGAATTGGTATTTAGCCTCTCAACAGTTCTCTGATTCCCAAATAAATATAAGGTGTTATGGCTTGAGTCTAGATGTACCCTCAAAGCCTCATGTGGTCATAGGTAGGGCTTTTTCAGAGGTGGCTGGATCTAAAGTGTGTGACAGTGAGATTGATTCGCTGTGTAATTCTAGGATCAAGGACACTAGGATTAAGGGTGTGGGTGCTGCCTTGTTATGGTTTATGTCTAGATGCCCCCCACACCCAAGCCTCATGTGGTCATAGGTGTGGGGCTTTTTCAGAGGTGGCTGACTGGAGTGTGTGCTGCTGTGATTAAGGGTGTATGATTACTAAATCAGTCTACTTATTGGTTTGGCAATACCCTAAAGCCCAATATCCTAGATAAAAGCATAAAGGGTACAGAAAAAAGCTGCTAAGATCCCTTGTTGATATGGTATCTTCTGCTCACCATACGCTGTTTTTCCTCTGAGACAAATGTCTGCTATGTCACCCTGCCTTGGAGCCAGCCAATTATGGTTCTAAGGACTGAAACCTCTAAAAATCATAAGCTAAATAAACCTTTCCTTCCTTAACTTTGGGTGTTGGGTAATTTGTCTCAGCAATGAGAAAAGTAACTAAGAACTTGGTACTGAGAGTAGGGTCATTGCTGTGATTATCTATCCTTGACCATGTGATTCAGGAGCTTTTGGGACTGGCTTGTGGAAAAAGCTTGCAAAGTTCATAGATGCTGGTTTAAGGAGAGATGAAATGCCTTAGGCTATACTTGATGAGAGATTCTGGTCTGTAGTCAGAAGACCAGAAGGCTGATACAAATTCTGCTGGTAGAGACCAGGCCCTGGAGGTTTTTTTCTGGGAAGAAGGACTGCATTGACTGTTGGACTTCATGATGTGTGTTATGGCTTTGCAAAAAGTTTGTCTGCATTTTGTTCTTGTCCAGAGACTGCCTGAGACTGAGATTAGGGGCAGTGGACCAATTAATCTGGCAGAATAAGTTTAAAGGCAGTCTAATGTTGAGGTGGTGGTGTGGCTACTATGGGGGGCTTTTAACCAGATTTATGCTGAGAATCAAGAGCATAGAGCACAGCAGAATGACCTTTAAAACATTTTGTCTGGCCAAAAGGGAAGATCCAATAAAGTTGCAGCCTGCAAAGATGGAAGAGAAGAAATTGGCCACTCAAAGACTAGCAAGAAATGGCCAAATATTTCAGAAGACAACAGAAAATGTTGCCTGAGGACATCATAAGAAACAACAGGACTCCAACTTCAGCAGCCTCAGTTACAAAGGTGAAAGACTGTTTTGAGAAGAGAGCCCTGGGGGCGCACCATGATCCAGAATGGTGGTAGTCTAGGGAAATTGTTCCTGGGATTTGGTTCATAGGCATTGGACCCCTACAGCTAGTAGAGAAGGAAGCAGAAGATGACCTTTGCATCATCAGTGTGGTGCTAGTTTTAGATACATGCAGAATATAAGAGTTGTGGGCCAGGAAGGCTTCCACCCAGATTTCAGAAGAAGGCCCGAGAGTCCAGGCAGTGTGTGAAGCTGTATGAAGCCAAAGGTACAGTGGAGTACCCAGAAGTTTGGAGAAGACAGGAGTGTGGATCATCTGAGGAAAATTGCAAGGAGGAAGCAGAGCCAGCCCAAGAGAGAAGCCATGGGAGCTACAGCTACCAGAAGAGTTACCGAGGTGGAGCCACCCAATGATTTTGGAATTCACAATTTGCCACAGATTGCCAGGGATGCTGGAAGTGTAACTGTGGGACTTCATGTTTATCCAGCTGGATTTTGGGCTTGCTTTGGTTCCATTCCTTTGTTTCCCTCATTTTGTACCTTTTGGAATGGTAATGTCTATCTTGTGCCATTATTGACTGTTGGAAGTGTTTAACTTTCTTTTCATTGGTACAGGGGCTTGCAGCTAAGAGTTTGCCTGAAATCTCAGAGGAGGCTTTGGACTTGGACTTTTCAGCAGTGTTGAAACTGTTAGGACTTTGGCAACTCTTGGAGATGAACTAAATGCCTTTTGCATAAAGTAATGTGTTGGAAGGTGGTCAGTATGGCTTGTGTCTCGATTTCCCTGCAAAGCCTCCTATTGCCATAGGTGGGGATTTTTCAGAGGTGGCTGGATATAGTGTTTGTGACACTGGGATTGATTCATGGTGCAATGCTAGGATTGAGGGATCTAGGATTAGGAGTGTGAGTGCTACCTTACCTAAGTAACCTAGAGAAGATAAAAGGGCCAGAGAGTCCTATGTTCATTGCTGGTTTCTTTGCTACCTTCTGTCCGCCATGAACTGTTTCTCTTCTGCTGTGCATACTGCCTTGGAGCCAGCAGATTATGGACTGAAACCTCTACAACTGTAAGTTAATTAAACCCACTCCTTTAACTTTGGGTGTCAGTTATTTTATCTCAGCAATGAGAAAAGTAGCTAAAACGTAAGGTATGCTAGATAAATAATGTGTGTGAGAAATATTTACTCTTAAGATGAGGATATCAAACTTCCTTTCATCACATTTTCCCATAATTCTTAAAATTCAGAATGCTGGATTATCCTGTTAGCTATATAGGAAGAGACTAGAAAATAAGCCAAAAATATGGCAATTAGAAAAAAATATAAGAATCTTACCCTATCAGGTGAGCTTTACTTTTATTTAAAATGCTTATCCAGATAATCACAATAAATCCAAATAGTCCTCCTTGTTCATAGTACTGACATAGTTATGGTGATTAATTAAATTTTTGGGTTATAGGATCACAGGAGCTGTGCAAAAGCACAAATTCTGGAATTTCCAGGAAAATCCTGACATGGCAATCAAATTCCTTGCCTTCATCAAAGTCAAATAGCAGATCTAGGCCAATAATAAAGGCAAAGTAAAATTTTCATAGATTCTGCTCAGAACACACAGATAAGTGAGGCAGTTTCCTGTCACTAAGAAACTTTAGGGGTTGTCCAGGAAAATCAGTATAGCTAAATAATTAGTTGTTAGTCTGTGGAGATGTTATTTTAGAAGACAGAAAAAACAAACAGGTGCTTGAGTTGAATCTTGAAAATATCTCTACCTGAATTTACCAAGCCCTTACATGTTGGCAAGTTAACCCAGGTGGAGCAGGTAGAGTGAGCCAGCCAGAAATTAATGGACTATTTTATTGTGTTTTTGAGTAACTGTGCTGTGGCTGAAAAGCTGAAAAGCAGATGGTGAGGGTAAAGAGATGGGCAGGGAACTATGGTAGGACTTGTCATTTAAAAATAATTAGGCTGTGTCATTTTGTGAATTTTGATGAGATTTCAAATAGGACATAATACCAGGTTTTTTATTTTGGAGGATTTTTGTGATGGTAATTGGGGAGAGAAAGCAAAGTAAGATGGTTAGTACCATTGGTCAGTCAGTGGTTCTAAAACCATGCTTGCCTGTATTATGTATCTTGAGAATTTTTCAAAATCTGTATTTAGAATCTCTGCCTCAAGTATAATAAATCAGAATTTACAAAGGTGGAGCCTTTGAAATGTGTAATATTCCTAAATAATTACCATGCAGCTAAGCCAACATTTGAGAATAGTGTTCTAGGTGCCTGTGTCAGTAGACTAAGTGGGGGCCGTCTAAGTTCCCCAGTGGCTCTTCTGATTCTCACTATATTCCTAGTATCTAGGCACAGTGCATGCATGATACGTGATACATGCTCAATAAATATTTCTTAAATGAAGGAGAGATTCATGTTACTGTAAGGCTCAAGGAAGCCATCTGTCTAATTTTTGGTTTTGTAAATGAACTTATACATGGAAACCACTTAACAGTGCTGGATGATAGTGAGTGGTCAGTATATGTTTGAGAACATTACTGTCTTCACTCACAGTACTGCTTGCTTTCATCATGAAAATTGGCTTATGCTGGCCAGATCTCCTGAAGTGTGGGTAATGCAGACTGGCTCTGTTTTTGGGATCCTTACACAAAAAAGTATGTTCATTTAAAGGAGGATAGCAGTTAAGTGATGTATTTTTAGTACATTATTTTAGTTATTTTATCTGCATAAAATATGGCACAAAATGATACATAAATTTCTAGAAAATTTCTAATATCCAATACGAAATGAATATGGTGAAGTTAGACATGAATAAGTAGTGGGGAAAAGATTACTTTTTTAAAATGATTTGAGTAACTGCATATTATCTAGAGAACAGTAAACTCCTAGAAGACAAGTAAAAGAAACAGATTCTGGGGGCCAGGAATGTAGCTCAGTGGCGCCACACCTGCATGGCAAGCATAAGGTCCTGAGTTCAATTTCCAGTACTGGAAAAAAAAAATTATTTTTTAAGAAATAATTTCTGGGAAAAAACCTCTAATAAGGCAAATAGTTTATAGTTATAATGAAGAAGAGATTTATAAAATAGAACAAAAGTAAATTGAACAGATAGTGAAACATGCAGTAGATCTGTATATAAGAAGTAACTGTATTTTAAATGTCAGACTGGCACCAATTTGAATGTTTAGTGGCATGTGCATACAAAATCTACCTTCACAAAAATGTAAGAAAACTGGGTCATGCTAAACAGTCCTATGCAAACAGCAACAGGAAGCTAAGAACAATATACTGGATTCTTTTATGGAAATGTGAGGTATTTCTACACTAAGTAATGATACTGTTACAATTTTGCTGTTTTTAAGAGATACTTTTTTTTTCAGATCCTGCAGATGTGCTTCAAAGTACCAGCCAAAAACTAGGAAAAATCTTCTGTTTTCTTGGAAAATGATAGAATTAAAAATACTAGGATTAGACCTTGAGGGTTACCTTTCCATTGTTTCTGTCACCATCATAGAGCATTCTAGAAGACAGATCTTTTCTCACTTAAAAACCAGTCTTAGAAATCACCTTACCTGAGAAGAGTGGGTTATTGTATTAGATTAAAGTATTGGTCTGAAACTTTTGTACCAGGGATCGAACTTGGGACCTTGCGCTTGTGAGGCAGGAGGTGGAACCACTGAGCTAAATCCCCTGCCTGAAATATTTTACTATAGAAATTTAAGTGGTTATTTTTTCTTTACTTTGATCCAGTTCAAGTTAGAAGAACATTGTAAAAATGAACACTAACAAAATAAGTTGCTGTGGTTGCCAGACTGATGATGAGAAAATAAAAACCAGTAGTGACAATAGGTGGTCAGATAGAAGTATATGAAATGATAGTTTTTGGGAGGCTGAGGCAGGAAGAATGCCATGAGTTTGAGGCCAGCCTGGGCCACATAGTTCAGGGCCAACCTGGACTGCATGAGACCCTATCTCAAAAAACCAAAAATAAAGAAAAAGTGTAAGGGATCGACTGAATTACCATTCTCTGATGCTTTGCAATAGTGATTGGCTATTACCTATTTAAAACTTGAATTGCTTTGAAGAGATGGTGAACAGTGAAGCAGAGAGCATTGATTGCTGTGGTGGTAGCAGGTGCCTTTGAATTAGGAGTTTGGATTTACAAACCAACTCCGAAAAAGCCTGGTCATGAATCCCTGAGAGAGCTAGGGTCATGTCCTAAATTCCAAAGCCATCCCTTATTTTTTCCTTTATGACTTTGGATTTGTGAAGTTGAGATATTTTAAACTATATAATAATGGTCTAGACTTACGGATAGTTGGTAATTAGAATGAGTTTCTGAGGAGCAGGCCACATAGTCCAACATTAATACTATGAATTCCAGAGCCAGATTGCCTAAGTTGGAATATGCATCCTTCCATGTATTAACTTGTAACTTTGAATTGGTTATTTAACTAGAGTTTTTTTTCTGTAGCAGTGAAGATATATAAATTAATACTGTAGTTGAAGAATATTTTGGAGACCCCCATGTACATAGCATGGTAGTAGGTGTTTGGATTTAAACGTGCATACCAAGTTTTTGGCCAACTAAAGAAATACGAATTTTTGGGGTGAGCATTTTTCATGGGCTTGAGATGTTAATTAAGTACAGGGAACTTAAAACAATGAGAGACCTTTCTTCCTATCAACTTGGGAAAATTGGTAAAATAGATACATAATACGTAATACTGCATGGGGAAATGGAAACACGCTTATAGATTGGTAGAGAGAAAATTGGGTGCAGACCTTTTTGGAGAGCTGTTATCTACAAAACATTTAAATAGTATAGTGCATTACTTATATCTCGAACTTTCACTTACTCTGTGAAAAAACAGCCAAAACACAACTTGTACTTTCAAAGACAAAATTTTTAATAATCATAGTGCTGAGGGCTTTTTAAAAAATTTATACATTAACTTTTAGAAATAAATCTGATCTTCTAAAATGTATAGTGGATAGGGTTTAACCTCACTTCTCAGAGCCACCTATCAGGAATGTTAACAGGCTTTTTTGGTACAGTTAGATGACTTAAAATGTCTGCAGGTATTTTGTTGTTGTTGTTGTTGTTTTGTTTTGTTTTGTTTTCGTTCTTGAGACAGGGTCTTGCTGGCCTTGAATTTTCTTACTATGTATCCTAGGCTGGCCTTGAACTCACAGTAGTCCTCCTGGCTCAGCCTCCCAAGTGCTTTGATTATAGGTGTGCACCACCCAGCCCAGCTACTTTATGTTCTTTATCTAAAGAATAGTAGGCATCCTTTTAGAGACAACTGTTGCCTATTTACAAATAGAATACAAGCTTAATAAGGCAGTGGCTCAAAACAATTTTTCTAAATACATTTTCTAGACAAAATAATTTCAAGATATAATCATTAGTTTTGTGCCTAGTAACACATAATAATAAAACGATGCAAAAACTATAATACCACAAAAATGGCACTATTTTGCTGGTATACTCAGTTTTAGACAGTTGTGGAAATGTGTAAGCAAATTTAAAAAGACAACTGTAGGCTGGGTGTGGTGGCGCACGCCTGTAATCCCAGCACTTGGGAGGCTGAGGTAGGAGGATCACTGCGAGTTCAAGACCAGCCCAGGCTACATAGTGAGTTCCAGGTCAGTCTCAACTACATAGGGAGACCCTGTCTCAAAAAAAAAAAGACAACTGTAGTTGTACTCTTAACTGAAATAGCACCTTACACAGATATAGCAGTTTCAGAATTTTACTTGATTTGTACTTAAAAACAACACAGATGCAACTGACAATTTAGAGAAAATACAGTGGCCTTATTTGCGTGCTGAGAATTCTGCTTTTTTGATCTTCATACCTTTCATTGTGCAGTCTTAACAGATAGTGTAGGATTCATCTTTGGAAAATTATTCTTAATGCTTTAATTCTATGATATAGGACTGATAAAGGGATTCTTCCTATGAGTAGACAAGAAGCCGAGCAGTTCAGATGCTGAAACTCAAAAGATTTTGTAAGTTTTAGTGTAGCAAGATTTTCACAGGAAGAGATGTGACACTGAAGCTTTTTCCAGGAAGTCGCATTTATTTGTGCCAGTATGGGGCTCAGTAGGTTAGTACCCCAAAGGTTGAGCCCCATACAATTTTTGTGTCTTTGTCTCCCATAAATGGCAACACACTAACAGACTATAGCATGATTGGGTACAATCCATGAGAGTTGTGCTAGAACTACACGTGTGTATCTAGGAACTAATTAAGGCATGTTGTCTTTCTTGATTCTACAAGGGCTCCCCCTCCTCTGCATTCCATTGGCCGCACTACTTCAGGGAATGGCCCTGCTGTATTCCCCATTCTGATGCTCAGATCCCCTTAATTTTTAGGTCAGAGAGCATCATCTTGATCTAAAAGCTTACATTCAAGTAGCATTATCATGTGGGTACTCCCCCCATTTCCTTGACCAGTGCCTCAGTGGGACTGGAGACAAACTGTATAACCAAGGACACTAGGCAGGGTAGGATTAGACAAGCTCCCAAAGTTAGGAGCAAAACACTTAAGAGGGATTTTAAGTTCCCAAAGGTTGAAACCCATCCTCCAAACAGTTCTCTGGAGTTCTAGCCTTTCCAGGTCTGGACTGGGACCTCAGCAGTTTTTCTCAGCCCATCAGTCTGTGATCTCTTCTATGACTTTCTCCTCATCAGCTATTTATAGGCAGCATTTGCTAAAGTTAAACTTTCCACATACTCCTCCCAGGCAAGCAAGTAGTCCAAGGCTAGTGGGTTTGATAGATAGCATTATGCATTTTGGTTTGCTGTTTTGCCAAACAAGTTAAGGGCTTTGATAGTTTCATTAGTTTTAATTTCTACAACTGCTTATAGCCTGCTTATGCAGTTCAGCATGTAAATAGGGGTATGGTAGCCCCTAGCCCCATCTTCTGCCGAGGTGGCAGGATTTAATATTGGATGGTATGCCCTGGAGACCATCCATCATCCTTCCAATTGCCAATTTGTGGCCATGCTGTTTTCTCAGAGTTTTTCTGACCTCATACACCAGGACTGCCAGATGTTCTCCCAGGCAAGTGGGAGTAGGAAAAAGACAGATTGTTCCTAACACACATGACCCTGACCAGTTAGAGGGGAGTACAGTGTAGGCCTCCCACATGTCCAGTGTATTCCACCTAGGCTTTCCATTTGATGATGGCACTAACGTTATTTTAAGCCTCTCAGATGGGAGAAGTGAAACATGGGATGGGGGTCTGGTTCAAGATAATCTGAGGACCCTCCATTGGGTTTCCCAGGGGTGGTCATAAAATCTTTGACCTAGGCGTGCTAGGTTTTCGACAGGGACAGTGAACCTGTTACCCTCCTGGGCAGGGCAGTTCTTTACAATGACTGAGATCTTGAGAAGTCAAATTCCAGAAATGGAGTTGGGGTACCTTGTTCCACTGGTTAAGATTTTCAAGAATCTCATTTTCTAGCCTCCTATGTTGGTTCCCCCACAAACATAGTAAGAGGAGATCTTTATACAGTTTATAGCCTCTGCTAACTGAAGTGAGAGGGGGGGTACTTTTTATTTCCTTGTAAAAGAAATGGAAAACCTGATAGGACATGGTTGAATGGGTGGTAGGGACTCTTGAGATTTAGCAGTCTTGGGTCTTTTCTCCACCCATGGATCCAGATGTCAGCTCAGATGCCGCGTTGCCATTGGAATGTCCTGGATTAATGATGGTAAAAATTTACAGGGTTACAGGCCTTCGGCTGACAACCTGATGTAGGAGCTCCCTTCTGATGGAGCACTTGTGCTGTCTTTTTCCCAGATAACTCATGAGGCACAGCTCCATCTGGGGCATAAAAACTCCAGGAGTGTAGGCACATAAATTGCTTTCCTTACACATGTATTTGTTATCGAGTCATTATTCGTACTCCTAGTCTAGGCTTCCATATGATATATCAGGAGTCCTTGACCTTTGTAACAAGTGCTCAAGTTTCCACATACTCCTCCCTCTAAGGCAAGCAAGTAGTATAAGGCTAAGTGTTTTTGATAGATAGCATTGTAAATTTTGGTTTGCTGTTATGCCAACAAGTTAAGGACTTCGGTAGTTTCATTCGGGGCTAATAACTATAACCACATACACATCAAGTTTTACTGGCACCAGTCATTTTGGCTTAGTGATTTTTGTCCAGCTAACCAAGGTCCCCATTTCTTGGTAGGATCAGACTTCTAACCAATCTTTATAGGGGGGAGTACAGTGGATCAAAACAAGTAGATTGATTCTGCTGTTGGCAAATAGAACTGGTTATCTTGTTATGTGTGCACATTCCCTGGACCCTACCCTGGCATGAGAAGCAGGTGTGGTAAAGTCCACGTAACTGCCTGGCCTGACCTGGTTATGTGAATGCATGGGTCACATGATGGGCAGCTCAGGTCTTCCAGTGGGGCCCTCAGTAAAAACAGCCAATGCCAGTAAAACATCCTACCCATAAGAGGATAGCTAGCAGGCACCTTTCTCCCATTTCCAGTTGGCCGGGGCAGTCTCAGCAAGGGCTATGGCAAAAATCAGAGCTTGAGTCCCAAGTACAGTTAAGAACCAGGGATGGCAGTGCAGAATAGATGGCCAGTCACTAAAAAAGGGATGTAATCAATTTGTGTTGCCAGTCGGTATCATCTTCAAGCTTCTGCATTTCACAGACTAGTGAGCCTCTGGAGTGATTAGAGGAAGGCTGTTGTCTCCTGATGGTATCTCTAAGGTAATGGCCAGCTTTTTTCCCATTTTCAGCTTATATGGCGTCTACAAGTTGGGGATGCGCTCCCAAGTTCCAAGATGCAGGCTTCACTGTACTGTTGTGAATACAGGGAACTTTCTCAGCCACCTTTACTGCAGTGAGGGTAGAGAGAATAACAGCAAATGAGCCCCTCCAAAAGGGTTTTAGGGGTTAGACTTTGCATTCTTTTACCCACACAGCATTCCCTGGTTTAAAGGAGTGAATGCCTGGTCAAATTTATGGGCAATTGTTCCTTAACCCTTTGGTGGAGAGTGGCTAAGGTTGAGCCTAATGCTTGCATTTGTTGCCTCAGGGTGAGATTACCAAGCTCCTTTACCCGCCCCCCCACTTAAGCCCTTAATAAGAGGAGAGGGTCTCCCATAGAGAATTTCATAGAGGGAAACCCTGTTTGTTTAGTGGGACTAGAGATAATCCTCAGCAGGACTAGTGGTAAGAGCTTGGTTCCAGTGCCAGGTGACTTTCCTGAAACAGTTGTTCAGCCCTAGCTTTAGAGTCTAGTTCATTTGTTCCACTTTCCCTGAGCTCTGGGCACAATATACTGTATGCAGTCTCCAAGTAATCTTTAGTACTTTAGGCTACCAGCTGCTCATCTCCCAAGAGATGCTGGCCTGTTATCTGATCCTATGGTAATGGGGATTCCAAAACCAGAAATTACCTCTCTCAAAAGGAATTAGGCCCCTCAGACACCTTTTTCATACAGGTAGAGAAGACCTTTATCCAGCCTTAGAAGGTCCGCACAAAGACTAACAAATATCTGTAGCCACAGACTCAAGGAAGTTCAGTGAAGTGCACAACCACATTTTCAAATGGGGCTCCTCCAATATGCTGCACCCTAGGTCCCTTTACATTGGTTATTGTGGGCACATGATTCACGTTGATCACACACTACTCAGGATATGGTGGAGAGCTGTGGGATGTAGAAATGCCAATGTATGGTAGTCTCAAGAGCTATCCTGGCCCACATGGTTGTAATGATGAAACTTTTGGACAAAAGTTGGAGCTAGTACCTTGAGGACTGCAGCCCTGTCATCTTCAGATATCCACCATCCACCTGGGAGGTATCTTCCATTCGCCATTTTAAACCAAATACTCTCATGTTGTTAGTAATTAGAATCCCATTCTGCCAAGGGACTAGGGAACAACACAGAAGCCACAGTCTGGTTCTTTCATTCCCCTGGAGGCTGTGACCTTTGCTTCTTGGTCTGCTTTACAGTTTCCCAAGTGGCTGTGCTGTCTCCCTTGTAAATGTCCCCAATAGTGTACAACTGCCCCTCTTTTAGGGGCTCGTCCAGCATCTAGGAGCTCAGGAATTTCTCTACCATATTTTACGTCTTTTCCTCTTGAGTTTATTAGACTCTTTCCTTTATATAAAGCTCCATATGAAGGGTGGTGAAAGCATTCTTGGAGTCTATGTATATATTTATGTGTGACCCTCCCAGTTGGAGGATGTGGGTTAGCTCAATCAGCTCTGCCTTGAGACTTTGCCTCAACGACGGAATTCAGGGTTACCACAGAGTACCCTGCAAGGTATTCTCCCTCTTTAACAAAACTGCTACTGACAGTGAAATAAATACTCAGTGTTGGAGTCCTTGAGAGATTGGTCCTTCAAGTCTGGTTGGCTGGAGAACACGTCATCCATGACCTCAGTGGAGTCATGGTCTAGAGGGTGCTTCCTAACAGGCAGTAGAGTTGCCAAGTTCAGGGTTTATACCATTTCTAAGTCAATGCACAGATTTTTTTTATATACCACCGTTTGATATCTAACCATCTGGGTGTCAGCCAGTATTGTCCCTTATACTCCACTGATGTCAATACCAAGTGTGGCATTTGGACAGTCAGATCTTCTCCCATAGTTTGTCAGCTTCTGCCACAAAGAGGACAATAGCTGCAAGTGCTCACAAATGGGTTGGCCATCCCTGAGCAACAGAGTCAAGTTGTTTGGAGAGGTATGCCATCTTCTGATGCTATGACCCCAACATCTGGGTTAAAACATCCATTGCTATGCTGGTACACTCAGGGATGTATACACGAAGGGCTTAGTGATGTCTGAAAGTACTGGTCCAGTACTTTGGTGAGGGCCTGTTTCCTCTTTTCAGAAGCCTTTTGTTTTACTTGTTTGCATAATAGAGTTTCTTGTTCTCCCCCTTTTTAACTTCATAAAGGAATTTTGCCAAGACCAAGAAGTCAGGTATACAAGTTTTACAAAAACTGTGGCCCCAAGGAACTCCTGGACCTGACATCTGTTTGTCAGTACAGGGATTGAGCGAACTGCCTGTTTTCTCTCTGACCCGAGTCAATGCTGTCTTTGCAACAAATGGAAACTGAGGTATTTAACCCTGGCAAATCTGAGTCTTTTTCCCTGGAGACCCAGTAGCCTCCCACGGGAGAGTAAAGAGCTGCTGGGTTCCTTCCATACAATCCGCACAAGACCTTTTGGCCAGTGCCATAGACTCCTGCAGTAAGTCTCTAGTCCTCACCTGCCCAGTGTGTGATGCAGGCCTGAGAAAAAAGTATACTAAGAGACAGAATAGGAGAGAAAGCCAGGTGCTAGGACAACCAATGCCAGTGCAACCAACAAAGGTGCTGGACAGTCTCAGGCACTGACTTTTATTGGAAATCAGTTGGGGTAAAGATAATGTGTGGTTTCTATGGATATTAATGTAAACATTAATGTAAACAAGGCTCATAAAGGACAAGACAAAGCATTCTTAAATTAGAAACAGATTAGACAAAATATATGATTGTAATTAGAATATTGTCCTCCTAGTATGAAGGTTTTAGTTGTGGGAACAGAATTTGGGTGTGAGTTACTCTGACCTTGGCACGTAGGCTTTAGCCAGACTCACTTCTATATACAAGCCAATTGTGGGGTTACTCTTCACAGCCTGCTTTGGGCATAATCAATATTACTGTCCCCTGCAGGTCAGCAACAAGTCATCTACATACTGGATCAGGACACAGCTATGTTGACCTGCTGAAAAGGCTCTTAGATCAGTAGTAGCACCATGCCAAAGATGACGGGGAATTTTTGAACCCTTGGGGGCAGCTTTGTCAAAGTCAGCTTGCCTTTGTTGCCATTTTCTGGATTTTCCCACTGGAAAGCAGAGACCAGCTGTCTTTGTGAGGATGAGGCTTAGGAGAATGTAGGGATTTATGACAACTGGGTATAAGGTGATGGTGGCATGGCTTACTGTTCACAGATCCTGAACTGGCTGATAGTCATCTGTGCCAGGCTTCTAGACTGGCAGGAGAGGTGTGTTCCAAAGTGACTGGCAAGGTTTAAGGACGCTGTAGTTAGCACCCATTCCAGGTGTCTCTGGATCCCAATTAGTGCCTTGCAAGGGATGAAATATTGTCTTTGGTGAATTGGCTCTGCCCCTGGCTTTAGTTCTACAATTATGGTATGTTCTGGGTCTTTCCAGGTGGATTGTTAGTCCATTCCCCAGGTACTCTGAAGGGAAAGTTCAGGTCCCTGTTGTGGCCTATCAGACTATTGTAGTACATAAGGGTCATAATTTTTGTCTCTGGTTTACATAGAGTCAGACCAGCCTGTCCATGGGACAGCTATTTGGGCCTATAGCTTTCCTAATGGATCTGAACCCATTAAAGCCACAGGACAATTGGAGAAGTATAGGAACTCATGAATAACTTTGTGGCTGCCTAAAATGCATCTTCTGGGCAGTAAGAAATGGTGGCACATTTGGTTGCACGTGCCCCCCGTGACAGTGACATATCTGCAAAAGGGTTGGGTTACCACAGAGTGCTCTGCCCCTGTGTCCACCATGAAGTCAGTGGGCTGGCCTCCCACATTCATTCAGACCATAGGCTCTTTGAGACCCAACAAAATAGGGCCCCCAGTCTGTCCTGGTCCTCATATTCTCCCATGGTAGCCAGCCCTACAAAATCATCTTCTGGCACCCCACATGGCTTCTGAGCTGGCTGTTAGCAGCCCTGGACTACCTAACCTTTGCTTTCTGGTTTGGGGGAGGAGATTTTTCTATTCAGTAGGGGTATTTATTCTTCCAGTGCCCATATCTATGACAGTGGGCACATTGATTCCAATTCAGCTTTGTTCTCAGGCCAGATGGCCCTTTCTGTTGGCTTCCAGACTGGCTTCTTTATTGGCCTTGGCCTTTGCTCCTGGATGTATCCTCTTGGGAGCATATCCCAACCATTCCACCAGGGCAGCTGCCAGCAAGTTCATCTTTTTCTTCATCTTTCGACCCTCCTCCCCTCAGGCCTCCTGGTCTCTGTTGTCAAAAACCTTTGTTGTGACTGCCAACAGTTGACTGGTGTTCATTCCAGTGAAACCCTCCGGCTTCTGTAGCTTGCACTGGATAGCTCCCTGAGCTTGGCTGTATGAATGCTGTACTTACTATCTGTTGGTTCTCAGCTGCTTCCGGGCCAGAGGGATATATACAGATGAAACGCCTCACACAGCCTTTTGTAGAGTTTGCTCAGACTTTCTTCCACCCCCTGGAGCATCTTCAGTGTCTTGATTATGTTCATGGCCCTCTTTCCTCTGGCCTTCAGACCATTTAGGAGGGCCTCCTGGTACTGTTCAATCTGGGTGAGTCCCCCTTGTACATTCAGTTCCCATTGGGTTCTGTTCTGGAGAAATGTTCACAGGCGTAAGCCTGGAGGTCCAATGTTCCACCTAGGGTATTTTTTTCCAACTAGTGTATGGCAGCCTGAGTGACCTGGCAATGCTCCTCAGTATTATATAAGGTTAGAAGGAGTTGTTGGCAATAAATCCATGTGGGTCTGTGAGTCTGGATAATAGACTACATCAAATTGGTCATCACCTGGGGCTTCTCTGTATGTGAAGTGGTGGGATGTTAAGGACATCTGTGGTGCTGGAGGGTTGGTACACTAATACTCATTTGCCTCCTTGGATCTGTCCCTATTGGGCATAGGAGAGAGGTCTCTGCATTTCTCGAAGCAACATCTGCATGGGCCAGAGGGTCAGGCTGCTGTACTGGTCCTCTCACATGCATTCACTCGGGTGTGTGGAGTCAGAATGGGTGATTCAGAAGCTGCTGTTGAAATTGTCTCTGGGGAGGCCTAGGATGACACTGAGGAAGAGACAACCTCTGGTGGGCTGACTGGCTTTGGTGGGACCTCTGGCGGGAGCAGCAAGCAGGTGGTGGCAGAAGTGAATACAGCAGAGTTTAAGGTGATAAGGCCTCCTTTGGTTCCCCAGACAGAACCAGTTTATTTGGCTTTGGCTGACATAAGGTGGCTGTTACTCTGGCCTTCATCATTCTGCAGTTCCCCTCAATGCAGGCTTTCAGCCAAGGTGGATGGGACAAGACCAAATCTTGCCAACAGTCCATGTAAGGAAGTTGGTCAGAGTGGCTGGGGTCCCCTACAACAACCCTGTATACTTGGCTAAGTATCTCCTTGTCGAGTGAGCCCTCAGGAGACCATCCCATCCCAAACATTGGCCAGTCAGTTTTACAGAATGTACAGAGTTTTGTGGGAGTTAGCACCATAATCACCCAAATACTCCTTTTTAAAATTTTTTAACATGCACCCTAGAGGAGTTGGTTTACTCAGTTTATTCTGTTTTCCATCCATCTCCTCCTCCCAGTGGACAACTTTCATGCACAAGAGAGAAAAAGCCTAATATGGATGGAACACATTCACGTCATCTAGCAGCTTTCTAGCAGCTCTAGCAGCTCTCCCAAAGATATTTCAGGCACCTTTTAGCTGCTGTCTCATATCACACGTAAATACATAATGACTGCAACCTGCCATTCACTGCCCATCACCTTTACCAGAATGAGCCTAGGTAGGGTCTTACCACTATGATGGGTGATGCTCCCAGAGCTAGTCCTGAGCCTCACTGGGTCCATTGTGCATGCAGGGTTTATACTCCAGTAAGCCAGGAGCTCATCTCCCTAAGGATCAAGTGGTCTGCTGGCACCAGGAGAGTTCGAGTCTCATGGTGAGGTGTTCTGAGGGGCGACAAAGGAGATGGAAGGTGGTGTTTCTGACTCTCCAAACCAGGAGGGGGGCCTTCAAGAAATGTAGCAAGATTCTCGCAGAGAGAGGCAGGACAACAAGGCTTTTTCCAAGAAGTGGCATTTATTTGTGCTAGTGTGGGGCTCAGTGAGCCCCAAACATGGTGGGGTTTTGTCTCTTTTTTTTGGTGCAAGGGATTGAACTCATGACTTTGAGCTTGTGAGGTCAGTGAAGTGCCACGAAACTAAATCCCTGCATGGAGATTTTGCCTTTAATATAATTTTTGTGTCTGTCTCCCATAAATGGTAACACACTAACTTACTAGAGTGTGATTAGGTACAGATTAGGTACAATCTGTTGCACAGCAGTTCCAGAACTACATGTGATTATGTAGGAACTAACTGAGCCATGTTATCTTTCTTGATCCTGAGAAGGCTCTCCCCTCCATTGCATTTTTCATTGGCCATACTTCTCCAGGAAGGGTCCTGCCACATTAACTTGAAGTTTGGAAGTATTTTTAGAGCTCTCATAGTCATGTGAAGAACATCATACAAATGTCTTCTTCAGAATGTTTATTACAAGGGTGAGGTGCAGCTCAGTGCTAAAGAGAGTGCTTTGGAATTTGTGAGACCCTGGGGAACAATCTCCAGCACTCGAGGTGAGGGTAGGTACAAAACCTCTGTCCCCTGCTTGGTAGCTTGATTATCTCTTTAGGTTGATTATGTAATAACAGACACAATGATTTTCAGCTCCTTTGTCAAATATAGGTTTATCAACTCTTATGTATTATTTTCTTGAATCTGTTTCATTCAGAAATTCATACTCATGCTCAAATTCTTATTGTCACAGTCTGTACCACTTTAAACGTAACAGTACTTACGTTTAAATATTTGACATCCCAATTCTAACGGATTTATCTTGAATCTTATTGCCACATCTTGGACAATCATTGTTAGCCTCAGAGTTCTGAACAGTACAAGTATTTCAAAAGGTCTGACCTTCAATCAGCATGGTTAGTTTGATCAGATGCTTTAAAAATATATAACAGGCATTACAAGGATTAGTTTTTTACCAAGTGTTCCATCTGGATATTAATTTTCCTGGCCTAGATTAGTTTAATGGTTCAGAAAAAAGAGGACAGTGATGTAGTCTGACTCAAGCAGCATGTAAAATCTGAATGCCTGTACTAACTGGAGCATTCGTACTAATACCCATCTTTATCGTAAGGTCATTCATTGATCATCACTCTTTTTCTTGTTGGTTTTACTTGAATTAGATACTATTTCCCACAGGTGGCATTGCCTCTTAACCACCAATTTAAGTTGGGCGGGGGGAACATAAAGGAAACAGCATATAGAAAGGCCCATGGAGAGCCACTGTGTTTCCACCTGCTGTGGGCTGCAGGGATGTTATGTCAGACTCCAGTATATGTTTAGACTGTTTTTAAAAACTGTTGTATTATGCTTTATTTTAAAATTCAAATTGAAAATATTTAAGCAATGAGAACAAGGAAGCAGTTCTAAGACACCTAAAAACATACAACTGCAGACTGTTGACAGTGTTTCACTTTTCATGTAGCCTCAATGTCTAATTTATTTTTCCAAGAAAATCCTGATTTTTATAGATGAGTACTAAAAGTGACTTTTTCATAGCCCATCTTAAATCTGAATGTTTTTAAGTTAAATTGCTCTAGGTGCTTGAATTGAAATTTGTTACAATATCACTTTATTATGTAAGTGCTGAAATTGTATCACTTGTCAAAGTGCAACTGTTACATATTTTTATGTTTTTATACAACATAGCAAAAGCATATACTTAGAAAACTTGTAGAAGTAGGTTGCTTTTTTAATTATACTTTGCAGATCATTTAAAGGGAGGATAGAGATAGAATATAAGGAGGATTAAGTGAAGTAACTCCTTGTTATGCTGCTAAATGCTCAATAAATTGTAAGGGCTGTTTTCAACATTTAGTAAATAACTGATTAACAGGATTGAGTTAGGGGCCCCATACATCAGCTGAGTAGGGGCAGCATTCTCCATTAAGAGATAAAACTGTAAAAGAGCAAAACTTAAAATACCTGTGTACAAATTCTTGCTACAAAGTTGCTGTTTCTATCTTGCAGAATCCCAGGATCCACATTCTTATTTATGACAGTGATACTATTTACCCTTTAAAGATGTATCATTGTGTTGACATCCTTATTATGTTGCTAACCTTTCCCTTGAAATTCTTGGTATTGCGCCCCATCTTTTCCCCGTCCCTACCCCTGAGTTTATTTGGTAACACATATGGCCTGTAAAAGGTATGGGGCTGTTAAGGAAGCAGGTTATCTCAAAACAGTAGCTTATCACAGCTACTGACATAAATTCCTATAGTTTATGGATAGTATTTTTCATGTGGCAGGGTAGAGGGTTAGAAAATATTACAATCAAAAGAAACTTGAATCACAAATCAGTGTATAACTATTAACATTCAGCAATTACTGTTATTTATCTACTGGCTCTTGTTTTCAAGCTACTATGTTTTCCATTTCAGGTATTATCTCTAGACTCATTATTCATGGCTTTTCTATGTTGAGACTAGTTTTAAATGACACCTTTAGGTATGCAGTTTACTTTATGGTTTTTAGAAAAATGTAAATATCATCTCCATTTTGACATGCTAGGGAGTAGAAAGCGCCTGCTTTGGAGAGGCTGATTTATTTGTGGTACTGAGTATTGAACCCAGGGCCTTGGATATGCTAGGTGAGAGCTCTACCATGGAGCTATGGTCCTTCCCCCTTTTACATTTTATTTTGAGGCAGGGTTTCACTAAGTTGCCCAGGCTGGCCTCATACTTGGGATCCTGCTTCAGCTTCCCAAGTATAGTAAGTCTCTGACTTATGAAAGACTTCTGTGCCAGGACAATATTTGTAAGTCAGATTCATTCATAAGTCTGACAGAGTGAGTTCCTATATACCTTTGATATGAATACAGTAGACTTAAGAGCTCGATTGGTTCCTGGGGGCTGGTTGTAACTCAAGTTGGTTAGAAGTGAATACCGCTGAGATGTGGATGTTTACTTGAGTACATATTATAGATAACAAGAAGTGGATGACTCTTCCATTAACCTAATTAACTCAAGTTGTTCACATGTGAGTCTGGTTGTAACTTGAGGGTCCACTGTATACTATGGATATTGCTTTGCACTTCCTAGGAGTCCCCTCCACATCACCACTTTTTCTCTTGCTTCTGGATATTCTGGGCTCTGATTGAGCCCTGTACTACTGTGAAATAGCAGATCCATTGGTATCTGTGAATGTTCATAAACGGAGGACTTAGTATAAGTGGGATTGCAAGTGTATGCTACTGCTCCTGACTGGACAGGTTGAATGAAAGCTTGATCTTAGACTTTGTGTTGCAGTAGTCCTGCGGATTGAACCCAGGACCTTGCATTTGCCAGGCAGGCTTGGCTTCCCTGAGCTACATCCCGGACCCCCAAAATTTGTATAGCTGTTGTGTATAAAAATGTTCATTGACTAGACAAGTCTCATATAATTAATTACATGGCCTGTTATAATTGTGTGGTAAGCAGAAAAATGTAAATTTAGTTTAATTCAACAAACTAACATACATTTTTGGGGTGCCTTTTCTTCCTTTTTCTTTTTTCTTCTTGTTAAGTAGGATAAGTTCTGAGCGTCGAAAAGAAAAGTCTAGAGATGCAGCCAGATCTCGGCGAAGCAAAGAGTCTGAAGTTTTTTATGAGCTTGCTCATCAGTTGCCACTTCCGCATAACGTGAGCTCACATCTTGATAAGGCTTCTGTTATGAGGCTTACCATCAGTTATTTGCGTGTGAGAAAACTACTGGATGCTGGTAAGTTGTTTTATATGAGCATAATAAGCCTAAAAATTAGAAATTGAAAATGCTTAAAAATTATTTTTAGCTTTTTTTAATATGATATCCTTTTTATTACCTTTTTTGAAAGTTTCATTCAGAAATTCCCCCACCCCTTCTCCTCCACCCTACCTTCCAATCAGAACATGATCCTTTCTTTTTTCAGTAGCTGGTCTGGCTGCATTGTTTGAATAATTATGAAAAGCAGCTAGCTGGTAAAAACTAATACTGTAGTCTTCCCAGTTCTGGTTTGAGTATTCTGTGTTAACATGAGTGACAGGAAAAATTAAAATACACAGAAGATGTAAGAGGGTGTAGATTAAAGTATCTGAGAGAAAACTATACAAACATCTAAACATTATATCACTTAAGCATAACATCTTAATTGACTTCCTCCTCTTGTGCCTTTTTAGGAGATCTGGATATTGAAGATGAAATGAAGGCACAGATGAACTGCTTTTATTTGAAGGCCCTGGATGGCTTTGTTATGGTGCTCACTGATGACGGTGACATGATTTACATTTCTGATAACGTGAACAAATACATGGGGTTAACTCAGGTAACATGTCCACGTAGACAGAGCCCTTTTGGATGCTTTTATAATTTTATGATATAGATCTAATTTTTAAAATATGTTTACAGTTTGACCTAACTGGACACAGTGTGTTTGATTTTACTCATCCTTGTGACCATGAGGAAATGAAAGAAATGCTTACACACAGAAATGGTGAGAAGTCTATTTGATTTAATGTGATGGGGTTTTACTTAATAAGATACTATTAATAATTTTTAAAATTTTGTTTTTGTTCTAATATAAGGCAAAATGTAATTTTACATTTAAGGACTATTCAGGAATCGCATAAAAACATCTAGAAATGTCTTTTACCTCATTTCATAAATAATTTGCACACAGAAATAGATAAAATGAATGGAAAAATAAAAATCAAGGCCAAGAGAGTCACAAGTTAAAATGCATCATTAAGAAAGCAGAAGTCATAACATAAGTAGCAGATAATAGAATTTTAGATAGTAATTGAAACTGAGGTAGTAGTGTGGGTCAAGGCTTTTTCAAGGTCTCTTTTCTCTCTCAAGGAAAAAAAGAGAGAGAACCAATTAATTTGAAGAGCACAATAACTGCTTTGACTTCTCAGGATGTTTTCAGTAATTTGAAGCTATGTAATTATAACAGAGTATAACAGCGTTATAGATGCTTACACATTAACAAAGACAAACTTGTAACTAAGAAATAATTCATTACAAATGATAAAATATTCCAAGATTTTTGAAAAGTACCTCTTGAATTGCAAGATCTTAACAATTAAAAAAACTTTTCCATACTTGTATCTTATATTGAATAGACTGATCATTATCAAACCTAAAAAGTTACCAAATGAAAATTTGTTATTGTACTTTGCTGTATCTTAGCCATCTTCCAATTTAAATGTATACATTCGCTTCAGAAATATTTTTTTAAAGTTTCCTTTTTTATCTCCTCTCTCTATTGAGAGAATACTGGGTGTCACAACACCGCTTTCTTCATTTTGTGTCTTTAAGTCCTGTGTTTCTCATAACAACCCTGTGAAGTTACTATTACAGTTCCTATTTACTGAGGCACTGTGTCATTAACTTGTCCCATAGTACTTGATTAGCAAATGCTAGGGCTTGAACTGAACTCACATAGACTGGCTTCAGCATCCACACTTGGTATGTCATATCTCTTGTGTTCTTGAACTCTCACTGCATTTTACTTTTTTAACCCATTAGTAGGAGCCTAATCTTGCTTTTTAATTTCATATTGCTTTTACTATGAAATTGGAAAAAATGCATATTTTTTCAGATTCTATATAAAAATACCCTCTGAGCAGTGACCTGTGTAGGTTGTTGATACATGTTGTTGAATTCAGTATATGTGTTCTGGCCTTTATACGTGAGGTTTGTATTAATTTCTGAGAGCTTCCCTAAGGCTTAACTCTAAATGGACGAATATTAGAAGATCTTGTTTTGATTTGGTAATGAGGTCAATGTGTTTTTCTAAATCAGATACAGTCTACTTAATATCATTTAAATGTATATTTTGAACCAAATGTAATTTTATAAAGTACAGAAATCTTTTTGAAGTCATTCCTAATGTAAGTAATTTTTGATGTTTTATTGGGAAATTTAAAAATGCAGATTTTCATTTCTAGAAACAAGCGGCTATTGTGAAGCATCACATTTTAATGATACACTAAGAGCCGGTGGAGTGTTTATACAAATAACCCTATTCTTTTATTTAACATCTAAAAAGATGCTTTAGATTTCATAAGTTCTAAAACATGACCTATTTAGGTAATTGAAAATGTAGTTCTTTTTAAATATTTTTCTATTAAGAAAATGGCAATATTTTTCCATAGTCTTGGTTTTTTAATTTATCTGACTGCCCCAGTTCAAAGGCCCTGGGTGTCCAAAGATGATTTAACTCAAGCTTAGATTATGAAGGTCTGAAAATATGTCAGGTAGTTTGCACATGGATCTCGAGTGCCAACAACAGTCATCATCACCTACCCCACACACCTGTATAGCCAAGACCAGTTTGTCTTCTGTGGCATCTTTTTAAAATCTACTCTTGATGGTTCCAGGAAGGCATATTCAATCCTTATTTAAGTAAAGCCAAATAACTTGCATCAGCACCAGGACTGCCACAACTTTTCCTCAGTTTTCCAGTTCTATATTAAATATGAGTTATGAACTAGAGCTCATCTTCCTCATGAGTCTAGCATTTTTTAGCCAGTCATACCTGGTGTTCAAATTATTCTTTTGCTTCTTTGCCATTTGACCCTTCTTTTAATATACTAGCCTTAAATTTTCCAGATCTTGTTTCAGTTTCTCTTGACCTTTGATTTTACCTTTTGTTGAGCCACCTTTCTTTCCACTTCTACCAATTAAACTGCTTCAGTCCCTCAATTACTATCTTATATTCAAATTCTAACATTATACATAGTTAATGTTTCTTAAGTTCCCGGTTGTGCTTCCCAACTCAAACTATTTTAAAAGTTCCCTGTTATATATTTAGCTTGAACTCCTGACTCGGTCATCCAAGGCCCTCTATAGTAATAACCCTAGCCTTCCTAAATTTGTTTTATCAGTCTTCTGCATGTGCTTTATATTGCAGATAAACCGTACTATCTGCCATTTCCGAAACACATGCTGCTTTTCCTGTCTGTGTTTTTCATTCTCTTCCTTCTGCTGGAATACAGTCCATCTTTACTTACTGAAATTCTAAAGTCTCTTTCTAAGAAGGCCTTCTTGATTTCCCTGACTAGAGGTTATTTTCTAATCTTTCTTTAAAACATTCTTCTTATAGGTCTTGCGTACTTGCTCTGGGTTATGCTGTATCTACCACATGTTTAACTTCTTTAAGAAAGGCAGTATATCTTAATTCTTCTTTCTGTCGCCTGCAATGTACCATCCAATTCCTGAGTATCGAATATTTTTATATTTGTTTGAATCAGACTGACTACTGAAGGTAAGAAATGAAGATGCCATTTGCTTAGTCACCTGAGTGTAGTCTCATTTTTAGTTAAGGGATTTGGAATGGGAATAATTAGACTTGATTTTATTTCTGTAACACCCCACCACCAATAGGAATTGAACCAGGGCTTAATGCATGCTGAGCAAGTGTGCTCCCCAGCACCTATATACTGCTACATTCTCAGACCCTATTTCTGTAACTTCGATAAGTCATTCTTTTTGCTTTTTTCTTTCATAGTAGCAAAGCAGAAATAATTTCCTGCCTGCTTTATGATTTAAGGAAAAGTCAGATATGTAACAATGCTATTTGTCATTAAAATGATGTTGCTATTTTAATTTTTTTCTGGTGACACTGTGTCCCTTTATTAAGTACATGTTTCATAAGAACAAAGACCTCTTCTGACCTAACTACAATGTGACTATCACAATCACGAAACTTAGTATCGATACAATGCTGTTATTTAACTTATAGTGCACATTTATATTTTAAAATTGCTATACATTCATTGTTGGGATAAACTGAGCTAATCACATCTGTTAAAAGACAGAATTTGCTGAAGTTATTTTTAGGGATATCCTTGATCACTGATGGATATAGGGCAAACTCATTCCATCTTTAAATTTCCTTATAGTTGGATTAAGTTTATTATTTTGAAATCATTAATTATCCCAAATATGGAGTTTCATCCCACCAACTCAGGGAATCACTGCATTCTCAAAAACACTGTTACTGAGTGGAGTGTATCAGACCTCTTACATGGATATGTTGGAGTGTGGGTACAAGGGATTTGAATTACTGTGTTCATGCTGAGACTTTTAATTGAACAGTGTATGGTGCTGGGTACTTTGCTACCCTTTTTGTAACAAATATATGTATTTAGTTTTTAAACTATTATTTCCTGCTTTCACTAGGCCCTGTGAAAAAGGGTAAAGAACAAAACACACAGCGAAGCTTTTTTCTCAGAATGAAGTGTACCCTAACTAGCCGGGGGCGAACTATGAACATAAAGTCTGCAACATGGAAGGTAACAGTGATTTATGAGATTCATACATTTAGATCAGTGGTGGAGAACCTATGGCATGCATTCTGCAGCAGTCTGTTTGTATCAGTGCAAATTTTTAAAAGTTCGCCATCACTGCTCTAGACGTTGCTAATATTAAGATGGCTTTGGAATTATGAAAGGAAAATAAACATGTATAGTTCTTCCCTTGTTTACAGATTTAATGCTTATACTTTTAACTGACTTATTTGTAGTTGTTACCATTTCTTTGCTCAGTGTTGAAACTGTGGTCTGAGCTAGACATAAACCATCCAGCAGCTACAATCACCATATGAAAACGCAGCCCAGACTTACACAAGGGGAAGGAAAAAAAATTTTTGAAGAATAATCTAACCATAGTCTCATAGGGAAAACATTATTGATTTTCAAAAATTCACTTAATCTACTAATGACAGTAAATTTATCCAAGCTTACGAGCAATGAACATCAGGCTCATGTACTTAGCTGGGCATTTTCATTTTTTATAGTAATGTAACTTTAAAAAATAACTGCTGTTTTCTCATTCATACACAGGTACTTCACTGCACAGGCCATATTCATGTATATGATACCAACAGTAATCAGTCTCAGTGTGGATATAAGAAACCACCCATGACATGCTTGGTACTGATTTGTGAACCTATTCCTCATCCATCCAATATTGAAATTCCTCTAGATAGCAAGACTTTTCTCAGTAGACACAGCCTGGATATGAAATTTTCTTATTGTGATGAAAGGTAAATTAGTTATAAAATATTATTTGGAATTTTTAACTAGTCTTAACTATAGTAAAGATTCAGTGGTAAATTGTATGCTTTTACTAAGCAGAAAAGAATGATATATCCTGATGCCAAAAAAGGTTAAATTAACTTTTTTAATTAATTAGGCATATTTATTGAACTTACTGCATAATATGACACTTTAAATGGTGCTGTACAATAATTAAAATGAGGTTTTTTTTCTTTAGAAACTTTTATTTATATAAAGTAAAAAAGGAACAAAAAAAAAGACCATTTCTGTTTATTGGACCAGACATCAAAGGTTTTGATACATCTTCATCCCACGTATTTTCATGAAGCACCTTCAGCTCTACCCTTAATTTCTACAAGATTTCCCAAATTTATTTTTGTAAGAACTTCTCTGTAATTGCTAACTTGATACTTTTGCCTGGATAGTTAACTCTTTTGTATCATACACTAATTACTTCTTTACTGAGCTACACAACTATTGCTCTTTTCTTCTTATAATGTTAATATGCCACTGTTGACACCTTCATCTGTACTTCGCTGGTCTCTAAATCTTACAGATTCACCATTTGCATTTATCTCTTGGTCCGTTTCCTCCTTTACACCCTGTACTCCTGCCATGGTTACCTTGGCCTGAACTGCTGCCATAGTTCAGCTGCATTTCCATTAATATTTCATTCAGAGTGCCACAAGTAGACTTCCTCATGTTCAGATGAGAGTATACCATTTTCCCGTTAGAAATGGCTCAGTTGCTTCCCTTTATTGTCACATACAAAAAAGCTTTTATTATAAAAATATTAGAGGTGAGACAAAGTGGTTTTTTTCATTGGTATATGTTTGTGATACATAATAATTACATTCATCTTGGGGAATTGGTACATATTTTCAGTTTTACCTACTCTGGGATTTTTTTATATATCAAAAGATTTATAACCCACTTTCCGGTTTCCCTTCAGTCTCTCTTAGAAGCTTTTTCTTTCCTTCAATAAATTTTTCCTACTCTTAAAAAAAAAAGATTTATATTTTAAAAGGCTGAAAGAAAAACAGACCAGCTCAGTGGTTTAGCTCAGTGGTTCTGCCACCTACCTTGCAAGCACAAGGACCTGAGTATGATCCTCAGTAACAAAAAAAAGAAAAAGAAAAGAAAAACAGACCTACACAATAAATATTAAACTTCCTAGTATGATCAATAAGGATGTTTACCACCTGGCCCTGCCCAGTTCTCCAACTTAGTGGAGCTAATAGACCATCCATTCTGCTGTGGCACCTAACACCCTTCAGCCAGACAGCTCTGTATGTGTCATGTTGTAGTGTACAGGGCATTTGCAAATACTTACCAATTTGTATTGAAGTTTTAATTTTTTTTCTACTTATATGCTCACCTTTGAGGAGCATCTATTCCTTTCTGCAGCTTTCCTTATTCCTTCAAAAGAAACTGTACTGTTCCCTGTACATATGCTTTCATAGCATTTATACTAGTGTATTGCTTGTTCCTTTTTTATTCACTGGGAGGCTGTATAAATAGTGGTTAAAGGCTTAGATTCTCTCTCCAGACTACTAAATTCTGTGTTTGCTACCTATATCCAAACGATCTTTGACATATGAGTTCTTTTCTTTGATCATTATTTTCTTCATCTTCAAAAATACCTACCTTATGGGGTTAACTGAAGATTTTATGGGAAGACCAGTTATAAGCCCTTAGCTATGATTCCTCACCCTTTGGACAAAGAAATGTTGACAGAGCCACAGACTCTGAAATCACATATTCTTGTTGTCCAGTCTTTTCTTGCAGCTCTGGCACTTAACTTTTGTGAAACTCATGTTCCTTTTCTGTAATATATAAGGGTGATGCTTCAAAAGCTGTTGTGAGGACTAGAGCACTTTATTGGATACTTAGTACCCGAGGTGAACTGTAGTGAGGATTGCACATGGGTGCTCATCACTGGTGTCAACTACTAGAAAATGAAGATAGAAAAACAAAGAACTATTTTATGGTATTTATGGCCCAGTATGCACGTGAATGTATGATGGAACAGAGATGCCCATCTGTTTTAAGGAATTTTTTTTAACTTTTTTTAAAAATTGAACTTTTGCTTTGAAAACAAAGTATAGTGGTAGGCTGGTGAGGAAGGAAAGTGACACAGCAAAGTCAGAAAGGGAATGACATCTCCCTTGGTTGTATCAGAAAATTAGCACATTAGGACCGGAGTTAGGAATAAAGCCCTCTTGCTTAAAGGTAAACTGAGAGGAAGACTGGAACTCTTTCCAAGAACTTCCACATCTTTTATCCCTCGGAACCAAGATAAGGAAAAGTATTTGTTCAGTTTTGAAAAAAACTAACATACCAAATT
The DNA here is from genome assembly GCF_012274545.1 of Fukomys damarensis. Lineage (NCBI taxonomy): Eukaryota > Metazoa > Chordata > Mammalia > Rodentia > Bathyergidae > Fukomys > Fukomys damarensis. The sequence goes on from NW_022900933.1 coordinate 5,736,572, forward strand.
TTTAACATCTAAAATATCCCACAGATGCATATTTTACTGAGTAATGCCCATTTGTCATTCACATTTGTTTGAGCGTTTACTAAAGTAGAAATGAAGATAAACAGTTTCTCCCCTTAAGATATATATAGTGAGTGAATGATAAGCTGCATGGTTGCTTTAGGTTTCTTAGACAATTAAAAATATTTTTTGTTAAATTTTCTGGATCCTTCCTCCCCTTTTTGGTACAAATTAATAAATTATGTAATTCTCCAGTTAAATTTACTTTACCTCGCTTCCTCAATATAACTAAAACTGGAATTCTGTCTGCACCTTAGATTTTGACTTCTTAGAGTCCCTTCACCCACCTCAGATTGAAATCTGATTGTCTTCTATGACAATGTATATAACCCTCATTAATCTGATTTCCTGCCTCCTCTAGCATCTGTCTCTACTTGCCCGTTAACCATATCAGAATCTTTATCACCTACACCATATTTTACACATTCTCTTTCTTTATGCTGTAACATTTTTGTGAAGTGGTTTTGCCTTTCCCTGTCTTCTGTATTAAACTTACACATCTGCTGTAACAAGTTGTCCCTCACCCTACCAATCCTCTTCATGGATAGAGATGGAAGAGCAATTAAAATTATTTTTAGGGCTGAACATGTAGCTCAGTGGTAGAGCTTTTGCCTGGTACACACAGGTTTCTAGATTTGATCTCTAGAAAACAACACACAGGAATGCACACAACACAGGCAGAATTATTTAAAAATTAAGAATGTTTTTCTTTGTAATGCTGCCACCTAGTGTTGATAGATTTTGGGATAGCCCTTTGTTAAGAATTGAGGGGTTTGGTTTGGTTTTTTTAAAACTGGCTAAGAATTAAGGGGTTTGGTTTTTTTGTTTTTGTAATTGGGTTAAATAAATAACAAACAGATTAATAATAATAATAAATAGATTACTATTTATTTATTTTGGGAGAAACTACTATAGCATATTTTGCCTTAAAGTATATCAACACAAGCAGTATTACATTTATACCTTTATTAATTACAAGGATATCCTGCTGTTTGGTAATTAGGTGTTTTGTTAGCACAATATGTAACTTCTGCTTACAGTAGGAAAGTCCTTTGAAATCTAATGTCTCAGAGATCTAAAAGTTTAACTCCTCTATTTTATTATTGGAAAGGCTTTAGAACAGAGTATTTTTGTTTAGCACGGCACTAAAAAGATACCTTCCTCTTCCTTATTACATGGATTGTCTTTCTCATGAAATGTGCCAGACTGGATACAAAGAATAAGATCTAGTCTCTGTCCTAAAGGAATTGCCAGAAAACCAATGGGATGAGTGGATTAGTTTTTAGCCCATTTTAAATTTTATATCATTCTTTCATCTAAAGTTTCTATAATTTCATATAACAAAGCTCAGAAACTGCAGGAAAAGGGCATTTTCTAAAGCCATCACAAGAGTTATTTCTTTCCTTTTAGCATAGATACTCTTTGACTGATAGTACTAAGATTTTGTAAATAGATACCGGTTCCCTAAAGTGAGGGCCTAAAATTGTCCTGTAAAGAATTTGGTTTTATGGGAAATAATGGTAAGGATTTACCCTTCATTTAAACATGAGTGCCTTCCCTTTACAGCTTCTATCATTTAATTTTGCAGTACTTCGTATCTATTTATAAATATTCTGCCTTGTTATAACAATATATACTATGAAATGTGATTAAAAAATTAGATAAGTTTGGCTAAAAGGAAAAGTAGAATTGCAGGGACAAACCTAGAGGATTTACAGATTGACTTAACTAAAGAGTTACTAAAGGTGAGATTAAATTTATTTTGAGCAAAAGAAGATAGTCTTTACTTTTGAAAATTTATTTGTCCATTAGATTAATATATATCAGCCACTGTGGAGAAGCAAAATATATAAAATACACACACACACACACACACATATATATATATTTTTTTTAACTAACAGAATTACTGAATTGATGGGGTATGAGCCAGAAGAACTTCTGGGCCGCTCAATTTATGAATATTACCATGCTTTGGACTCTGATCATCTGACCAAAACTCACCATGACAGTAAGTATGAGAGGAAGTCATAGATAATCTTGTTAAATATTTAACTCTTTTAACTCTTACAGTCTCTACTATTTGTACCTTTAATTTTCTGGCTAAAATTAATGAGTCTTCCTAGACTAAATATGTTAAAGGTCTCTTCATAAGAGATCTTGATCATTACATCTTTGTTTTGTATTTGTTAAAACAAATGTCATTGTAAGCAGAACCATTTAACAATATATAAAACTCCCCTGTAGAAGGTATTTTAAATTCATAGACTTTAAAAATCAATTATTATACAGTATTTAATAGCACCAGTTTCAGAATCTACACCTTAGTACTCAGATCAGTGTAAGGTACATAGAAGGCATCAGAAAATAATTCATTCAGTGAATGTGAAAGTGATCAACATCATGTACAAATGCCCCTGGCATAGGATTCTGAAGTTTATTCAAATGAATGTTATTTAAGATCTCAAGGTAAGTTAAACTTTAGAATTCCTCATTTCCCTATGTAATCTGCACCTAAATATGACTTACAAATGTGACTGGGGATACCCGAATGTCACACTGGCCTTAAGTTGTAGAGTTAGCTTGACTCTGTAGTGCAGTCCTTAATACAAATGACAGCAACATGATTTTATTCAGTACTTTCTCCTAAATCATTTAATTTAGATTGCCTAAGTTGCTGAAAGACTGCAGTAAGGCATTAATTTACATTGCTGTCTACAACTTTTTAAAGTGGTTTTGGTTCTCTGGAAATGATAGCAGGAATTCAATAAACGATAGCACTGTTTTCTTGAATGTTCCCTATGGCATCAAGCATTAATAATTCTCTGTTCTCTAGTCTGACACTTTCCCATAAATCAGTAAAGGAATCTCTCATTCCTTTCATTTTATTTCAGGTGAGGATTGGGAATGGAAAGATTTGGGATGTTTATTTTCAGCTATTCTAGGACTTTAAGTTAAATAATTACAACTGATTCTGGTAAACATTTCTCCACTTTTCTAAAACAGTAATCTATATTTAATCTCATTTGATTGAAAGGTAAGTTATTTTTTCTGATTCTTTTTTGTTTTCATTCCTAGTGTTTACTAAAGGACAGGTTACCACAGGACAGTACAGGATGCTTGCCAAAAGAGGTGGATATGTCTGGGTTGAAACTCAAGCAACTGTCATATACAACACCAAGAACTCTCAGCCACAATGCATTGTGTGTGTAAATTATGTTGTGAGGTAAGCTTGGGAAATAAACATTTTGGGGAGCAAGTTCAATAGTAACTCTAGAGGGACTCTTGTAGGAAGCGAGATCATAAACACTAAATTTTATTTTCTACAGAATTATGATTTTTCAACACTGTGGCTTAGGTTTGCAAGTCAGCTATTGCACAGTATTTTTAAAAACTTATCAGTAGTTATCTATCATACAGTTTCTTGGTACTGGGGTTCGAACTTGGGACCTTGGACTTGTGAAGCAGGTGATGGAACCACTGTGCTAAAGTTTCACTCCTACTTTTAAAAAGACCTTGAAAGAATACCTGCTCTATGAATTAGTTTGCTTTGTTTATATAGTGCTAGGCATTTATTGTTAAAATACTAGCCCTGGAATAGTTATATGTCATAGTTCCATCATTTTTTAGCTTCTTGACCTTGGAAAAGTCTCGTTCGTGCTCCTAATTTCATCTATGTAAGTGACATTATAACCTCAGAAAATTACGATGAAAAGTAAATGAAAAATCTGTGAGATTACTTGTAAATAAAAGTAAATAATTTAGACACAAGCGTTTGTTATATTTATAAACTCTTAGTCATCAGTTTGTGATATTTTAGACACCTTAATCTTTCATTTGCTCCATTTCCATAGGTGCAATTCCCATTTAATGTATCTTCTACATACACTACAGCCTTCTAGTTCATCTGTCAGGCTGAGCGTTCCAATATAGATGGCTTGTCTCATTTTACTCAGAATTTTCTTGCCTACTTTAGAGCTTCATTTCTTGTCATCATGCTCCCTTGTCTTCACAGAATTTCTCTTCCTTCAAAATCTGCAGATTTTCTCTTAGGAAGACCCTGGTCATTTGTTTTCATTCTTGCCACTTCTGACACATCATCCTTAGTCCTTTTCTTCCTCTGTCCTAAGTCTGTCAAACCAGTGTTGCTGAGTCCCAAGTTTCTGTTTGAAGGCCTTTCTGTGAGGCAAGCCCACCTTCATTTTAGCTATCATCACAGTGTATTTTCTTTGCCTTTTTATTTTCACAGTGAGCTTTAAGCTTCTTGAAGATAAGGCATTGAGTATTTTAAACTTTGTATCCTCTTTATGTCACATATTCAGCACTTCGTATGTTAACTAAAGTAATACAATTGCACTGAATTTGCATGAGCTAGAATTGTTGCTCATCTTTCTTGTTCTGTCTTACAAGTACCATCACCATATCATTTTCATAACAACAAAGAAAATCTAGCATCTCTTAGACAGGGTAAGGTTGTTTTATCTATATATCTTTATATTTATTGTACAGCCATCTTTAAGGCCCTATCTCATATATTGATGCCAGAGAGTTCTTTTGTGCAAATTTTATTATGTGGGTTAGCACAAAAATTCTGAAGATCTGTTTGTGTTTGTACTTGACTACAAACTATTTGCCACCACTAATCTTTCCAAGAGGGTATTTGAAGTTTTAAGTTGGAATTGGTCACATATTTGAATTGTCTTATGCTGTGAATTTTATTAGGTCTTCAACCTTGGTTTTATTTAATTTGAAAATGTTAAGTGTAACAGACTATGAGAAATCATGCATCTCACAGAATATTAAAATGTTCTTTTCTTAAAACAATTTAAGAGACAAGGTCATTTCATAGTGCCCCTTGTCCTCACTGTGTAAAGAGCTCATTTAAGAACTACTAATCTCTTTTTTTGACAGTGGTATTATTCAGCACGACTTGATTTTCTCCCTTCAACAAACAGAATGTGTCCTCAAACCAGTTGAATCTTCAGATATGAAAATAACTCAGCTGTTCACCAAAGTTGAATCAGAAGATACAAGTAGTCTCTTTGATAAACTTAAGAAGGAACCTGATGCTTTAACTTTGCTGGCCCCAGCTGCTGGAGATACAATCATATCTTTAGATTTTAGCAGCAATGGTGGGTTTTTATTTTACTAATCTAAACTATATCTGTTGCTCCAAGTAATACTTCAGCCAACCTTTACTCTGACATTGTTTGGAAGCATTTGCTTAAATATTTTTTTGCCCCTATAATTTTTTAAAACAGGTAGAAATCTTGCTTCAAAGTATATGTCTTCTTTTAAAGTTAATTTTCCCCAGCTACCCTGCTATTCCTATGTCCTGCTGTTACATTTCTGCACAATTTAGTAGGGTGTTAACTGCATTAGAGGATAAATAAGCATACTGTAATAGCAGATACTGAAGATGAAAACTACATTAAAGCTAGGTTAGATTTTAAAGTATAAAAAGGTTTCTTCCAGTTGCCAGTCTTTGTGCCATATAGATTAATAGGACGTGTGAGTAATGGATTGAAAAAATAACCGGGAAAAAAAAAATGACTGAGACTTATTATAATATTTATAAACTTTATGTTTAAGGAAAAGTTGTTAACATCTCTATTGCTTGAGTGAACTAGACAGAACTTTTAAAATAAGGAACAAATTTGTGTATATGTTAAATATCTTACGTTCTTAACTAATGTTTTCCCTGCAGATACAGAAACTGATGACCAACAACTTGAGGAAGTTCCACTGTATAATGATGTAATGTTCCCCTCATCCAGTGAAAAATTACAGAATATAAATTTGGCAATGTCTCCATTACCTGCCTCTGAATCTCCAAAGCCACTTCGGAGTAGTGCTGACCCTGCACTCAATGAAGAAGTTGCATTAAAATTAGAACCAAATCCAGAGTCACTGGAACTTTCTTTTACCATGCCCCAGATGCAAGATCAGCCAGCCAGTCCTTCTGATGGAAGCACTAGACAAAGTTCACCTGAGGTAGGTGCCATGACATAAGAAAAAGACACCTTGATGGGCATGGTGGTGCTTGCCCTTAATCGCAGCACACCGGGAGGGCTGAGGCAGAGGGGGTTACAACTTCAAGCTCTGCTTGAGCAACTTACCAAGACTCTTTCTCAAACTAAAAAATTAAAAAGGTCCAAGAATATTAGCTTAGAGACAAAGCCCCAGGTTCAAATCCCCAGTACTTCCAGAAAATAAAAAAAAGGAAAAGACAACTTCCAGATTTTAACATTCAGGAATATATGTGTAAATTTGACTCAAACTTTAATTTGGACTATGTGTTAATGTATACTAATTTATAGCACTTGGGGGTCTCACTTTGTAGTTCATGATGTCCTGAACTCACTATGTAACACCAGCTAGCCTCAAACTTGGAGCAATCCTCCTGCCTCAGCCTTCTAAGTGCTGGGATTACAGGTATGTACCACCCAGCCCAGGTTTCTGTAACACTTTAAATTACTGTAAAAGCTAATAGCTTACTATAGAACTCAGCACATGATTTAGTCCCAAAGACAGGAACATGGGAAGGAACTGGCCTAATATAAACCCAAAACTAAAACTTAGATTGTTTCTCTACATATTTATGTCAGTAGGACAAGAAAGTCTTAAATTATGACATCTACAGAAAACATTTCCTTTTTGTTCACAGGATAGCTCCAGCCTGTATCTATTACTCATTTGAACTGGAGAATTGTCCGGTGGCAAAAGGCTTATTATTAGCAAAGTTTAAATGCGAAAGTATCTTATAAATTCTTTACTGTTTCCAACTTCATCTCTGCTTTGAGATACTGAGTAAGTGTAACATGAAAATACAAGTCTTACACAGAATACTGAAGAATTTTCCCACAAACACAGCACTCATTTTAAGGATTAAGCAAGGGCCAAGCTTGGTGCACGCCTGTAATCCCAGAATTGGAGAGTCTGAAGCAGGACGATCACTATGAGTTTGAGGCCAGCTTGGGCTATATAGTGAGACTTTGTCTCAGAAGACAAAAATAAATAAATAGATAAACCGGGTGTGGCGGCCCATGCCTGTAATCCCAGCACTCGGGAGGCTGGGGCAGGAGGATCGCTATGAGTTGGAGATCAGCCTGGGCTACATAGTGAGTTCCAGGTCAGTCTCAACTACATAGTGAGACCCTGTCTCAAAAAGCAAAAAAAAAAAAAAACAAAAAATAAATAAGTAAAAAAAAAAAGAAAAAGGCTGGTCCAGCACTAGTGGCAGCACATATGCCTGCATTTCCAAATCTAGAATGATTTAATTTCAGAGCTTTCTACCACTAAAACTGTGCTCCACAGCAGGGTAATTCATGTGAACATTTTAACTTCATAAAACAAGACACAAGCAAATCTTGATGAGTGGTAAATAGGCTTACATGTATTAAAACTGGCAAACTCACTCACTCTCCCCCTCCCTTCCTGCTCCCTCCTCCCCCTCCCCCCCTTGCCATCTTGGCTCTTTAATAAAGATCTCTCATATGAAAAAAATCAGCAATCTGAGGGTACATTTGATACCTTATAATCTTCTGGAAAGTATGTCTTTTATTTTGCTTAGTTTGCCCAGCACAAAAATGATTCAGTTTGTCTTTAACACATGTAAATCTAACAAAAAAATGTTACTGTGGGGGAAATAAAATGTGCTTACAGTACACAGCTATAGTTTTTTTGTTTAGAGTTCTTGCCCAGAACTCCTAATATATTAGTATATCCATTAGGGTATATGCAGGTGAAAGAACTTAAGCCTCTGTCCCCATCCCCTAGAGTAGCTATGAGACAGGTAGATCACACAGTAAGTATTCCTTCACCATAGAAAGGTAGATTCCAGTGCATATATCAACTAATTGATTGACCAGTTAGGTTCCACTGTAGGACTTGAACTATTAGGTAAGTTGTAGCCTTAATAAGGAGATAAATGTTATCTTTTAATCTTAACCTTTTAAATGGTGTTACATTATGTACAATGAAAAATATGTATACCGGCAAAATTAGTTACTAGTGTAAGCTCAAAATTGGGTGAAGGGAGGGCAGAGGTAAGGGGAAAAAATGAGAATCAAGACTTGCCACGTAAAGGTACATGATCCCAACAATGAATGTAACTGTACTGTATCCCTAAAATGTACCAATAAACTCAATAAAATTAAAAAAAAAAAAATTACAAATTCTTGACCGGTCATAGTGGTGCACACCTGTAATCCCAGCACTTGGGAGGCTAAGACAGGAGGATCACCATGAGTTCAAGGTCAGCCTGGACTATAACAGCGAAACCCTGTCTCCACACACAAAAAAATGTGTGTGTGTGTGTTTGTGTGTGTGTGTGTGTGTGTGTATTCTTATATAAGCAAAATTTAGTAAATGACATGACTTTGTACATAACTAGCATATTATGTGTAGTTACTTCTTCGGGGAAAAATAAATTTATTTAATTCTTTTTACAGCCTAACAGTCCCAGTGATTATTGTTTTGATGTGGATAGCGATATGGTTAATGTTTTCAAGTTGGAATTGGTAGAGAAACTTTTTGCTGAAGATACAGAAGCAAAAAATCCATTTTCAACTCAGGTATATGGTCTTGTTTATTTTGTATTAAATTTTCTTAATGTTTAGTCTGAAGTGACTGGATTTGATTTGTTTTTGATTAACAAGATGTGGTCATTTTTGTAAAGATTCATGTACTTATTGTCCTGCAGGACAATGACTTAGACTTGGAGATGTTGGCACCCTATATCCCAATGGATGATGATTTCCAGTTACGCTCTTTCGATCAGCTGTCACCATTGGAAAGCAGTTCTGCAAGCCCCCAAAGTGTGAGCACGACTACAGTATTCCAGCAGACTCAAATGCCAGAACCTACCATTACCACCACCACTGCCAACACCGCCATGCCCCCCACCACGGAGGAATTAAAAACAGTGACAAAAGACAGTATGGAAGACATTCAAATATTAATTGTATCTCCATCTCCTACCCACCTACCTAAAGAAACTACTTGTGCCACATCATCACCACCATACAGCGATACTCCAAGTCGGACAGCCTCACCAAACAGGGCAGGAAAAGGAGCCATAGAACAGACAGAAAAATCTCACCCAAGAAGTCCTAACGTTCCTGTTACTTTGAGTCAGAGGTATTTAAACATAATATTATAGTTCTTTATGTTTTAGCAGATATGTGTGATGTTACATGATTTCTCAACATACAGCACTTTCTGCTGGATTTGCTTTAGGGAACATGAAATTACAAAATCTGAATTCAAAACAAGTATTCAGAAACTATTATAAATTACCTGTATATTGATTTCCTCTAAAATACTCATATCTCAGTATAGAAAGAATGTGGAGGGTCTTCAAACACCTTTAAAAATAAAATCTAGACTGTGAGTTCTGTGGAGATGTAAGAACTGCCTCAGGTATACTGTCGTTCTCTGAGACTAGCTGTCCTCACTACTCTAACGGATGTTCCCATCTCTGGGAGCTCTTCTTGAGCGTACCTGTAAAAAGCCCTTCCAACTTAAGAGTTCTTTCTAAAATGAGCCTGATGATTTTTTAAATTCTCAGTATTGAATATGCGTATTTACAGGCCTTTTGAATTTTGTTCTGTATAGTTACTGACCTTAAAACTTTTATTATTTTTCATTACATACTTGTAAAACATTAGCTATGTTGTAGGTTAGCTGGGCTTTACCAGGCCTATACCAAGAATTACAGAAAAATTTAAGACATGGCTTTTATAGCATGGAGCAATTTTTGAGTAAATGTTTGGACATGACCCAGTTTTTAAGATCTAATTTCAAGAAACCGTATTTGACATTTTAAATTTGACACTGTAGTTAGAGGTTTTAGTCAATGCATGGAGAGAAAAATGATTCCTTCTCTCCTGTGCCTCAACTAGCCCTCAGTAGCATAGGAAAGGAACACTGCCAAAACCAGAACGTGGTCGAGGTGCTGGGAAAGACCTGCCTTTTCCTTGGTCTAGGAAATAAATCTTGGAGCTTTACAAATGACTGTATCACTGGCTGACTTTAGACCCTGAGTTGCACTAGGGCAATGGTATTGTCTTGAGCACTGTAGGAATGGTAATATTTAGCTCAGTACCTGATGAAGTACTTGTTCTATAAATGCTTCATGGAGTTCTAAGTGAATATAATAATAATGACTAGGGCCAGGGATTTAGCTCCATGGTTCCACCACTTAACCTGCCTTGCAAGTGCAAGGTCCTGAGTTCCATCCCTGGTACCAAAAACAAAAACAAATGACTGACCCATAGTTTACAGTTTGCTATCAATTGTAAAGGATGGGATAATTCAGTTTTCCGAACAACTCCTCTTCTTGGATTTTATTTGTCAAATTCAGTGTCTAATATCAGGTCACTTTCAACGGTTTTGCAGTATTCCAATATAACATGCACTAGACATTTTTGAGAGAACTTTAAAAAATATACAGAAGCCCCCCCACATACACACACTTAGGTAATTATTTGCAAAATGAAAGTACTATATTAAACCAAAAATCTTCCAGTTTTAGAGCAGGGATTAAAGATAAACTATTAAAAGTACCACTGCTAAGATATTTAGGAGACAAACTTACAAAATCTCATAAAAATAATACATAAAAGTTTAGAAACCTTGGCTGGGGCTGGATACCTATCTCAGTAGAAGAGTACTTACCTAGCATGCATAAGGTCCTGGGTTCAATTCCCCAGTACCACCAGAAATAAACTAAAAATCTGCCGCCTATAGATCAGAGATTTTATAAAAATTTTTAAAAACACAAAACAAAAATATACATAGGAGAGGAGTTGAGTAATATATCACTTATTCTCAACTACCTCAAATAGAGCAAGGGATAGTTATGACATGAGGAGCTCTTGAAAAGCCCAAATAAATATATAACAAAATTGATGTACTTTGACCACATGTCACAATTCTTCACTATTTAATAATTTAAATACAAAGAGCTGAGTCTTGACAGAGGTCGGTATTGAGGGCAAAGTCAGCCGAGTGAGATGCTGACTGGGAGGGAGATGCTGGCATCTGGAGACCAGGAGACGTGTACTGTACTTCAGTATCTGCAACTGATTAGCCGTGGGACTTTGAGTAATTTACGTAGCAGACCTCAGGCTTCGGTGTATAAAATGGGTACGATATACCTGTCTTTATGGGAACTGGAGTGATATTAAAATGGACTAATGAACATAAAATTTTTTGTAAATTGAAAGCAGCATATAAATGTTTAATTGTGCATGTCAGCAGTCCCAGGAATATCACTATTGTGGAATGAAAGGCTGATGTTTCATTGTTTTTGATCTCCAGTAATGTCAGTTTAGTTCTCTTTGGTTCTGTTTTATAAAACAGGGATATGCACAGTTGAGAAGATTTTGTTTAAAAAAGTGAACTTTGGAACTTTGGTACTAGAGCTGTAGTTAAGTGGTGACACATTTGCCCAGCATGGCTGAAGTCTTAGATTTGATCGCAAAAACTAAGGAAAAGAAACTTTTAAAAAAGTTTTTGCTTAAAGGTGATAAAACTAGCAGTCAGGAGAATTTGTCTGTGTATTCAACACAACATTCCTGAATGTTGGAAATTAAAATGTTAGGCTGGTTATGTTTTAAAATTATAATTAAACCATATTTTAATTCTCTTTTCTAGAAATTCCATTCCTGAGGAAGAACTAAATCCAAAGATACAAGCTTTGCAGAATGCTCAGAGAAAGCGAAAAATGGAGCACGATGGTTCGCTTTTTCAAGCAGTAGGAATTGTAAGTTTGAGAATATCACTTACTCTCCAGCTAATGTGCTGTTTCTAAGTTATGTATAGGTAATTTCTTGTCTCTTCCAAATACTGAAGTTATATTTTCAGCAGTTGTGCACTGGGCTTTTTTACTTTGTGTACACTACTTATTAAAAATACATCTAATGAATACATTCTTGGAGTAAAGTTCTAAACAGAATGTACATATTTTGAAGGAAAAGTGAAGTTCTCCTAGTGCTCCACTCTCAGTATCACCACCAATCTCGTTTTCTTCCCTTTGCATTACTTTCTCTTTATTTTAATGGAAACGCTGTTTCAGGGTAAGTCAGTGCTGGTGTAATCTGCAGTGATATTTTCAGACCAAAATAACTGTAAAGTATTTAGAGACAGAATAGCAATAGTGGATGGAAAGAGAAAGAATTAAAAATAATTTAGGAGCTGGGCATGGTGGCACATGTCTGTAATCCTAGCATTTGGGAGCCTGAGGCAGGAGGACTGCCAGCTTGGGCTACATGGTGAGTTCAAGGCCAGCCTCATCTGCATGGCGAGACTCTATCTCAGAAAAGGGCAGTATAGCTTTTAAACTTAAACTGATTGCAAAGTTTTTAATTAAAAAAATTTAACACACTAATCTTGAAATAACTTTACTGTTTCTAGGGAACATTACTACAGCAATCAGATGACCGTGCAGCTACTACATCACTTTCTTGGAAACGCGTGAAAGGATGCAAATCTAGTGAACAGAATGGAATGGAGCAAAAGACAATTATTTTAATACCTTCTGGTTAGTTTATTCTTTCTCTCCTTTGAACATCACAAGAATAATTAAAATGTGAAACTTTTTGTGTAAAAGCTTTACCCCAAGTGAGAGTGATTTTTGGTTCTTAGCAAGATTAAAAGAATAGAAGCATTTCATCTGTTGGCCATAATACAGGAATAGATATGTCAAGATGGAACTTCCATGTATTAGTAATTCTCTTATATCTATATCTGTGTGGTATCAATTTGATAAAAGCTAAAACTTTAAAGTTGATTCATAACTTCGCGCCTTCATTGTTTCCTGTTAACATGTCTGACAGTGCCAGTAACGCTTGATTGTACCCACTGTTGACATAGCTGTCTGTAGTTTCTGTCTGCCCAGAAGTTCACTTACTTTATCTTCCCTGACACCTAGCAGAGAGTGGGTATTTAGTAAATTTAATGAATACTTAGATCCCTTTATTTTTCAGATTTAGCATGTAGACTGCTGGGGCAATCAATGGATGAAAGTGGATTACCACAGCTGACCAGTTATGATTGTGAAGTTAATGCTCCCATACAAGGCAGCAGAAACCTACTGCAGGGTGAAGAATTACTCAGAGCTTTGGATCAAGTCAACTGAGCGTTCTCATAATCTCATTCCTTTTATTTGTTTGGTTTTTGTCCTGCCCTCCTCCCCCTTTGGACACTGGTGGCTCATTACCTAAAGCAGTCTATTTATATTTTCTATATCTAATTTTAGAAGCCTGGCTACAATACTGCACCAACTCAGTTCAATTTTGATTCCCTTTCTACTTAATTTACATTAATGCTCTCTTTTAATAAATTGTTTAATGCAAGATCACAGAAAGCACACTTTAACGGTTTTTTGGTATTTAAACCATTACATTGCAGTAGCATCATTTAAAAATGCACCTTTTTATTTATTTATTTTTGGCTAGGGAGTTTGTCCCGTACTGAATTATTTTTAATAAGATGCCAATATAATTTTTTAAGAAGGCAGTAACCTTTCATCATGATAATAAGCGGTTGAAAAATTTTTACTCATTTTTTTCACATTTTACATAAACAGTAATGCTTTGCCAGCAGTATATGGTAGCCACAATTGCACAATATATTTTCTTAAAAAATACGTACCAGCAGTTATTCATGCAATATATTCTGCATTTATAAAACTAGTTTTTAAGAGGAAAGTTTTTTTGGCCTATGAAATTGTTAAACCTAGAACATGACATTGTTAATCTTATAATAATGATTCTTAAATGCTGTATGGTTTATTATTTAAATGGGAAAGCCATTTACAGGATAAAGAAAGATATTCATATATCTGGAAGGTAAACGGCATTTATTTGGGAAAAATTCTCAATTCAGAGAAATCATCTGATGTTTCTTTAGTTACTTTGCCAGCTCAAAACGAAAACAATACCCTATGTAGTTGTGAAGTTTATGCTAATATTGTGTAATTGATATTAAACCTCAATGTTTTGCCTACCCTGTTGGTATAAAGATATTTTGAGCAGACTGTAAACAAGAAAAAATCATGCATTGTTAGTAAAATCACCTCGTATGTTAATTTGCTCAAAATACAATGTTTGGTTTTATGCACTTTGTCGCTATTAACATCCTCTTTTCCTATAGATTTCAATAATTGAGTAATTTTAGAAGCATTGTTTTAGGAATATAGAGTTGTAGTAAACATCTTGTTTTGTTATATGTACATTGTACAAATTTTTCATTCCTTTGCTCTTTGTGGTTGGGTCTAACACTAACTGTATTGTTTTGTTACATCAAATAAACATCTTCTGTGGACCAGGCCCCTTTTGGTCAGCTTTTCTAGTTTAAATAGCACCTCATAAAGTTGTTTCCCAACAATTTAAGTACTTTATGGAAATCACATTGTACATTTTTACATTTCTCTTACTGCCATCACTTTAATGTATGCTGTTCCTAAATGTCATGTTAAATGATAAAAACATGATACTGCATTGTAAAGAGTATGTTTTTAGAAGATACTTGTCATTTATAAAATGTATGAGCCTATTAAAGCATAAAACAAAAATTGATTATTTTTAGTATGAATGGAATGAGTGAAGCAGATCATGAACAGTATAATCATGTAATATCATAAGGGTAGAAGTTCCTCTCTATTTTTCTAATCTATTCCCATTAAGAGATGGACACATTTAGGCTTGAAATGATTTTTCCTAACCCCTGAATGTAATGAATGGCAGACCAAAGATTTACAAAGATTTCTTTTACATTCTCTCTCATTTAAAAAAATAACACATAAAGTCATAAAAATAAGAAATGGAAAAACCACAGTGAATCCCTGCACTCAGAGGTAACAAAAACTTTTCTTGTGGTGGTGGTGGTGGTGGTGATAGCTAGGAATTGAACCCAGGGCCCTGTATGGACTAGCAAGCACTACCACTGAGCCGTGCCCCATCCCAGACAAGTACTGGTGACAGGTCACAGGCAGTCCCAGAGCTTTAGGTTATGTTGACTGATATCCTGAACAGTGTAAACTAAGCTACAAATCTGTTAGGATAGGATGAACGTGTGATCACTTTACAATTTTGAAAGAAAAACAATAGTAAATTTTTATCTAAAACGTGGTGGGCACAGACCTTACTGAAAACTATGAATCAAAGTACTTCCACATTGAGTAACAGATACTTCTAGAGGTAAAATAGAATAAAGTAGTTACTTAATACTAGATAAAAAAGTTACTTAATAGTGCCAAAATAAAAAAACTATTTATTTAGCAAATTAGCTTCAGTTGAAAACTTGAAGTTTGTGTATAGTTCTCAAATATTAGTTAATGGCCAGGAGTCTGGGAAATGACTTAAGCAGAGAACAGTAACTCAGAAGAGAAAGCCCTATTGAGGACAGGACACGAGGAAGAAAAAGCAAGTACCAGCTGCTCTGTCACTCAGAAAACAAGGCATCCTTCCTAGCCCTGGCCACACCACAGATCTGTAATGCCTTTAGCCAAGGAATTCTTTAATAGCTGTGCTCTCCATATTCCTCTCTCTCCCAAGTGCATGCTAAACTTCCCTCTTCCCTGGTGCTGCTATGAATGAATGGCTGGTATCACTTTCACCTTAAAGAACGTATAGCAAAAATGCTTAGCATATTTTGTTCATTTGTTCGAAGCACCTGTTAAGCTTAGAACTGAAAACCAGTTACTGAGAGATCCTGCCACTGTGAGGTATAATATTCATAATTAAATGTTAAAATGTAACATCTGTTCAGTAGTACCTACTAGACTTTGTGCTAAGCAAGCCTGCATATAATCTCTGTCAACACCCCTTCCCCATGAATTAGTTTATTTCATTTTGTACACCTGAAAGTCTTGGAGAGGCATTCTGAGGCTCAGAGCTTTTGAGCTGGGCCACCAGTGAGTCCAAAGTCCTATAGTACAGCACGAGCCATTCCGGTAAAACTTCATTTCCCCCCTGTACCTGTTCAGCAAGAAACAGCTATGGAGATGACACAAATGGAGGACCAAGAGGCCACAGAGGATGTAGAGGGGATATCCTGAGAGGAGGGCCAGGACATAAACCACGATGAAAAGTTTTTGAAGAGCTATTTGATGGGTTTTGAGTTTGAACTAAGGATTCCGATCGCTAGTTGTGGAGCCATTAGGTAGTGTATGCAAACGGACTTGAATGATAAAAGACAATGTATAAAAGACTGTACGGTGTGGTTTCTGAGCTATCAGCCTTAATGGCACAATAGATATGTTTGATAAAACTTCACAATCACCTTTTCAAAACCTGATCTCGGCGCCGAGCGGCCCGGCGCCGGGCGTAGTGGCGCGTGCCTGTAATCCCAGCACTCAGGAGGCTGAGGCAGGAGGATCGCTGAGTCCGAGACCAGCCTGGGACTACATAGTGAGTTCCAGATAGTTTCCACCACATAGTGAGACCCTGTCTCAAACAAAACAAAACAAAGCAAAAAACCTGATCTCCCACAAACCTCTAAAGAGGTCTGAGATACTTTGAGGAAATATCTTCGAAAAGTCCGTTTTTAATGCAGCACTGTCCAAAACAACATGCAATTGATATAGATTTTTAAACTTTATAATCTAGTTAAAACCACTGCAGATATTGCTAGCTGGAAATCCAAGTTTTAAAAGTAAAGAAAAATCTTTAGGGGGAGGGGTGTTTAACTCTGCCTCTAACTACTTGACTTCTGTTTCTTCCCCGTAAATAGCGCTGAACCTGTTGTCTGGTATCATTTCAGAGAACTGTACAATCTTGTAGAATTTGATACACGGCCTCCTCGTGAGAGGAGAGCTATGCCTCACCATAAACCTTCCTAGGAACACCTGGAGCTTTGTTGTGTTCGCACCTTTCAGAGGTCGGGACACAAGTTTTACGCTTACCTGTCAGGGATGGTTTGTATCCAGGACGCCGCCCAGACACCCGATCTCCGTGTACTACTTAATTTCCTTTATTCCCTTGTCTTGGCTCCATTCCGGGACGGAGAGGGAAGCAGGTGCCTGAGAGCGGCTCCGGTCGGACC
>NW_022900933.1:5753856-5771886 GCF_012274545.1 Fukomys damarensis
TGCGGCTCCCGCCTACGTGTGCAGGAGCAGGTGCGCGGCGCCCCTTTTCCCGGGGCGATGGGCAAGTGGGATCCTAGCGGCCCCTCAGCTTTATGGTGCTGTTGCACGGTAAGCTGACCCTGGTGGAAACATTTCTGAGGTCTAAGAACATTATATATATTTTTAATTAGTCTCATCTAATTAGTTAAAATAGTTACTAACTTAAATGTAGCCCTCTTAAGGTAAAGACAGTTTACTTAAAAACACACACACTTTGAGATAGGATAATGAAGCATATAGGGACTTCATCTACCGGGTGGTTGGTTTGGTTGAATTTTTGTTTTTGGTTTTTTGCTTGGTTTTTGAATTCATTGTGTGTCAGCTACTGAGAATCCTTTGGGAGACAATAATCATGTTGGACAGAAGGGCCAGGAGTTTTCGGAGTATGCAGACGCTTAGGACCTGAAACTTTTAATCTCCCATAATCTTAGGTTCAGAAGGCCCAGCTTCTTGCCCCGTGCAATGACCACTGTTTGGAACGGTGACCTCACCTCCAGGGACGGCGCCCCCGCTGGCCCTCTCACGTGAGCTCACGGGCGTTGCTCCTACAGACCCTCCCATCAGACCCCTGCCTTCTCGGTCCAAGAGTCCACTTGCCAGGGGACCGAAACTCCGAGGACGCTTTGTCCTCATTATTCCTTTTGCTTTTGCACACGATTGTTTCGATTATGAAAACTGACGGATGAAAAGGGCTGTGCTGATCTGGATCTGGGTGACAAGTGACCTCTGCGACTCCGGTTTCTGAGGCTGAGTGACACCGTTCGAGTAGGGGATTAAGAAGCAGCCGTTCCTTGGAAGATGCCTAAGGAGCTGCTGTCCTTGGGTTTAGTTTCTAGCTATTCTTCAAGCTCTCCCTCCACTGGGAGCCCACGCAGCCTGCCCCTTCAGTTCTTGCCTGGGTTTCCTCCACTTCCTCTTATCTGCCCCATCCCTGCCACAGTACACGGTTGCCAAACTATTTTAAACAAATCTGAGGGTGTTACTTCTACATTTGGTACCCTCTCAGGGGATGGGCTACGGGTGTAGAGCTGGTTCCCTCTGGGGGTGGAATGCCCAAGGGCTTCCCAGAGTTCATGCCTACATCTTAGTGATGTTTTATAACAAGCACTATCACTTTTGTTAATGGTTGCTCAAATTTAGTAACTACTGATTATCTTCTGATGAGAGTTCCAATGCTTATATATTTGATGCTGAGGACAAAACTGTGATGAATCTGCAAGATATATAGTATATTAATACATTTTTTTCTGCTGGCATTTTACTGATAGAAATACAGATGACATTTATCATGGAAAATAAGTAAATATATATATATATGTATATATGTATATATGTATATATATGTATATTTTTTTTTGAGATGGGGTGTATGTAGTTTAGTCTGGCCTTGAACTTACAATGTAGCTCAGTCTGGCCTTAGCCTCCCAAGTGTCAGGATTACAAGTGTGTGCCACCACACCTGGCTTCTCAGGGAACATACTGTGTATTTCCCATACATCAGTTCTCCACACACTGTATGATAAGGCCAGATATTCACCTGTACATACAGCAGAGTTTGTGGAGCTTATATGTTGCAGCTGAGATAGCTGCCCATCCTCCTAACCAGAGACCATTGCTATGAAATGTGTACACATTTTCTCTGTTAGAGACAGAGAGAGAGAGAGAGAGAGAGAGGGAGGGAGAGAGGGAGAGAGAGAGAGAGAGAGAGAGAGAAACATAAGAACAAACTCAGAAGCTGTGCCTAGAGGAAATATCTGAAACAGAGGCTGGGAAAATTCAAAACGAAAGATGCTCTGGAAAACTATGGACATTTGGAGGATGAGCAAATACAAAGAGGATGGTAGCTTTTTAAGTGCAACAAGCTAACTGTAGTTTACCAGTGAGAATCAAGAAAGAGGCAGATAAGAGCAGGAATGGGATCAGAACATACCTGAAGGGTGAACTAAAAACCTACCTCTGCAAAGGACTAGTATTGAGCAATTTACTCTCCCGGTGTTGTCAAAATAATAGAGCAATTAGCGAGTTGTTAGCAGTTGATAATAGCTGGGTGTGATACCAAAGGAGGCAGGCAGTTAGATGGAGAGATCAGGAAAAGAGATGGAGCCTGCTAGAACCGCTATCACCCCACAGTGACAGCAGGGCCAAGGCCACTGTCCGAGGAGCAACATCAGACTTCACCAAAACTATTCTGCCAGCTCATAAGCAGGTAAATGAAAACAAGTGTGACAGTTAAACTGGATTGTCAGTTGGACTGGCTGGAGAGCCACACAGAGGATTAGTAAAGCATGGGACCTCCAGGTGTGTCGGGACAGGTCATGGAAGTGACCGGATACTGTAGCAGTCTGCTTTCCCATTGCTGACATCAAACTTAAAGCAGAAGTTTAATTTGGCCTGTGTTTTAAGGGAATCCAGTCCTTAGCTGGCTCCCAGACAGAAACATAGTGCAGAAAGGGCATGGTAGAGCTAAGAAGCTTAGTTCATGGAGAGCAGGAAGCAAAGAGGAACAACACCAGCAAGAAAGGTACCTTAGTCACTTCCTTGTTGCTGGGACAAAATACTTGACATCCACAACTCAAAGGAGGATGGGTTTATTTTGGCTCACTGTCCCAGAACTTTCAGTCCATGGTTGGCCAGCTCCAGTGCAGAAACTGCATGGTATATGGGCAAGGCAAAGGGAAGCTGCTCACATGGCAGCCAGGAAGCAGAGAGCACAAAGGAATGAGCCAGGGAAGGAGCTGTACCCTTCCAAGCCATGTCCTCAGATACCCAGTTCTCACCAGGCCCCACCTGCTGATGGTATACGCAGCTGCTAAACTCATGAGTGGGTGAATCTGCTGGTGAGTATAGCATCCCCTGGATCCCATCACCTTCCAAAAAGCCCTGCCTCCGAGTGCATGAGAGTTTTGGGAGACACACTAAATCTAAACCGTAAGAGAAGTGGGGAGGGACCCGACACCGACCTCAAGGCCATGCCACCATGACTCAGCCAGGCACACCTAGAAGTGTGCACTACCAATCCCTGGGGTGGGTTCCCAAAGCCAATCAAGTGGATACTGTAACCACCACAGGTAATCCAGTCTTGTTCTTGGCCTCTTCCTCTTTGGCACTGTTCTTCTGCTCTGCTTTCTACCCATCAGGAACTGAACAGTTTTACTCCACCGCACCTTCCACCATGATGTTTCTGCCCTGGAGCCAGCTGACCATGGACTAAATCTCTAAAACCATGCACCAAATTAAACCTCTCCCCCTTCAAGTTGCAGGCAGTGTAGCTTGTCCCAGTAATGGGAAAACTGGCTAATACAAAAAGTTGGTACAGAGAAGTGAGGTCATTGCTGTGACTATTCCTGACCATATGGTTCACAAACCTTAGGAATCAGTTGATAGAAGCCATCTGGAAAGCTTTGAAGATGTACGCTAGAGAAGCCCTAGATTTCTGTAATCAGAGCTTGATGGGCAGTTCTGGTGGGAGCTCCGAAGACCAGAATGCTGATGGGAAGTGGACGATAAAGGCTCATACAGTTGCAGATTGGAATGAAGATGATTTTGAGAATTGGATTAGAGGTCATGTATGTTACATTCCAGAAAAAAAAAAAAAAGCATACGCTGTTGTCCAAGTCCTAAGACTCTGTGAAGCTGAATTTAAAGGTGGTGGATTAATTGATCTGGGTTTAGAAATACGTCCTCTCACGGGCAGGGAGTGTGGAGTGTGGAATGTGGGGCCTGGCCTGAAGATGCAGGTCGATGGGGACGTGACCTGGAATGGTATGCCGCCCTTCCCTGCGTCACTACTTCCTGTCCTACCTATGACAAGCAATTTCCTCTAAGAGGGACCGTTCCACCATGCTGCCTACCAGGAAAGGACTGAATCTTCTACAACAGGAGCCCAAATAAACCTCTCCTCTTTAAGTTGTTGGTATTGGGCATTTTGTCCCAGCAAAAAGGAAAGTCATTGAGATAGGGAGGAAATCTCAAGGCAACTCAGCATGTAGACTGTTGCATGATGAGTGCTGGCTGCTTATAGATAGGTGTGTAGTAAGAATCGGGAGTTAAAAAACAAGAGTAGAAGAATTTGAACAACTTCAATTTTGGCCCAAAAGGAACCACTTGTAAAGTTGGAGCCAAAGAAGTGATCGCTTGAGATTTGTGTCATTAAAAAGAAACAACATACTTTGAACTGGGAGAAGTAAGATTCCTTGAAGATGTCTCAGAAATCAGCACGATCCCACATATTGCAAGCTCAGTGGTTCCTCAGTGGTATATTTAAAGGAAATATAAACATTTTCTTTAAGAAAAGGTATCCTGGTCCCTCTACCAGGCAAGGGCTGCCCCAAAGGAGTTTGTCCCCTGAGATTCATTTCACCATGATCAGCTTATCTAGGACCTCAGAGGTTATCCGAAGTCGTGGTCCAATGGGGTCCAGCTATTGCTTATGCTGGAAGCACATTTTGGCATTGTCTATGTGATGCTGGGTTTTTTGGGGGAGGTACAATGGGTTGAATTGAGGACCCTGTGCTTGCAAGGCAGGCAGTGGCACCCCTAAGCTAAATCCCCGGCCCCTGTGATGTTTTTTTTGATACAAGCATTGTGAGGTCAGGGAGGCTTCCGCCCAGATTTGACAGGAAGGCCCAAAAGGCCAGGCATTGTGCCCCTGAGAGGGTGGAGTGTGAAGCTGTGCAAATGAATCTGAAGGTGAAGTGGAGAACCCAGGAAGTCAGAAGTGCTAGAGACATGGGAAGTCTGCCAAGGAGAACTACAGGCAGTGAGAGGAGCTAGCTCAAGAGAAGCCATACGGATGGCTCTGCCTAAGCCCTTGGGAACTCGCCTCTTACTACCATGCAACCTACATGCCAAATGTGGAGTTACACAGGATTTAATGTCTGTCCTACTGGGTTTCAGTCTGGCTTTGATTCAATACTCTTCTATTACCCTGTTCCTCCCTTTTGGAATGGGAATGTTTACCCTGTACAATTGTATATTAGGAATATTGTAGAGAACAGGAAAGGGGATGTTACCAGAACGCCTGCAGTGGGCCCTGATCTCCCGTGAGCCATGATAGCACAAGGTGAGTTAAAGAATAAAGACAGGAAGTGAGACTTAGGGAAGCTGGAATTTGGGCCTGATCAGGGCTGCTCTGGGCAGCAGAGAAAAGGCACCCTGAGCTTGCCACTCTTTATTGGGTTCATAGGGAGTAACAGATGACACAGAGGATGGCAGTAATCCTAAATTGGCAAGGATCTAATAATTGGAGGAAGTATCAGAGGTCTTGTAGGATGGCAGTAAACCTATGTATGACCATGAGGATCTTATGCTGAGGAGGATCTTAGATCAATGAGAAGTTTATGTAGATTAGGACGGTAAGATGAGCAAAGATGTTCTGACAACACTAGATGGGATGAATTAAGCTGATAAGGAATTTGTCCCTCCCCAGGTGAGACCTTTCTCTTACTACTGTGTTTTCAAGGAGCCAGGTTGTCTTCAACTGATGTAATCTTGCCCTTGAGTGTCACAGATCATGGGACACAAGCAAAAATGGAGTTATGTTTCGGCATGTCATAGCCGGCCTGTAGGCAAGAAGACTGGGCCCAATTATAATTTAATTGCAGAGGGCTGGGGATTTAGCTCAGTGGCACCGTGCCTGCCTTGAAAGCACAAGGTCCTGAGTTCGATCCCCAAAACATTTAATGGCGAAATGATTTTCCCCCAAAATCATGTAGAATGGCTGCCAACAGAATATGTAACACACTTTTCAGTGGTTTATAGGGATTGAATTTTCAGGGGTTTACAGCTAAGATTTTTATTTTGAGTCAGAGGAAACTTTGACTTGAACTTTTGAGCACTTATGAAGCTGTTGAGACGCTGGGAAAGGGATTGTTGTGTTTTCAGTTGTACATGGAATAGTTAGATCATGTTAGTTGGAATTATTGCCTTGTTTTTATTTGAAGATTCAGCATAGTTTAAGGACACGTATTTTGCTATCAAGTTGACAGGGGTTGGAATGTGATAGTTGAGCTGGGTTATCAACTTGATTGACGAGTCACCTAGGGGATTAGTAAAGCGTATCTTTGTGTGTGTTTGGGAGGATCTTGAAGTTTTGACTTTGGATATTTTGTCTGGTCCCTGGACCTGTCTTCTTCTTTGCTCCCTGGCCTGCATGAACTGATCACCTTTGCTACACCAAGCCCTTCTGCCATGATGTTTTTGCCTTGGAGTCAGTTGACTGTGGACTAAACCTCTACAACTATGAGTCAAATAAACTTCTCCTTCAAATTGTGGGTGTTGTAACTAGTTTGTCCCAGCAGTGGAAAAACTGACCAAGGCAATAAGCTTTGGGGTATACTGATTTGGGGAAATTCTGGAAAATGATTTGTCATTTTAATTTTAAAATATGAGACATGAAACAGATTTTTGATTCATACAAAGGAATGGATAGAGATCACATGTCAGAGGGCCCAAATGACTAATTTATCACACAAAGATCTTAAAGCAGCCATTAAAAATATATTAAAAATGGGACCAGGGATTTAGCTCAGTGGTTTCAGTGACTGCCTTCCAAGTGCAAGGTCCTGAGTTCGAACCCTGGTATGGGGGGAAAAATATATATATATACATATACATACATATACATATATATACATATATATACATATATATATATATATATACATATATTAAAAGTGGAGGATTCTTTTTTCCCACCAGCATTTGTTACTGGTTGATTTCTTGATAGCAGCCATTCTTTCTAGGGTGAGGTGGAATCTCAGTGTTGTTTCCATTTGCATCTCTTGAATGACCAGTGATAGTGAACATTTTTTCATGTTGATTTGCTATTTCTTTGTCTGAGAAATGTCTGTTCATTTCAGATGCCCATTTTTGGATTGGGTCTTTAAATTTGAGAGGTCTGATTTTTTTTAAGTTCTTTATGTATTTTAGATAGTAGACCTTTGTCTGAAGAACAGCTGGTGAAAATCTTTCCATGAATTAGAGATCTACTGTTGCTGGGAAAAGGCTGCCCAGTTGGGGACTGTATTTCTCATCCCCCTTTGTTCTTGCATGGTCCTTATGACTGAGTTTTCACCTGTGGAATGTGGACTGAAGTGGTATGCATCAGGGCTTCTCAAGCTATCCTTAGGAATGGGCCATTTCCCCAAATCTATCATGGACTGATACTTCTCAGAACTACAATAAAAATAAATTACTAGAAAATATGAAATTTAAAAAGTTATAAACCCATTTTTCTGTTATTAGACTCAGCAGACATGACATTACTCTGTCAAACTGCTATAAAAAGTTTGCTGTGGGAGTTTGTGTAGAGACATGGGACGTTTAGGTCTTTTAGCCAGGAAGTAGCTTTATTCATGCCGGTACAGCTACTGGTATCCAAAGACTGGGTGCTGACCATTATAGTTACACCCTTTTATACAGTTTTTGTGTTTCCCTTCTATGGGCACATGCTAACATTTTATAGCCTTGTTGGGTATATCTTATCTTACAGTCTGGCTGTATGATTTATGTTACAGTTACATCAGAAATACACATGCACACAGAAGCTGATATCGTTAAAGCCCAGATACGTTGGGAGGGGCCCTAACAGTCCTCCCATTCTGCTTTGGGTCAAAGAGCATCATCCTGGTTCACAGGTTTATATTTCCATAACATCATCATGTGTGTGGCCATTTTTTTTCGAGCATCATCTATGTGAGACTGAAGACAGAATGTTTAATCAAGGGAGGCAGGCAAGGCAGGATCAAACAATTTCCCAAATCAGACGTGTGATAACCTATGAGGGTTTTGAATCCCCCAAGAGTTGAAAACCATCCCCAAACAGTTCCCTGGGGTCTCAACCTTTCCAGGTCTGGGTTGGAACATGAGCAGTTTTCCTCATTTGATCGGTAATCTCTTCTGTGATCTTTCCCTGTCATCTATTTGTAGGCATCTATTAGGTTAAATTTCCCAGAAAGCCCTCCATTGGAGGTAAGCGGATAATCTAAGGCCAAGTGATTTTGATAGATAGCAGTGCACATTTTGGTCTATTTGGCTAACAAGTTAAGAGCTTTGGCAGTTCCATTAGTTATAATTTCTTCAACTACTTGCAGTCAAGTATATGGTTTACAGTATTAATGGGGGTGTGGTAGGCTCAGGACCCCTCCTCTGCCCAGGTGGCAGGAGCGTAATACTAAATTATGTGTTCAGGAGGCCATTTGTCATCTTTCCAATTGCTAATTTGCAGGCCTAAGACAGTGTAAATGTTTGAGATAACCCAGTGTAGGGTTGGTACACCAACACTCGTTCCCCTCCTTGGATCTGCCCCTGCGGCTCACAGTGAATGGGTCCTTGTATCTCTCGAAGCAGGATCTGCATGGTGCCTTGACAGGACTTGAGGGTTGGGCTGCTGGAGGGGTTCTCTTCATGGGTGCCCACAGGTGTGTGGAGTCAGAATGGGCAGCTCAGAGATGGCCATCACCCAGTGGGGGCCTTGGATATCGGCAGAGAAGCAGTCCCAGGGGGCTGAATGGCTGGTAGAGCCTCTACAGCAGGGGCCACAGGTGGTGGTGGCAGTGATGGATACTACAGGACATATGGAGGTGGGACTCCTGATTCCCTGGATAGAACTGGTTTGACTTGGGCTGACATCTGGGGACGACCATTACTCCAGCCATCGTCACTCTACAGTTCTCAACACAGGCTTTCAGCCAAGGTGGCCAAGACAGGACCAAATCTTGCCAACAGTCAGGTAGGCAAATTGGTCAGGATGGCCCTGCAACAACCCTGAACACTTGGCTAAGTATCTCCTTTTCAGGTTAACCTGCAGGGGGCCATCTCACCCCAGACAATGGCCAATTAATCTTACAAAAGGTCCACAGCTTTCCAGGAGTCAGCCTAATGCCACAGTTGCTTGAATATTCCTTTTTAAAGTTCTTTAACATACACTTCAGGGGAGTCGGTTTACTCTGCTTTCCACCCATTTCCTCCCAACAGACAACTTTCACACAGAAGAGAGGAAGGAGGGAAGATGAGGGGTTTTAATTGGAAGAGTTGCACATTTACTCTCAGTCTCTGGCTGCTCTCCTTGTTGAGGTATATCAGGTGCCTCTTAGCACTGGTGGATCTCCTGGGACCTAGTGTAGCTGTAAAAGGATCACCATTTGCAGTCTGGAGCTCTCTGGCAAGTTGGGAGCGGCCAATCTCCCCTGTGGATCAAATGCTCTGCTGTGCCAAGTGAGGTGGCATATCCCGGGGCTACCAGGTATGGATCTCAGCGACAAAGGAGGTAGAAACACAGTCTCCAAACCCGGCCACAAGCCCCCAGAAATGCTTCGGGATTTTCGTGTACTGAGATGTGACACTGAGGCCTTTTTCCCAGAAAGCAGCTTTATTTACGCCAGCACTGACATAGTGGATTTGTAGCCAAAGTCTGAGTGCTGAACATGGCCTAGCTGCACCCTTTTATACAATTTTATACATTTTACAGGCTCGCTGGGTATACGTTAACATTCTACAGTCTGGGTATGAATTATATTACAGTTACATCACAACTATACATGCCACAGAGACTGATACCACTACACTGTAAAAAGTTCCCTCTGGGGGGCAGGGATTTAGCTCAGTAGTGCTATGATCCCTGTACCAAAAAAAAAAAAGTTCCCTCCAGACACCTTGGGAGGGGCCCTACCACACATTTACTGACACTTATTCTCATTCTCACTTTCTATTCAGTTGTGAGATGGACACTCATAAATCACTTGCAGACCTGCAGGGACTGGCAGATCACCATGTGATCACCTCTACTTCAAGGCCTGGCCCATAAAAAAAAAAATCTCTCATGTAATTTTGCACATTGTCTTGTCTTTTTACAGGCTACCTGTCTGTGCTCAGGGTGCCCTGAGAAGCCAATGGGAAACAGCAGTGGCTTCATCTGTCTGGCACCCCAGGTGATTGCTTACAGAATTCTTCCACCTCATCATGTTGTGAACTGAACCTAATGTGCAAGAAAAATACACTTCAGTAGCGTTAAGCCACTCAGTATTTCAAGTATTAACAGTTATACTACTATTAGCTTGACTAACAATGAAACGTAGGGAAAATATATTAACCTTAAGACACAAAAGTTCCTATCAGAAAAGATGAAGATAGACAAGGACAAAAATAAGAATTTCTGTAAATTAAAAACACAATAAATTAGAGTGCTTGCCTAGCATGTATAATGTTTTGGGTATACTCTCCAGCACTGACAAAACAAAACAAATTCCTTTAAAGATAATAAATAAAAACAAGTATCACCTTGAAAAAGTATATTTATAATATACACAAATTTTATTATTCAGAATGTTTATTATTCTGATATATTCAGAATATATCAGTCTATTATTCTGATATATTCAAAATGTATCAGTTTATTCAGAATATATAAGGTGTTCCTAGAAATTAATATGAAAAAGTCAAATAAAACCAAATTGAAAAATGGACAAAATATAAACAGGCATTTTACACTACAGGAAATTAGAATTTCAAAAACTGCATACCACTCTAGTAATCAGAGAAATGTATATTAAGAGTACCTTGCCGGGCGTGGTGGTGCACACCTGTAATCCCAGCACTTGGAAGGCTGAGGCAGGAGAATCGCTGTGAGTTCGAGACCAGCCTAGGCTACAAAGTGAGTTCCAGGTCAGTCTCAACTAAATACTCAAAAAAAAAAAAAAAAAAAAAAAAAAAAAAAAAAAAAAAAAGAGCACCTTTAGATATCAAGTTTGAGTTGATGTGGCTCTATTTGCATACAATTTGGAAATGTATTGTAAAGTTGAATGTTTGTAACTATTGTCATGCAACAATTCCACCTTGGACATACAAGTACATATTCTGAGTTGCTATAGTTAGCAAGCAAAATTACAGTATGCTACTATGGTTTATATCCACAATGCCCAGATATTGTTATCCCCTTTATATCTAAAGACCCAGGTATTGAAAGCCTGGTCCCCAGACCATGGTGCTGTTGGGAGGTAGGGGGATCTTCAGAAGGTGGAGCTTAAAAGAAGAAATTAACTGGGAACGTGCACTGAAGCAGACACTGACATCCTTTCCACTTCTTGTTTCCTTTTGCTTTCTGGCTGCCATGAGGTAAATGGCTCTCTACCATATTGCCACCATGAGGTTCTGCCTTGCCACAGGCCCAAAATCAAGAGCCAACTGACCATGAACTAAAAAATCCTTTCAGTTTTTAAGTTGATTGTCTTGGGTATTTTGTCACAACGAAGTAAAGCTAATACACATGCCCAGACTGAAATTAAGGTAAACAAGGAATACTTTAGTTTCCATGAAATTCAAATTTAATTGGGTCTCCTCTACTTTATCCCTACAAAGAAGAGGTGACATACCCAAGTGTTTATAGTGCACTGTTTAAAAAACCAAAACATGGATTCCACCTAGAAACATTAAGTTTAACAAGCAGTTAAAAAGTATATATTAATTGCAATACCATTTTCATAAAACTCAATCAACTACAACTAAAATTTGTCTAAATGTACAGATGTGATGAATGTGTACAGGAGAGTAAGAAACAAAATTCAAGATGAGTGCCCTACCAAGGTAAGGCAAAGTTAGGGGTATGGTTTAGATTAATATGAGGGGTTGACAATATTCTGATTCCTAAACAGGAAGACACATAGTTATATTGCTAAGCTTCTAATCTCACACACCACCTACATTTTTTGTTTACATAGAATATAAAAGTATAAATACTATAACTATA
Organism: Fukomys damarensis; assembly: GCF_012274545.1. Taxonomy (NCBI): domain Eukaryota; kingdom Metazoa; phylum Chordata; class Mammalia; order Rodentia; family Bathyergidae; genus Fukomys; species Fukomys damarensis. The sequence continues at coordinate 5,765,639 of NW_022900933.1, forward strand.
AAAGAACAATGATCAGGAAGGTGAACTGAGTTGATCCATCCGCAGATAGCCCAATCCTTTTCGAGTATATCAGGGTACATCTAAAGCATAGCACTGTTAACAGCATGCCGCGCAATCAGAAAAAGTCTAAAGTGCTACCCAGCTAGCTTCCGGGAGAAGGTAAGAGGCAGAGTCAGTTTACCCAAATAAGACATATCGAGTAGGCAATCTCTTAAGTATTGAGCTTGCTCGTAGCACAGGAGGAGTGTGAAGGATGGCGCTTCACAATAGGGTATGAAATACAGCTCCTTTTCTCCAGAAGGGGTCTCAAGACTACTTGGGGGTACAACGAGACACCCATATAGTAAGCTGTGTATTAAGGGGGCATGGACTGTAAGGTTCTTGGCGAACAGAGGGAGAATAAGTTGAATCCATTTCCCCCTAAGTGCCCCGAGGTCTTTCCACGTGGGGGTATGTTAGGGGTCGTAGACTTCCCCCACTCTAGGGTCCCTTTTAAGAAGTGGTAGTAATAATAAAGCCAATATACTTGCGCTAGCGGAAAATGAAGAGCTGAAAGCCTACTGGGACTCAGAGTAATCTTGATAAACCTCTTCACCGCAATAAAAAGGCCCAATTTCCGTACCCTAAAGCCACCGCAGCTAGGAAAAAGCCTCCGCTCTCTGGCGCATGCGTAGTAAGCACCAGGAAGTCTAGCACGGGCCCGGATGTAGGCGGAACTAAAAGTGCCCGGCAATAGGCCACAGCGCGCTTGCGTCAGGTCTCAGGGGCGGGGCGTCCCGATTCGGTTCCCCGGGCTACGGCGGCCTGCTGTTGGGCGAGTTTTGGTTGTGGACCGCGCAGCCATGGAGACTTCTTCCGGCTTGAAGGCTGATTGCGAGAAGCTGCTTGGCCGCTTTCAGGAGATGGACAGTGTACGCTTCGAGGACTTCACGGATCTCTGGAGGAAGATGAAGTTTGGAACCATCTTCTGGTGAGTGACGTCTGTTCGCGGCGGGGTAGCAAGTTGTTTCCTTCAGTCATTGCCGCGGCTCGGGCAGAGGCCTGGCCAGGGGCGCCCTCCGCCCTGTTCCTGGCGGTTTCGCTAGGCCTCAGTTACTCCTCTCAAGTGGAAATCTCCGACCGCCCCAGCCGCTGCCTTGTTCTCCTAGTATCCCGTGTTTAAAATCAAACCAGTGCCCGAGCAAGGACAAAATCCTGCACGATTGCATTCATTTTCTGTGCAACAACCAACGTTGTCTTTCTAAAGTTCAAATTTGATGTCACTTCCCTTCCCATCTCCCTTCGGTGGTTCCCGTTGCATGTGGGATAAAACCCAAATTCTCTGCTTGTGTTCCAGCCTCCTGGCGCGGTCCCTTCCGTGCACTCGCTTTCTTGCCCCAGCGGTTCCCTGTCGCCCTCCGCAGGCGTTTCCTAAGCCCAGAGGCTCTTTTCTGCTCCCTCAGTCCACTTTATTCTTCACCCACCCGTATGCCCAAATAGCACTTCCTCGCAGAAAGTTTTGCCTTCCTAGACATGCTCCGTTTTTTCCCCATAGCACCCCATGCTTGTCTCACCACTGACTACCTTTAACTGTGTAGTCGAAGAAAGGAATGCAGGGTGATTAATGGTTAAGGGCGCAGATGATGGAATCCAGCTGTCTGAATTTGAATAAAGGATTTGGGACTAGGATTTGGGACAAGTTCGGAGCTTGAGCTTTCTTATCTATAAAATACTGTGAAGATGATGATAATACCTAGCTATACTGAGCGTTAAGTGAGCTAGTATATATCTTAAGTGTGTTTCTAGTACCCGATATATTTTTGTGTATATTATTACTTTTAAATTTTTCTTCCACCAGACTGAGCTTGAGAACCACGTTTGACAATTTATAATATTGAAAAGTCTAAATAATTGATTGAATGAGACTTTAGGATTAAAACTTTTTTGCTGAATAAAATGTAAAAGTTTTCTTTTTTTCTTCTTAATGTAAACTAGTTATGTAGTTTGTAAATTATAGATAGGAGCTGAGGGATGAGGAGCTATTTATTGCACAGCTAGTGAAAGGAGAAGCAGTTTTTTAAATAGCTACCAAATGTAATGCCCTTATAACTTAATTTATTTAATCCATAGAACAACTATGAAAAATGGGTATAATTATCCTTGTTGTGTACGTGAAGAAACTGAAGCTTAGGAGGGTTAATTTTTCCCAGATTGCAATTAGAAGGAGGGTGGTAGAGCACATGTTGGAACTGTATGTCTTCCTGTTTCTGAAATCCATGATCTTTATTTAGGCCGTACTCCTTGGGGAAAAACAAAAAGGACACATCAGAGAAAATTTTTCAAGGGGTACCCTAATTTTTACCTAATCAGGAAATAATTTCAAAGGAGGCAGCATGTTCCCATTCTTCCTTGCGATCAGATATAATAAAGCTTACTGGCTGCAGAGGTGTTATTAAAAGAAAATTTCAGCATATTTATATTTGTGAAGTTGTATCAATTACTTACACCTATTTAATACACTTTGAGACATTTATTTTAGCTGAGAGTATAGTAGAAAGATTTATCTCCTCATTTCAGGTGTCGTAGAAAATGATTTGAAACGTGCTCACATTGGGTCTGAAGTTATATAAAGGATGTCATATTGACTTTATGATATCGATGCTTTTTAAAAAGTTTTTGTTAAGTTGGCAGATTTGGGTAGTTTATTAGTAACAGTTTCAAGTTTCTTCTGTACCCTCCAATCAGTTGGCAAGTATGGTTGGTGCTTTTGAGAGCCATTGGTCGTTTTTACCTACGCTTAGTGGCAGTGTCAGAAGCACAGCTCAGAGTAGTTCTTTGTGCTTGAATCCAGGAAGGGTCATGGAGGAAATCGTCATACCGTTATTGGCAATTGCATTTACTGATGAGTGATCGATTGGTACCCGAGATTGAACTCAGGACCTTGTGTTTGTGAGGCAAGCACAGTGCTACTGAGCTAAATCCCCAGCCCTGGCAATTGCTTTTAAGTGACTACATACCTGTTCTGTCTCTTTTCATCATTTATTTACTTAATGAATCAATATTTGTTGTTTGTTTTACAGTGGCAAAATGAGAAATTTAGAGAAGAACACATTTACAAAAGAGGCTTTAGCTTTGGCTTGGAGATATTTTTTACCTCCATATACTTTCCAGATCAGAGTTGGTGCTTTGTATCTGCTGTATGGGTTATATAATACCCAACTGTGTCAACCAAAACAAAAGGTAATGTTGGTGAGTTGTTTTCCTCCAGTAGAAGTGTGAAACAGGTACCTTATTCATTCTACAATATGCTGACTTAAAAAGAAATAGTGTGTTTTAAAATTGTAATATATCTACAAATAGAGACATTTTGTACATTTTTTTTACTCTGTTGTTGCAGATCAGAGTTGCTTTGAAGGATTGGGATGAAATTTTAAAATTTCAGCAAGATTTGATAAATGCGCAACATTTTGATGCAGCTTATATTTTTAGGAAGCTACGACTAGACAGAGCATTTCATTTCACAGCAATGCCTAAATTGGTATGTTTCCTTAAGTAATTTTGTTTTTCAAAATGAACAGATATACTTTCTTTTCCAGAAATCACCTCAATCTCCAGGAAAATGGAAAGACTTTTAGTAGTGTTCAAGACTTATAGCCTTCTTAAAATAGAAGAAAATGTTTTTTGATTATTTTTTTTCTTGCAAACAAAGTTCAAACTCCTATTAAATGCCATACGTTTCTGGAGGCCATGTATAAGCAAATGTTGGGGAGAGGAAATGAGATTTAGCAACCTCACATGCTTGTATCTTTTTTAATTTGAAAGTCTGAGGAGTTAACTCAAAGAGGACCAAGGAATTTTAGTATGCCAGTTGGTGAAAAGGTGGAACTTTTATTAAAATCTGTTATTTCTTTAATGTTGTGACTGTTAAGATACTAGATAGAAGAGGTTCTGATTCAGCCATTACCTGGTAGAATTGTTAACTCAGTACTCATTTGAATTTATAAGAAGGTGGCTTGTGATCTAATGGGACAGTCCAAGTCTGTAGGCTTTGGAAGATGAATGCTTTTGTTTTATTCATATATATTGTTAATTTGTACTGCTGACTTGTTAAATATTTTCTAAATATCTTTTAATAGATACGCATTTTAAAAGACATTTGCCATTTCATAGCTTTCATATAGAATGAAGAAAAAAATTCAGCGAACTGAAGTTACAGAAGAATTTAAGGACCCAAGTGATCGTGTAATGAAACTTATCACTTCTGATGTATTAGAGGTAAATTTGCATTTATGCCCTTGAATATAAAAAAAAATTTATTGTCAATTGTATATTGAGGTTATAACTCACTCTACTGGAATGGACACCTTTTTTTTTCAGGCAGTTTAACAAATCAGAGTGCTCTGCTTTCCCTAAAGCATCAGAAATTAAACACCTTAAATATATCCGGATGATATAACTTGACGCACAGTGAGAATTAGATGCGGAAAACTTAAACTGAGCACTTGTGGGTTTATGTACTACTTCATGTTCTAACCCTACCGTGTGTGTTTGACTTTGCAGGGGTTGTAGAACAAGAGTTTAGAGTGACTCTATTAATCTGTTCATAGTAGGTATTTACTTCCTAAGTTCCCTTTTTTATAGCACTTATTTCTACGTTTGCTTTTACACATTTAATCAGATAGTGATTGGAGATGGACAGTATTGAAAAATCTTTTTGGGGGGCATGGATAAGTAGTAGTACTCACAGAACTTCTACAAGCTCAGAAAAACATTGCCCCGGGGTTTTGACACAGTCTGAATGCTAGGTGACATATATAGCCTTCTAATCAGTGGCATTTCAAAAGAATATAGATGGGAAAGTGGTGGGGACATCTTGGTCACGTTTATTTCATCTCTTGGAACCTTAGTTTCCTTCTCATTAATACTAGGATCACAATTTTTTTTTTTTTCCTGAGGCAGGATCTTAACTGTCTTTCCCTAGCTGAACTTGAGGGATCATCCTGCTTCAGCCTCCTGAGATTGGAAATACCCTCACCTTACCTGGCCATGACTGCAATCTGTATTCTGTCCAGTTGTGAGAATTTAGATGAGATGAAGCTGAATAGTGCTGAGTGTGGCATGTAGCACACGGTGGACTTGTAATAAGTGTTGCTGCTTCTGTTTTTCCCAACTGTGATCACACTTGCTAAATCTGCAGTGAAAGAGGAATCAGACTTTTGATTTAAGTGTTCAGATACTCCAGAGCATCTGCCTGCCTTATTGCCACTGTGTTTGTAATGCAGGGAGCAAATTTAGTTTTGAGGATAAATTTTAACCTGGGAACCATGAGTGGCTTTCTGATGTCTCACCCCTGTTCACCAAAATGTACGAAAAATTGATGTTGTGTGTTTCTATACTTAGGGTAAGGTCTAAGTCTGTATGCTTAGCTTCTCAAAGTTATTCATGCCTCTAAAAAGGTTAAGAATAGAAGGAAATGACATGTTTACCGTAAATGTCTGAAGATATAGTATAATGCAGGAACTATGCAGGGTGCTTTGTGTAGACCATTTTCTTCTGCCATGTTCCTGCAAGAAAGATGTTTTAATGGTTTTTAATTATTTTTATAGTAGACATTCTTATCCTTGCATTAAAGTTGAGTTACATAAGAAAGTAAATAAAGCTAACTGAGATACAGAGACAACAGAAGTAGTGGAGTTAAGTTCATGCATGTTTCTGAATGGCTGTAGTGCCTGTGTGTTGGACCTGAGCTGGGACTAGGGTCATACATTTATCATTCAGCAGACACCTGAGCATCTGAAGTATAATCAAAAGCAGATTTATCTTTTCTAATAGCTTAGTGAGAAAGAAGTGCGTTAAAATACATGTTGTAGAAGTACTTTATGTAAGACCCTAGCCCAGAAACCCTCCTCCTGGGGAAGAGCAGTATGGGTCCCCATCCCACCAAGTTTGAGCCCTGCCTTTAAGAAGGAGGGATAAGGAGCAAAGCACCCCCTTCCATTCTAATTGTGATGGCTCCAGCCCTCTGTGACTTCGGCTCAGGTTGGGCAGGAGTAGGGGTAAAGAATCCTTGAGGACCAAGCGCAGTGGTCTGGGAAGAGGGAGGTAGAAAGGGATGGGTCTGACTTGAGGAATGTTCTCCTCCTGACCCAACCCCTAGGGACCCAACCTAGAGAAGTGACCAGGTCCCAGAGATGGGAGGGTCTGCTCTTTGAATCACATCAACATGGACCAGGGGATCTTGCTCAGTGGTTCCGCCGCCTGCCTCGCAA
>NW_022900933.1:5772008-5776240 GCF_012274545.1 Fukomys damarensis
AAAAAAAAAAAAAAAAAAAAGATATATCTATCTACATAGATAGATATATATATCTATGCACACATACACACACACACACACTCACACTCACACATGAACGTACTGCTTCTGAGGCTGCTGTTGCACGTGAGGAGGACACTGTCACTGCATTTGGGAGGGCAGAGGGGTGACGAGCACCTGCCCCTGGCCCTGGCTCACTCCTGCCAGGCCCTTTCCCTGGGTAGTCTGGGAGCCTGACTGCCCCGGGAAGGTGGGGAGAGCCTTCCCTCCCGTCCCCACCCTTACTCCGAAGACTGATGCAAATTGCCCACTCCCGGCCGCTACTCCTGTCCTCCCCCGAACTGCTTTGAGCCCTCCCATCACACCCTGATTTTCTATGCCCTTTTGGTGCGAGTACAATTGTCATAGTCATGGCTTTGGATGGGTTCCGGTTATTTAAATCCTATTGCTCCTAAAAATAAAAAATAAAAATAAAAATACTTTGTATATGGGAAGGAATTTATAGTTTCTTTCTTTTTTCTTTTTTCTTTTTTTTTTTCCTGGCAGAAGGGGAGTCATTGAGAAGTTGCAGTAAATAGATTTAGTGTCTGGACACTGTTTCCTCATTGCAGATTCTGTATTTGTGAACATTCACTGCTACCAAGCAGTTTCTGATTTCTTGGCCACGTGTGTCTTAGCTAATGTTTGTTGAGCTGAATTCAGTCAATTTATATCTCCGGCAAGTCATTGCTTTGTTAATAAAGCTGTACTATTTTGTGTGTTTATATTATTTTCAAAGTACTGCTGCACATTATTTCCTGTCAACTGATAGTCACTTTAGAAGGTGATTTGATATTACATTAGTTTTACCTTTAAGTTTCTCCTCAAAAGTTAAAAATCAAACACATCTTTTACTTTCAGGAAATGCTAAACATTCATGAGCATTATGAGAACATTAAGCATAAAATTTCTGCTGATAAGTCCAAACCAGACAAAGCCCTCAGCTTGATAAAGGATGATTTTTTTGATAATATTAAGAACATAGTTTTGGAACATCAGCAATGGCACAAAGACAGACAGGTAAGTAGTGAGCTGGCTCCTTTCCCTTGCTTCACACGTGAGGGTTTAGACCTGGCCTGGCTTGATGGCTGTGTGACTGTGGAGCCAGGATTTAGGGTTTTGCCTTTCTGGTTTTGGCTTTGTTGCTCAGTAGCTGTGTCGTGCCATTTAACTGCACAAATGGATTTTTTTCTCTGTGTGTGTGTGTGTGTGTGTGTGTGTGTGTGTGTGTGTGTTTTATATACCATAGATTTATTTATAATCTTTGTAGTTGGTATTTCTGTAGGTTGCAAATTGGCAGTCTTTGGGCCAGATCTGTTTCTTCAAAGATATATACATATTTTGGCATAGCATTGATCTCAACTTTGTTTTAAAATTTTGAATAAATCACCCACACTCTGACAGGGTGTCTGCTTCCCTTCTGCCACATCCTGTGCCTGATGTGGCTTGTCTGTTTGCAGATTTCATCAGCACAGATTTCCAGTTTAGTTTTCTGACCCAAGAGTGTTGGTGCTAGAGCTGGCCACATTAGCCTTTTCAGTTAGACAAACTCCTTTACTCTGGAAACCTGAATGCCACTATTGATAAGTTTACCTTTTAAACTACTATTCATTTTAGTAAGTATGTCTAGGAAACAATTTTTAAAATAAGCCATTTCTGGTTACTTGCTGTGTATCTGATTATGAGTATTCACAAATGCTAGGTAGATATTTTGATCCACATTTCTCCTCTCAGAAAGATTTGCTGCTAATTTTAGCTTTCCACGATATAAAATGAACTGGCTTAAAACTTAATTATAATTATAAAAATGGTAAACAAGGGAAGAGATGAGATGATCGTCTTAAAGGAAGACCAATAATTACTCATGTATTTTAAAGAGGGTGCTAGGTTATAGAATCGTTGACTACTTTGAGTCACAAATAGGCTACATGAATACCTTTTCATAAAGCAGCCCGTTAGTGCTCTTTTAAAAACAGACAAACTCTCTTAAATGAGCAGTACTAAGCCAGGCATGGTGGTGCATGCCTGTAATGCGAGCACTCTGGGAGATGAAGCAGAAAGATTGCAAGTGCAAGACCAGCCTGGATAATTTAGCCAGACCCTGTCTGAAAATAAAATAAGACCTGGGGCTGTAGCTCAGTGCAAGGTGGGTTCAATCTCCAGTGCTGCTGGAGCTGGGGCTGGGAGAATAAAGAGCCATGAAAGACCTCAGAAAACCTGAAGGAAGGGAAAATAAAGCAATTTTCTTCATACTACATAGAGTGCATATTGTCTTTCATTACTTAGAAGGATTTAGGTATTTAATGATGAATTTTACACATGTTCTGAAACCAAAATGCAGTCATCTTGTCAGATGGTGAACTGTGCTGTAATTATATGAAGTGATCATATAGTGTGTTAGTAATTAAAAGAACTGATTCTAAATGTAAAATTGATTTGTATTTAATGAAACTGTAAATGTGTGTGTGTGTATACACACATATAAATAGTCTATATAAATGAAGTTTCTGTTCTTTCAGAATCCATCCTTAAAATCAAGTCTTAAAGATGAAGAAAAGAGAGAAGGAAATGCACAAGAACCACAGGTCAGAGCACAGCTCTGTGATTGCTTACGGGGCGACAGTTTGGTTAGGTTCTTTTCATTTCTTTTTGTGGCTGTAAGTGTGTATATAAAGCATCACGATCCTTCGCATTAGAATAACCGAAAAGGTTCAGAAAGCTAGTCCATCTGTCCTAGAACCTTGCGAAAGGCCCCATGAGCTCTGTGAGGTATTGAGTGGGCTGAGGCTGTGAGCAGCTTTTACGGTGAAGGGAAGGCTGGTGATGGAGAGCACCCACAGCTCTCAGGTGCCAGCCTTCTGCCAGGGTGCAGCCCACGCTGTGATCCGCTGTTTGCTGCCTCCAAAGTCTGTATTCATCCTAGCGGAGGAGGTATGAGCGAACGGGCAGGGAATGGTGGGCCATGGCCTTACCTTACCAAGGCTTCTGTCCCTCTCTTCTTGCTTGGGTCTTGAGTAGAAGGGGCCGTGGCTTTCTGCTGGAGGATAGAGTCAGTGTTTGTGTTCTGGGGCTCCCATGTGTGCTCAGAAGAGTTCCTCTCTCCTGCCCTCGTCCTGTTTCTTCTGATAACAGTTATGTAGCCATTCATCATTTCACCTGGTGTTAGGGTGTTTTAACTGTTTCCTTGTTTATTTTTATTCTAGAGATGTGAAAGAGCTGAATCATTGGCAAAAATAAAATCAAAAGCCTTTTCAGTTGTTATTCAGGTAAGTTATTTTTTCATAAGGTAATTTTGAAATGGGATTTTTTGAAATCACACTTTAATTTCTCATCAAAGTAATACAAATACTATGGATGGTTTAAAAGCTGAGTAACAGCCCATCAGTCAACAGCTAGCCCAGCAGTCCCTGTCCCATCCGTTCTGCCTCTGTTCCTGCTCCTGAGAGGTGCCCTCCCTTCCTCCCCCCAGCTTTTTTCTTAGCTCTTTCTTCTCTGTCAGCTGAATTCTGGCATTTGCCTGGATTCTGGAAAGTTTTCTTCTCATTTTCTCCTTACCTTCAAAGTTAATCCTGTGATAAGGCACCTGGGTAGGGCTCTTTTTATTCATTGTCTTTGGCACCCCTGGTGGCTCTCCTTTGATGGGCTACCCTTGTGATTCTGAGGAGCTTTTTGGTATTTCTTTGATGTTACTCTTTACTGCATTTTTTTCTTTTCTTGAACTTTAATTTCTTATTTTTCACTTCTATTTTCAATCTCTTAATCAGGAATATTTCTGAGGCAATGATACCTTGATTTTTTAAAAAGTTTCTGCTGAAATTTTTTATGAAGGATTTTTCTTATTCTCTAAATCTTTCCTTTAAACGTTTATTTTTCTTCACAGAATGCAATAAGTATATTAGCCATATTAATTATATTAATTTTAATATGATTATTAAATTTATAATATTATTTAATTACATTAAATTATATTAATTTTTTATGTTTCCTGCTTATTTTGATGTCTTTCATTCATTTTGTTCACCTCATGGGGAAATTTGATTTGGTTCTTGTCTAATTCAGTTTGTGACCAGAATCATAAAGAGAATTATGAACCGAGGTACCACTTTATTACTGAATGGAAATAACAAGGACAATAAATTACCTGTAATTTTTTAAAAGATGAACTCTTCATATGTGTGTGTGTGTGTGTGTGT
>NW_022900933.1:5776380-5796837 GCF_012274545.1 Fukomys damarensis
ATGTATATGTATATATATATATATATATATATATATAGTTGTTAATGTTTAACATACATCTGAAGAAACTATCAAATACTCATTTAACATATTATGTTCCCCATAAATTGTTATGTGGGTCATTACATGGCTGTAGTTTTCCCTTTTTTGAGATACATTTGTCTACAATATGTGGTTGCTTTCTAAAAATTGTTAATACCTGTACTGCACATGTGATGTTAACTGAAAACTCTGTGTAAGCAAACAAGAGAATTGTTTGACAGATCTAATTAAAAAGTTCCTGGGTAGGTGGCTTCAAACATAGGTGTTGTTAGATTCACTGTCCATTTGTCACCTTTCGTGTTGCTCTCCTGACTTCAAGCACTGTTTGCGACAGCTCTAGTTTGGTGTTTCCACCTTCTGATTCATGGGAAAGAGTACATTTTCCCTTTCTAATGGTTAAACAGCTCTAAATAGGGTCCCATCAGTTCTGACACAGACCTCATACCCATCCCTGAAATCAGGGACCACAGGCATATGGAATTCACTTTGTCTATGTCTGGGCCATGTGGCCGTACTTGGACCCATGTGTGAAGTAGATCCTCTCAGAACATACGGTGGTACTTATGGAAGATAAATTTGTTTTTACAGTAAAGGGTAGTAGGTTGTTGAGAGTAGAACTAAAAAAGTATCTACCTGTATACCTGAATTTTCCAGCCTTTCCAGATATCAGAACCCAGTGTGAGTAGACAGCAATAACAGGTACAGGGAACCGTGTTATAAAGGGAAGGTAAAAGGCTATGTACATAGTTCAGGTAATGATACGAAGCAAGCCAATGTAATGAGTCCTGTATGACTTAGGGGGTATTTTTGTAAGTCTTTCCTCATCTTTGTATATTTATCTTCCTCTAAATTATCTGTCAGTTGGATTTACTTTGCAATTCTTTGTGATTAATTGGATTTCTACCTCCTCAGGCATCCAAGTCAAGAAGGCATCGTCAAGTCAAACTTGACTCTTCTGACTCTGACTCTGCATCTGGTCAAGGACAAACCAAAGCAATCAAGAAGAAAAGAGCCAAGCCAGCGGTGAAGTCAGCAGGAAGGAAGGTGTCTTCCAGGAGCAAAGGTATCTTTTAAGGTCTTACTAAGACCCAGAAGGGAGTTCAGATCTTATTTACAGGTTTCCTTTACCTTTATTTTTTTTACTAGGAAGGATTATAGACTTACTCGAGAACATCAGGAGATTAAAATTAAACAAATTAATTTCTTAGATTTTGGGGATCTTGTTGCTGAAAAAGGCCCTTGGAGTTAAATGTGTTATTTCATAGATGATGAATGTAGGCCCATTCAGATTAAATGCCTTGTTAGAAGTACTACAATATAGACAGACAGTTCTAGAATCAGTCTAGAATTATCTAGTGCGTACTTTTATTAGTAATTTTATGTGTGAATCAAACCTTTTTTTTTTGTACCAGGGATCGAACTCCAGTCCTTGTGCTTGTAAGGCAGGCCCTGGAACCACCAAGCTAAATCCCCGGCCCTGAATCAAACTTTTTGTGTCGAATAAGCTAATAAGTTAATGCATTCCATAAACCCTATTTTTCTTTAGGTGTATTAATTAAGCTCTTGTTGCTTTTCTTTGAAATAGCCTATTGGTAAAATTACCTTTGCTATTTGGTTCTTAGACGATTTATTTTAATACCCCTTTTTTAAAAAATTGCATGAATACTATTCACCATACATAAAATTAGAATTTTATTACCAGGCTTAGGGAAGAAAGAGCATTAGAATCATTAGTAAACATTTAATGTTTAATGCAAACACTTTCCTAGTGAAATTAGGAACACTTCACAGACCTCAAGAATGTGTAAAGATAATTTACAGCCTTTTAACATGTTTCCCCCATGTATTGAAGAAGTAGAGGGTAATTAACATTAAATACCTTTAATTTACTTCAGCTACAATTAAGTGTAATGGTACTTGCTTAAAGCACACTGAAAGTTCAGAGGAGATACCATATGTGTTAAGGGCAACCAAGAGATATTTAAGAGGAAGAATTTTTGACTTTTTATTGTTATGGAAGGAATCAGTAAGTGACCCACAGAGAGGCAACAGAATGGAAGTAAAATAACAAGAAGTTTTATTTGTTCGCAAAGGTCAGTCCCTGCCCATCATAGAGGGTTTTACAGCCTTGATCTCATTCGGGTGGCTAGGTTTCATTTTCACAGTTCACATTGTTGATATACAAATCATGGTGGCAGACAGATGTGTAGCACTCCTTTGTTGTGGGAGTTTATGTAGCACTTTTTGTTAGGGGAGGTTACCTTTGAAATTCATCTAGTTATCCTAGCCCAGGGGAAGGAGGCATGTCTGATCAGCAAGGTTAATGATGGTTCTTTACAATCTTGTGGTTTACAAAACTTTTGAGTGAGACTAGATGCCCCCAGTGTGTGTTGATTAAACAAAGCAACCTGTTAGGGAATGCCAGAAGTCATGTACATTGTGACATTTTGCAGGTATTTTTGTTAAAAAGGTTTCTCTGTCGTTATAAAGCTAGCATATAGTGTGAAGAGTGTTGTTAGACCAAACTCACTATAAATATTAGGAAAAAATCCTACATTAAATGTATCACAAGGGAATCTGAGATATAAAAGCCCTTGCCAGAATGCCCTGATCCTGGGGGGCAAGCAGGGTGCAATTCTTTGGAATCTCTTAATAGGACTTATGTAAAAAAGACTGGGGGGAAATAGAATTAATTTTAATAGTTACTAACAAAGACTCTTGATAAAGCATTTATGATTTATTAAAAATCCTCTAGCTTGGAGGGTCTTCAGACTGTTTTTGTTAAGGGCAAGAAACAAATATATTAGGCTTTGTGAGTCATGTAATTTGTGTTTCAACTGCTCAGCTGCCTTTGACAATACGAAAACAAATGAGTATGGCTGTGTTCCAATAAAAGTATTATAAAAACAGGGCCACAGCTCATCAACTCCTGTCGTAGATAAATAGAAAGTTATTTCTTTAATATGTCATTTTCTTTCTTTCATTCATTCATTCATTCATTCATTTATTTTTCCGGACTGGGTATTGAACTCAGGACCTTATACTTGTGAGGCAGGTGTGGCACCACTGAGCTAAAATCCCCGGGCTAATCTAATTTTTAAAGTTTGTGTGCACCTGTTAGACCATAAGGCACTTAAGAGTAGTATGTTAGAAATGTCATAGTTTTATTTGACATTGTTCTTGAAAAGTTAATATAATTAGACAAGAGAGTGAAATGAGATATAATATTAGGAGAGGTCAATGTTTGCATGATTTGGGAATGACAGATTTTACGTTTTCTGAATTATGTATACATTTATTTCATTACTTGTGCAAACATTACAATCCAAAGCAGAAAATTTAGGCACGGCGGTAATAATTCACTCAATTATCTTTGACAGTTTGCTAAACAATTATGTAAAACATAGCTTTGCAATATATTGACTCATTATAAAGTGTTTTAAGTAGGAAGGTAGAATTGATTTTAATAGTTTGTCACATTCATCTGTCTTAAATACTCAAGAGATGTGACAGGGAGTCCTGTGAGGACCCTTTATCCAAGCTCGCTTCTGTTAGCATCAAGCAGGGCAAGGGCAGTGGAGCAAGTATCGGAAATGCTCTGCCACCAGGGTAGGCCCTGGACTAGAGGAGAGCAGGGAGAGATAGGCGGGTAAGATTCTGTAACTGTCTCAAGCTCACTGATGACTTTCCTGGTTTGGGTGACCCAGTGGATGACAGTGTTATTTTGTGAGGCAGGCGCATCTTTTGTTTTTTTTTTGGTACAGGGGATTGAACTCCGGACCTTGCACTTGTAACACAGGTGTTGTGCCACTGAGCTACATCCCCAGTCCAGCAGTGTTATTTTGTAAAGTGCTAGAAAACTGAAGAACTAACTGGCTGTGGATGAATATGACAAATAAAACTTACAACAAATTTGCATTTTTCAGGTACCTGAATAAAATGTGGAGAGAGAAAATTCTGTTTACGTTTTGTACGAGTGTGTAGGTTACATTTGCATATATGTGTATGTTCACGTGAGTGGGGCTTAGAAGAGAGTGTGAGCACTACATTTATAATTCTGTAGCATCAAGACCGAGTCACAGAGAAGATACACAGTGCAGTAGCGGGAACAGGCAAATAACTGGTTTTATAAGAGAAGGGTGCTAACCTCTGCCAAATGCTGTAATGTATCAGTAAAAATTAAGAATTGAGCCAGGGATTTGGCTCGGTGGTTTCGCCACCTGCCTTGCAAGTGCAGGGCCCCAAGTTTGATCCCCAGTACCAAAAAATAAATAAATAAAATAAGAATTGAAAATGGAAGCATTGACCTGGGCGTGGTGGCGCACACCTGTAATCCCAGCACTTGAGAGGCTGAAGCAGGAGGATCGCTCTGAGTTCAAGGCCAGCCAAGACTATATAGTGAAACCCTGCCTCAAAAAAGGGGAGAGGGGGTGGAAGCCTTGAGAGTAGTAGAAAGCAGAGTAGCTGAAGTATAATCAGAAGATAAATAATTGGAGACTTAAGATTAAACTGCTTTTCTCGGAAGGTTGGGAATGGCTGGAAATGAGTTTAAGCTTAGAAAGGTACAGTGTTTCAAGGTGGGAGTGGTATAGGATATTTATATTCCAGTGGCAGCAAACTATGGCATGTGTGCCCCCCAGGATGTTTGTATCATTGAAAGCTCTAAAAGTTTCGCCATCACTGTTACCTTCCAAGAAGAAGGAAACAGCAGGAAAAGCTGCAGAAATGTGGAAAGTGCTGATGATCACAACAGTTTTTTGTTGTTTGTTGTTTGTTGTTGCGTATATCTGCAACCCATTGGAGCTAGCTTAAGCAAAAAGGGAGAATAAGGTTCAGAGGTATCTTTTAAGATCTCCAAACAGATCTCCAAACGTGCCTCTCTGGGAAATGGAAGCAAACCAGAAACGTGAAAATTTCCTGTCACTCTCTCCAGGGCAGCAGGCCTCTCTCTCCTGCTTTCCTTGATACCTCTGTTCCAGTGTGGGTTTCCCTACTTTTCCATGTGCACGTGGATTCTCAACTTACATATGGTTATTCAGACAATCATCAGAGACTAAAATCTCTGAAACCAAAACTTAAACTCTCAGAAGAGATCATCTGATCACCTCCACCTGACTTACGGCCTGATGTAGCAGTCACCTGTGGTCAGGGAAACAGGAAGGGTCATGTGAATGATCTTTAGCAACAAAACACCATTCCTGCAGGCAGATATCTCAGGCCTTCATCCCCATGCTACTTTACTTATTATGAGACAGAGAACACTGTTACTGGGTGAGGGAGTTCTGCTTAGCTTTTATTTCCCTGTGTTTGGAAGCAGGTTTTTCAGAGTGTGATTGAGGCAGTGTCACATAAACTTTTAGTGAAAATAAAGAGGGTTAGAAGCACTGTTTTCAGAAATGGGATATGGATCTCTGCGGGACTTCAGAAATTTCTGTAGGACATTTCAGAGTTTCCAGCTGAGATTAAAGACCAGGACTCTGAAATGATGGATTTTATACCTACAAATACGCTAAAGATAATTATCTGAAAAAAAAAAATAGGAACAAAAAGTTTAGTAAGATAAGTGATGTCACTGTAGACCTTCCAGAAATGATAAGGTTAAGCAAAAATTATGAATAATTTTATTCTAATAAGTTTAATAAAAGGAATAATATTAATTCTTTACAGGCTCTTTCAGAAAATATAAAAGGAATTATTGGCATTATAAGAAAAAAACTAAAGATTGATATCTCTTATGAGTATACATTGCAAAATCCCTTACAATGTATTAGCAAATCAAATAAAAAAATATATTAAAAGGACAGTCTGTTACTAGCCAACCAGGGTTTATCCCAGCAATGTAAGGTCGGCTTAGCATTAGAAAGTAAGGCAATTTCATAGCTCATAAAAGAGTAATAATGTCAATAGATGTGAACAAGATATTTGACAAACTCCAGTATCTCATCATGATGGAAATTCTGAGCAGCTGGATTCGGTGGCGTGCACTTGTAAACACAGCTACTTGGAATACTGAGGCAGAAGGTTTGCAAATTCAAGCCCCACCTGGAGAATTTAGCAAGACCCTGTCTCAAAAAGTATAAAGGGCTGAGGATATTTCTCAGTGGTAGAGGACTCCTAAGTTCCATTACCAGTACCGAAATGAGTAAATAAAAGCCTGAGATTAGAATTAGAAGGAAATTTACTCAGTCTG
The DNA here is from genome assembly GCF_012274545.1 of Fukomys damarensis. Taxonomy (NCBI): domain Eukaryota; kingdom Metazoa; phylum Chordata; class Mammalia; order Rodentia; family Bathyergidae; genus Fukomys; species Fukomys damarensis. Next base: position 5,782,613 of record NW_022900933.1, read on the forward strand.
ATAAATGACTTCTGTGAAAAGCTATAGCTAACATCATACGCAATGGTAAAACCATGCTTTCTTCCTCAAATCTAGAATAAAGCAAGGATACACACTGAAGTCCTAGCCAGTGTAGTAAGGCAAGAAAATGAAATAATGGGCATTCAGACTGGAAAGAAAGCAAGCATACTGGGCCTGTTTTCATATAAAATTAACTTTTCCATAGAAAATCCCCCAAAAATAGATATCAGAACTACTTGAGTGTTCTACCATGAAGCTGCACTCCCAGCCCCAAATAATTGAATTTAGCAAGGTCAGACACAAGGTACAGTGTTAATCATTTTTATATTAAAATCAGTAATTAATTAGAAATCAGAAGTTTTTTACATAGTACAATAATAGTACAATGGTACATAGTACAGTAGTACTGGAAATATAAATTACATTGGTATATGCGAAAATGTGTATGCTGGAGACTCCAAGCTGATGAAAAATCAGTAAGACCTAAATAAATAGACAGGTATGTTCTTTATGTATTAGAGGAACCAATATTAAGATGTCTCCTGATCCCAAATCCTTATGTAGCGTCTGTGAAATTTCAATGAAAAGTTCCAATGTAGTTATTCTGTATTAACTAACAAGCTTTTAAAGTTTGTATGGAGAAGAAACTAGATTAGCCAAAACAGTTTTGAAAAGTAAGTGAAGGTCATCAGAAATCTAGGCACCGTACCTTCTGTGAGACGGACAGGGAAATCAGTGGGGCAGAGAAGAGTGTAGAAATGGTTCCATACATGTTTGGTCAAATTTATTTTCAACCGCGGTGCAAAGGTGATTCAGGGGAGCAAAGATCGTCTTCAGTAGATGGTGCTGATGCAATTTCACACTCGTCCAAAAAAATCCTTGACCCCATCTCATCTCTCGTAGTTCTAAATGTTAGAAGGTAAAATTATAAAACTTGTGAAAGAAAACGTAAGGGAAACATGGGTTCTCAGATTAGGCAAAGTTTTTTGATGATGATGTAGGCCCCATAAACCATAAAATAAAATGTTGACAAATTGGACTTCCTCAAAACTAAAATCCTTGCCTTTGGAAGACACTGTTAAGAAAATTAAAAAAAAAAAAAAAAAGATATTAGCTGTGGGAAAATACCGTGTTTGCAGAACGGAGCTCTGATGAAGATTTTGTATTCAGAATGCACAGAGAATTCTTAAAAGTTCAATAATGGAAAACAACCCACCTGACTGAAAAGTAGATAAAACATTTCACCAGAGAAAATGTGGATGGTGTATAAGTGTACAGAGAGATGCTCAGCATCTTCGGTTATGGAGAAATGTGAACTGAAAGTGCAGTAGCGTTCCATTAACCCCGAATGGCTGTGGAAACAAAAGCATACAAGCCGGGCGTGGTGACGCACGCCTGTAATCCCAGCACTCGGGAGGCTGAGGCAGGAGGATCACTGAGTTTGAGACCAACCCAGGCTACATAGTGAATTTCAGGTCAGCATAGTGAGACCCTGTCTCAAAAAACCAAAACCAGAACAAAACAGAAACAAACGCATAAAACCAAAAGCTGCAATAACAATAGCCAGTGAGGATTCTGAATAAATGGAACCTTCATAAGTTTCTAGTGGGAATCCAGAATGGTGTAGTCACTTTGGAAACTGGTAGTATTAAATAAAGATAAACCTGGATTTGCTGTATGACCCAGAAGTCCTGTTCTTTTTATTTACCCGATGGGAATGAATACTTAACGTTCGTACAAAAATTGTTACGCAGAGTTTATAGCGATTTTATTTGTAGCTGTAAGAGCTGCCTGTCTTTCAGCTGGTGATTGGATAAACTGCAATGTGGCCATAAATGAGATGTCGCCGGCAATACAGGATCCTCCGATACATGGAACAACGTAGATGGGTCTCACAGCTATTTGCGAAGTGAGAGCTAAGCCATACCAAAAAACAAAAAACCTACCTGTGGCAGCTCTGTTTACGTGATCCTCTGGAAAAGGGAGACTTGAAAGGACAGGAGATAGAACAGTGGCTGCCAGAGACTAGGGGGAAGTGTTGGTTGCAGAAGGGCACGAGAGAAATTGTGGGGGAGATGGAAATGTTCTGTTTTGATTGCACTCGTGATTATACAGCTGTGCTTTGTGCAAGCTCCTAGAGGTAATGTATTTAAAGTGGCGAATTTTACTATATGCTAATACTTTGATAAACCTGACCAATAGTGCAAACAAAGTCAGAGATGAGGGAAAGATTTTTTAATTCATTGTATTTAAAAAATGAACTTCTGGTAGGTTGAAGTAGTTTTTCTAAGGCTAGTGAAATTTATAAGCTGTCAATAAAAAATACCGTATGTTTAAATAAAAATTATCACAGCTTGGGCCCAGGATTTAGCTCAGTGGCACCACGCCTGCCTTGAAAGCACAAGGTCCTGAATTTGATCCCCAGTACCAGAAAAAACCCAAATATTACAGCTAAAGATACATTGCCATTAATCCCCCTCAAAAAATCCTCTTCAATTCAAGCACGCTTATCCTTAACGTTCTTTTCACTTTCTGGATCAGTTCTGGAGGTCTTGTTTTGTGTTTTTAGTTGCACTGCTGCAGCTGCCTTGATGTCCTGAATTGATTGAGCGTGTTTACCTTTCATGGTCATTTTGACCTCAGGAAAGGAGAGGATCCTGTGAAAGCGTGGACCAAGGTACACCGCTAACGTTTCTGCAGGCCCACCTTCCTGTTGGATAGCGGGGCAGCAGCATTCTCCATTTTTTTGATCATAAACTCCTTAAAACAAGAGCAGACTTCCAGTGCTGCTTCAGAAAGTGGCCGGAATGATGGGTTAAGTATGTTTGGAGCAAAGGGGAAGTATTTTGAGGTAATGTATCTTTTACTGTATTAATTAAAAAAGTAATAATTAAGCATTCAATGTATTTTTTGACCACCCCTTGTAGAAACCTACACAAGCAGTTTTTATTAATAATCAGACTTATTACAAGCAGAGCAGGAAGGTAAAATTATTTTTCAAACACCTGACACAGCAGGTGTTTTTCTGTGGTTGAGGAACAAGTGTGAGATAAGGAAAGGAAAGTAATTACATGAAAGTTTCTTCCATCTTGAATGTTTGACAAGTATAAAATATCACTTGCTTTACTGCCATATTTTATTATGTAATATAGTTACTGAAAATTTTGTTTTATAAACTCAAATGAAGAACAGGCTCCGTTGCACAAGTGTTACTAAACTTACCTAGGGAGTCAGAATTTAACCCATGAGAAAGAGAAAAGTATAATTAAATATGATCTGAATTCAGATCTTTGATCATAGTTTTAACTGCTTCACTAACCAGTCTAATTACTCATCAAATATAAAAACTGAAGTAAAGCAGTAATTACCTAAAGATCCAAGTACAGTGGTTCAAAATGCTTTTGTTTGCAAACAGAAGTGTTTGGCAGAATTTTGTTCCTGTTTTTAAACTCTACATCGAGTGACAGACGTGACCACAGCCACCTTTCCCACACAAGCATGAATGTGCCATCTTTTCCAAAATCATGGGAACAAATTAAGTTCATGAACCAAAGTATCACCATACTTCATAGTTTTTTAGTCAAAAGTTCCTTTCTGTAAAGGCGAAAGACTAGTTTTTACTTCATGGTTTGTTCAAAAAGAAGAGTCTTATATTCCACAAAAAGCAAAAGATCTTGCAAAACCATTTGCAGCACGTATGACATTGTAAAAAACTCTACTTTTAGAACAGATTACAGATTTATAAGAAAAAGGCCACAACCCAGTAGAAAAATGAATGCAAAAAAATCCATACATATATGAAAAATATAATTTTGTTAATAAAGTCTACAAATTAAAACATGATTTTACACCTGCTAGATCAGAAAAGATTAGGGGTAAGTCGTCATTGATATTGAAAGTGTGTGAAGAGGTTAACATCTCCAAATTTAAGTGGAATAGTAAATTGGCACATCCTCTTCTGAGAGGAATTTGAAATTATCTGTCAGAAATTTAAGTCTGAGCTGGGCATGGTGGTGCACGCTTGTGATCCCGACACTGGGAGGCTGAGCAGGGGGATCGCTGCAAGTTCAAAGCCAGCCTGGACTACATAGACTGTATCTCAAAAACCCAAAAATAAACAAACAAGTAAATAAATAAATAAATACAATTTGAGTCTGTATGCTCGTTAACAATTCACTTTCCAGGAGTTTATTCCATCCAAATGACAGAACACATGAACAGATTCATTGCAGGGTTATTTAAAATGGCAGATTGTTAACAACTCTAATATACAGCAAGTTGTACACATTGCCAAGATAAAAAGCTAGAGAATTCCATAGATGAAGACAGCAGAGGGACAGTCATGAAAAAGGACAAGGTCTCTGGGAAGTATAGAGTGAGAGGGCCATGTTTCTGTGTGTTTGTTTGTTCTTGTTTTTGAGACGGGGTCTTGTTACGTGGTTCAGGCTGTCCTCACTGTGAACTCACTGTGTAGCCCCGACTGGCCTTGAAATTCGTGGCAATCCTGCTGCCTCAGCCTTCCAAGTGCTGGGATGACAGAAGTGTGTCACCACACCTGGAGAGAGGTTCATTTTGCTTGTGGAGTATAAGGAATGTGTTGAGTTAACCATTACTGATGCTGGGAAAATATGTTGAGGTTTGCATTGTGACCAAGCCTTAAATGTGGAATCAACTTGAAAATTACATTTGTGGTTAATTTGCTAAAGTTGAAATAATACACATGATTATTCCCTGATGTCCGATTATTCCCATGTTGTGTGTGATAAATACAGAATAAAGGATCCGTGTTTGGCTAATTTTGTTTCTCTTTTTCACCATTTTTCTTTGTGACAAACTTGAGACTACTCAAACCATAGGCACAGATATGTTAGTACCTAAAAATAGGTACCCTACAATGCATATTTCTATTTCCATTATTTCAGTTTTTAAACAATTTTTATGTTGTTAGAATGACATGTAAAGTTTTTAATGGTTTATATTTTTATTTCATATAAAATCATTTAAAAATATTTCCAGGTAACGTGCGGAATGGACGCAAAGAAGAAAAATCTTTAAGTTTGAGTATGCCTGTAATTACAGAGGAGGAAGAAGAAAATGACAGTTTTAAAGAAACAGGTACAGGTGAAATTTCCTCAGGCTAGGGAGGGAGATGGTTACTCTTAGAGCACTAAGGTTTAAACCCCGGAGAAGCATTGCATTTGGCCGTGTGTTTGTCTGACCTATTTTCGTTGGCTCATTGCTGAATTTTAAGATTATGCCACTAAATACAGTGCTAACAATAATGTGATAAGTGACCGGACACCTGCTAGGTACTCTGTCCCTTTCATCTTTTTAAAGAAGTCTTACAGACACAACCTGCTGTCCTCCCGGCCTGCTTCACTCTTCGTCCTGGCTGTCTCTCTCTTCTAGGAATCTTTTCTTTTGTTTTTCTCTGCTTAGCATCCCCTTTGTGTCATCATATCTGTTCTGATTTTCATGTTTTTGTGTCTTGTGTTAAAGATGGACACTTGAGTGGTTGCGGTATCTGTGTGGAACAGAAAGATGGACAGGGGTGATGTGGGGGACTACATCTCGGGTTCCCTCCAAGTGAAATTGTAATCTTAATCACGGTCTTTCTCAGCGCTGGCCTAGAGAGCTTTCAGATCTGGGACATTGGGCCCATGCCAATCCCAGGGAGGGCGCCCCTGTGAAACAACCTCAGAATATCCTAACTAATTATTAGTAGGGTTTAGGGTGACTAAGAGCTGCTACAGCAATAGATTGTTACCTCAGTATGTTAGCTCTTACCGTCTCAATGGAGATAGTTTTAAACTGCAGTATCATTTTGTAGGAAAAAAAACTTATTTGCATGTCAGGGTTATGACTCTTGGATTTTCATTCAGAGGACTGTCTTGTGTTTACCAGGTTGAATGTCTGTATATTTTAACGTGTTACACTTGATCTTAGCCAAAAGGCCGAGAAGCGATTGTATGCTTCAATGTATATTATCAGGTATTATATATCAATATTTTTCAGCACTGACAAATTTCTTAACTTTGTCTAATTTAGAGTTCACTGCACCCAAGAGGAAAAGAAAACACTGAACAAAGAGCGTAATGTGGAGTTTTAAATTTTGAGCTGACAGAAGAAAAGATTTATATTTTGTGTTCTGAACAGGAAGACTGCCAGTATTAAAAATAATTCTCCTGGAAAACTGAAAGTTACGTATTTGAAATGAGAGTAACACTGTTAAAGAGAGTGAGAATGTACTCTGAAATTTAATTTTTAACATTTTCTTTTGTGTAGTCTGCATAAATGGAGATAATTGCATTTAAAATGTAATAGAAATAATCTTAATCTGCAGGTTATTACTATTTTCTGTAATTTTTGTATTGTCTAAATACAGTTCTGGTAATATTGATGTTTCTGTTTTATTTAAAATTTTTCTTGAAAGAGTAATATTTATTGTATGTAAATGACTTTGTATCTACAATCTGGTAATGGATTTGCATATGATGACTGTTTACTAATTTGTGCATTGGATAGTTAAGTGCAATAAAAATTTTGCCTTTTTTGTTTTGCTTTTTAAATACACGAAACTTACATTGTCAGTATCTTTGCGGCAGACCATCTCCATAGCACTTGTGTGGCTCAGCCTGTCCATTTTAGCCACTTCCTGTCACTCACTGAGATGCGATGTCCGACACCTGTACCTTAAAGGAGGGCAGGTTCATCTTGGCTCACAGGTACCGTCCACGGTCAGCTGACTCTCAGGCGGAAACAACATGGCGGAAGGACCTGGGCAGGGCAAAAGCTGTTGACACCATGGCAGCGGAAAGCAGAGTGAGAAAGGAGTTGTGGAGGAAGATGCGTCCCTCCAGGTCATGCACCACCTCCAAGCAGACCCCACCTCCTATCAGAAGCTAGCCATAGGACCCCATGATCCAGTCACCTGCCAAAAGCCCTGCCTCTGCGTGCGTAAGAGCTTTGGGGTCATTCTTGATCTTATCGTACATAACACTGTCTTATAGTTAGTTATACTTTATTTGGTTTCCCAACATTTAGTATGGGCTGAGGAATAAATCTAAATCTGCAAATGTCCTATGAGTAAGAATATTTCTAATGTTGGCCTGATTAAAACTTTGATTTACTGACATTCATATTGTTACATTAGCTACTAAAAGCAGTCGTATCCCTTGATTTGCTTAATATGTGTCTGGCTAGATGGGGCAGTTTGCATAATGTGGACATTGGGTGGCGCTTCCAGGATTTCAGTTCTAAGATTGGAGCACTGAGGTGTTGACCCCCTATTGGCTTCTGCTGGGTTATTGGCTAGAACTTGGCTGATGAGTAGCTTTGACAAATAACTGCAGGGCTAAACAGGTAGAATCTGTTTTCCATTAAAGCCCTTACAAAATGGATGGTATCCTTCCATTTGGACAGTGAAGAAACTTCACTTCAGGACGCTAAGTGCCTCGGTCACATTGAGAGTAAGTATTGTGTCTGGGTTAGAGACCCAGTGTTTGGGCCTGTAGTTTTGGGCTCTTTTAAAATCAGACAACAGAAATGGGAATCCAGAGCAAGTACTTCTGACTATAAGAGTAAAACTCAAAAAAGAGTAAGGAAATCTTGTTTTAAAGCAGCTGAATCAATGCGGGTGGCTCTGATGTCTAGCATGTCATCAGTTCTATGATTCTGTCGTATTTATTTTTTTAGGAAAAGCTTTGTAGGAACTGTTTACCAGCCATGCTCCCAGATGGCCCAACTTGTAAGTGAACCTTTTCTTGCTTTTAAAGAGTTTTTGTTATAATGACAGATTCATAAGCTCCTTTTAAAAATCAATTTACATTCCCTGCATGGTTTAATGAGTGGTTAAATGAGTTGGTCTTGGTTAAAACTTGCACGTGGAATATCTCCCTTTTATCCCTAGCTGGTGGCACTGGTGGGTAGAAACTTGAAGTGGGCCAAGTTGGAGGAAGTAGCTTACTGGGGATGTGTCCTGGAAGGATAGACCTTGTTGTGCTCCTTCCTCACACTCTTCCTCTTTGCTTCCGGGATGCCATGAGGTGAGCAGCTTTCCCTCTGCCTTGGGTTTCCACCACCATGGAATTTATCATAGGCCCAAATGGCATTGGGGCCAACCAGCCATGGACTGAAGCCTTGAACCAAAACAAACCTTCCTTTCTTAAATTGATTTCCTCAGGGTCTTTACCATGGCAACAGAAAGCTGACTAATACAGTCGTTGAGAACCATGCACGTAGGATTAAGAATAAATAATGCCTTCATCCAGGAGGATCAGAAAGACCCCCCTACTGTCAGCACTGAAATTGTCACGCTCTAGGGAACATGCATCTGCTAACTGAGATGCCCTCTTCCACTGCACTCCCATGAGCCCCGGCACAGCCAGGGTTGCTGATGTGCTGGGGAGTCAGTATTCCACCTCCATAAATGGTCTGTGACCCTCTGTCACCAGGCAGCTCTCCTGTTTCACAAGGTTGCTCTCAGCACGAGATGTACAGTTGGGACTGAACCACCACTGCCCCGGTAGTGCTGTTGAGCAGCAGCCATGTACCCGGCCTTGGAGGTGATGCCCATGTGCTGGGGCAACCCCGGGGCCCTTGGAGCAGCTTTTACCCATTCCTGCCGCATCGCCTGCACATGTTGTAAACGGAAAGTCTAAAGGAAAATAAAACCAAAATCAATTGTTTCCAAAGGATTTGAGGCTCCTGAACAGGCTCTCTTCTACTAGGGTAACAGCATTGTCTACTGTCCTTCAGTGCGCCTTTACGAGAGAGATCTCTACTCGCTCTGCCTCTGGTGGAGTCCATCTTGGCATCCCAGAAGCAGAGTGTGTGGGAAAGGGGAGAACTGAAGTCTTTCTGGCTGGAACTTGTTCAGCGTATAAAATAGAGACGATAATGGTTATTGATCTAATTGTATTCTCTTTTGTATGGATGACTGGAGATCTAGGAGATTCATAAGTCCGAGGTAAATGTGTGTGAAGAAAAAAAATGTAAGACTATTAGAGAAATGTCCTCATTATAGTGTGAAGAAGTCTACCATGTCCAAGTACTGTTGATGTTTTGAGTGTATTAAGATTATTATTCCTTTAAAAATGGTGTTTATGCTGGGTGTGGTGGTGCACAGCTGTAATCTTCATTTTTCAGGCTATGATACTGGGCATTGGAATTCTTGTCTGTTATATAATTCATTGTTGTTAAATGAAGACTTCGTTCCAGATAACAAGGATGCCAGGCTGTCATCAAAGAATATTAATTGCAGCTAGTGAAAAAAAATTTCCCATGGCCGTTTTGATGAAGAGTCATTTATTGGCTATTGAGAGACTTTAGTCCTAGTTTTGTGCAAGCTCTAAAATTGTTCTTCCACTTTATAGCTGTTCTGTAAAATTTTGAAATTTAATCACTTCCCTCTAAAGGTGATACCACCATGGTAGCCCAGATACACTAGAAGTGGGCAGTTGTCCACAAATCCAGGCTGCATCCTTGTTAATGCTTTTGGTCTACTGCTGGGCCCAGTTAAGGAAAGTAGTTCCCTCACTGGAAAATGATACAAGAGTCAGGAAAGAAAAAAACATAGCCTGACTTTGACTTTAACAGACATAGTGTAGCCATGAGAGTATATATTTAGGCCAAATGAACCTATCTAATTTATTCCAAATCAGCCTCATTATTTTTCCCAAAAAGTATTTGTAAGTCTTCCAGAGGCTCACAGGAATACTGATCACAGGTCTCTGCCTCTTTGTCATCCATCCTGCACAGACTCAAAAGGAACAAGTTCAATTCTTGATAAAAGAACCCGAGAAGAATGTCCCTGTTACTTGACGACTGTGGATGTGCTTAAAAGAACTTGGTAGGGGCCCTTCCATTTAGTCCTCTAAAGGTTCTTTTTCCAAACTTTAACGCGTGATCCCTGGGTTGAATTTTAGGGGATATGAGTTTCAGAGTCTGTTGCTAAAAGGACTTTATTGGCATATTCTGTACTTGACCTAGATAGGTGACATATTTAACCATTTCCTGTATGTTAGACTAGATCTGAAGCCAGAAATGGCCTACCGTAAAGCATTTCCTAAGGGATCAGCTGGAGAGAGAGGCTTGGGGAGCAATTCCAATCCTTAGTAAAGCAATAGATAACAGTTTTAGCCAAGAGTCTGAGCTTTCTTGGCATAGTTTTGCCATGGTGGTCTTAATATATAAATTGGCCTCTTCTTCCTTTCCTGATGCCTGAGTATGCCAAGAGGTATAAAGATAAAAAGCTATTCGTAAGGCTTGTGAAACTTCTTATGTCACCCTAGAGACAAAAGAAGGTCCCTTATCACTCTGGAGTGACTTGGGAAATCCAAACCTAGGAAGAATGTCTTTTAACCAAACTTAGCAGCTTTGGGCCTGATACTAAAGCCCCCCCTAAAGGGGAGGAATATTTTGGTGCCAGATAAAGAGCTGACCTTAAAGAGGCACAAAAACAAAAACAAAAAATCTCTTCCTAATAACAGGGCAAAACGTCTGGCAAAAATATGAAAGGCTGAGTGAAATTAGTTCCCCAAATGTGCAGGTGAGAGGCACTGTAAACCATTTGAACTGAGGGATAACATCAACACTGATCACAATACAGTCTTATTAGAAAGGGATGGAAGTATAAGCCCAGTATGAAAAGAAAAACTAATATATTTACCTGCCACGTCAAGAAGTACTTGAGACTTGTTCAGGGTGATGTCTACTTTGCTGAGAGGGCCTTTGAGAGACCTCGGGCACCTTCAGTTCTCTAGGGAAGCCAACACAGGAGTAGGTAGCCTCTCCCCACTTCGGACGGGGGGGCAGTCTTGCTTCCATTGAGGGCGAAGCCTCGGTGAAGAAGGGCCCAGTTCACTGCAGTTCTTTCGCAAATGTCCAGGCTCTCTGCAGTAGCAGCAGCTGTCTGCTCTCTCATTTTCTGTCTTTGTACGTGATGTTTTTGGCTCATTCCAAGAAAGCAGGGTTTGTTTTCTAATGTCAAACCAATGAATTGGGCCTGTTCCTGTTGTCATCTCCCCTGGGCATTGGCACTTGCCACTACTGTGTTCCTATTGTTGAACTTGGCCTAAAGGCCGCTTTTAAAAGTTCATCAAGAGGGGTGTGAGAACTCATGGCCTGCTTTTGAAGTTTTCTGTGACGATCTAGGCCAGACTGGCTAATAAAATATGTTCCTAATTAAACTTGTCCAGACTGTGAGTTGGGCTCAATATTAGTACATGTACAGAAGGTTTCAGTTAAGCACCCCAGAAATAAAGAAGGATTTCCATCCTTGTCCTGGGTCATTTCTCTAATCTTTTCATGATTGTCTGGCTTAGTCATACACTTTCCCATTCCATCTATTAAATGAGTAATCATTTCATCATTTATTTGGCCTTCATTTCCAATTTGGTATTGCCAGTCAGGGTCCCTTTCAGGTACTGCAACTGTGCTCACTTCCCTGTCATTATTTTGAGCCTGTGTGGTGACCTGTATATGGGCTTTCTCTTCAAGGGTTCAGCAAGTAGAAAACAGTACATGAAGATCTGTCCAGATCAGACCAAAAGTTATAATCAAGGTCTGAAATTCATCTATGAATCTACTTGGGTCTGGCTTTGTTTTAGCTGGCCCTATTGGGCCATGTAGGTATAACAGATTGTACAAGATCTACATAATTGTGGGTCTTGATAAAAACCTGAACCATATGGTATTTCTGTCTACTTTTTCTGTTTCTTAAAAAATAGATCACGCTGGAATATTGCATTAAAATTGAAGGTGCCATGCAGAGGCCATGCATCTCCACTGTTTAATTTATATTGACCCCATACTGCGCTACAAAGAAAAATCATCGTTTCCTTGTTTAAATTCATTCTGCTAAAATGGTTACTCACAATTACTCACAATACAGCCTAAAGGTGCTATTTCAGGGATTAGGTACTGGGTTTCTTGTGCTCCAGAGTGGTGCACTAGGCACCTCCAAGACTTCCCTTGTGTACTTCAAAGGATATCTCTCTTTTTTACTTCGTGGTGCTACCTTGCCAAGAAAGATGTCATGTACTGAATCTGAGGGTTTCTAAGGTTGAAATGAGGAATTTAACCCACCTCCACAAAGTAAGTATGCAGGTTCACTCACCCCCATCACAGAAAAGGAATTTATAGGATGTGTCAGAAAAAGAGGCCTGAGAAGGATTAATTAGAGGTACATATAGGATGTGCCCAAGAGTGGAGTGCAGTACTCAAAGAAATAAGGCACCTTCTTGAGAATTTTTTATAGTGCTGGTCTGGCAGTCGTGAATTTGTTGAGGTACTCTTCATCATGGGAATACCTTATTTCTCCATCAGTTTTGAAGGAAAGTTTTTCAGGATACGTATGTCAGGGTGGGAAGTTGTTACTTTCAGGGTTGGAACATTTCAAGCTGTCTTGGCTTACAAGGTTTGTGTTGCGAAATCAGCTGTAATTCTGATAACTGCCTTTAGAATTCATTGCTTTTCTCTAATCACTTTTAATATTTTGGCCCTTTTAGAATTTTGAGTATAGTGTGACATGGAGAGGAGGTTCTGTTTTATTGTGACTAGTTTGGGTTCTATATGCCTCACTTCTATGTCTCTCTCCCTAGATGTGGAAAGTCCTCTGCTATTATTTCTTAAACATTTTTATGCTCTTTGTGCTGCCTTCTAAAGTTTTTACTTATTCCTATTCATCTTAGTCTTCTTTGCATTATCTAGCAGTTTTTTAATCCATTTTTCATGTTCTCTTATTTTTAAGGTCTCTCTGAATGAATAACTGGCCTTTCAAAGCAACCCTGTCTTCTAATTCTGAAGTTCTCTCCTCACTTCTGGTCACTTCTGCCCCCACCCCATTCTTGCGGTGTAATTTTTAACCTCGTGGATTTCTGTTTGGAACCTCTTCATGGACTCTAATTCCTTGCTAAACCAGTCTTTCGTATTTTGTATCATTTTGATTAGCTCAGCTAGCTTTTTATTCATGTCCTCTCTCAGCTCCCGGATCGTCTTGTTTAATCCTTCCATTATCTGTTTAGTTCTGTCTCCTGTGATCCTGTTAAGCACCTCATGGATCTGGTTTTGAATCTCCTCTGATGTCCTTTTGAACAACTCAGCTATGTGGCTTTTGCTTCCTCTCCCTTATTGCTTCCAGGACAGTTTTAGGGAAATTGGGAGTCTGGGGAGGCATTTTATTGTCTTGTTTTCTCATGATTCTATTGGTTGTCATTTATGTATTTGTTTTGTGCTTAGGTTTGTGAGCACTTACAGAGGAAAGACTTGGTGGATGGTGGGTGTGTGGATCTCTTTAGTTAATGCACTTTTCATCGGTGTTTTCTTGGCATAGCTCTGTCCCAGAATCTGACCACTTCTGTTCATTTGGGAGGGGAGGATGCAGTACAGTTGGCCCAACATCCAATTCTCTGGGAATGCACGGCAGTGTTAACGGTCACAAAGATAATCCAGGGGTTGGCTTACACAGAAAAGGATTAGCAGCAATAATGATGCAACCTTAGCAATATCAAGCAAATCAGCAACAGTAATATCATCGAAGACAAATTGGATATTTTCTTACCATAAGAACTAATAAGGTACTGCCTTTAGCCACAGAAAAGAAACCTGCAATTATAACATAAACATCAAGACAACTGAGACATTGACATAGTGCACATATGCACTGAATGCCACAGCTATTCTGATACTAATGATAGAAAATAATTCGGTAGCAACTATCTAAAGATTAATAAAGTTCAGTGGTTATAGCGTTAAAAATACAGGTGACTGGGAAGAAGAGAATTTTAAAAAATTTTAAAATTAAACAATGGGAAATGAGAAGGTGGAAAGACAAGTGAGACAATCCCATGAAGGAGTAGAAAGATATAGACTAGATAAAGGATATAGAATTAGATAAAGTTGTCGGGCGTGGTGGCGCACACCTGCAATCCCAGCACTTGGGAGGTGAGGCAGGAGGATCGCTGTGAGTTCCAGGACAGTCTCAGCTACATAGTGAATTCAGGGCCATCCTGAACTACACAGTGAAACGTTGCCTCAAAAAACAAAAACAAATAAAACCCCCAAAACCAGGAAATAAAAAAAAGAAAAAGCCAGGAAAATTCTTCAGACCTCAATAAAATAGTGAAGCAACAAAGAGGAAAGGAGAAAAGAGGGAGAAAAAAAAAGTCTAAATGTGAATTTTTTTTTTATTTTATTTTTTTTTTTTTTTTTTTTTTTTTTTTTTT
>NW_022900933.1:5796907-5809565 GCF_012274545.1 Fukomys damarensis
TTTTTTTTTTTTTTTTATTTTTTTTTTTTTTTTTTTTTTTTTTTTTGTACCAGTGATGGAACTCAAGACCTTGTGCTTCTAAGGCAGGCAGAAGCACCACTGAGCTAAATCTCTGTATTTTTGAATAAGTGGTTTTCTCCCTGGATCTGCAGTTTTAGAGTCTAGCAATTCATGTTTTTCTCCAGGCCTGCGGCCTGAGGGTTTGTGAGGCGCCTCCTCCAGCGACCCCTCTTTTACTCAGGGTGTGACGGTGTCCACCTGAGATGTGTCCTTCCTTAGGCCGGTAGCTGAGGAAGGCAGTCATACCCCAGATCTGTGATCGATGTAGACAGTAGGGCAAGGACTCAAGTACTCACTAGGTATCTTCAGATCCAGCACAGTCCAAGCCGGGCCCAGCCTCCCGCCCTGCGTGGCAGGGCTTACTCCCTTCTGACCAGAGTGCAAACCCCTCCACAGTCTCTTTCCAGCCTGCGCCCTACCTGAGGCTGTCTCCTGTGGCTGTCTCTCGCCCAGCCACTGTGGGGTGTAACACTGGGAACCCGGAAGGGAAGCTGCTCCCGGCTGCTTTGCGTCTCAAATTCGAACAGCCCTGCAGTGGTGCCTGACCAAGTACTCTGTGGCAGCGTGGCAGGCTTCTGCCCTGGGGTCCCTCTCCAGAAGGAGTCCCCTCCGAGCAAGACCCCACATTGTCCCTGCAGGTCATGACAGTGTTACACTCCCTCTGAGCACTGCGCGCTGGTCCAGTCCTCCTCCGTTGGTTCTCCCTGGAGCCCCAGGATTCTCCTTGTTTCTGCAGCGCCAGCCCCTGCCCCCACAAGCTATGCAGCTGGAGCCTGGGAGAGGCCAGCCTGTTTCATTCCCTGCTCTGCGTTGTGGTCCATCTCTCAAACTTCTCTGTTGCCTTTAATTTTCCTGTCAGTTCCTTCCCAGTTCCTAGTGATCTACTCTTTTTTTCTTCCCCAAGTTGTTGTTGTCCAGCGTCTGGACTCCAGATCTCAGAGAGGCTGAATCTTGTTGCTGCGCCTCTCCACCGTCTTGATTCTTGTGAATCTTTCTAACAATAGCAATCTCAGGCTTGCTTTCTGCCCTTTCTTTGTGTCTAGATCTTGTTTCACCTGTTTTGGTATTTTTGTTGGGTGAATCTACACGTGAATTTACTGGGTCGAGCTACATAAAAATATAAAATTTTGTTAATGTCAAATTTTGCTGAAAGCTGCCAATTTTCATTCTCATTAACAGTATTCGTGAGTTAATATCATGCTGCCATTATCAGTCATTATTGTCAATTGAATGCGGTTTGAATCTCAGCAGAAATATAGATAAGAATAACAAAACTATTAAACTGATGTGAGTTCTTAACGCGGTACCTCTCTCAGTGCAGTGCTGAAGCTAAAGTGAGTTTTTCTTGAATATATTTTGGTGGTAAGGTAAGAGTCATTTGCTAGATTAAATGTGAATGAAAGTGGAGCTTATTGGACCGAGTTCAAATAAAACATTTGTATTTAACAGTGAGTTTTCAGAATTAAAAGATGATGTTGAAAGGCTAGTTACCTATTAAACCATTTTGCCAACTTAGTGTTAGTAAAATAACTGTACTAAGTCTAAAGCACATGACTTCAGTATTAAATTATCTATTAAATTAATGTTTTGTGGGAGAAGAGGAGTGTGGCCATATATACATAAGCACAGCCTTCTTTGAAAACCATGCCACCACTCTCTCAGTAATCCCAGTGTAACAGGGTTATAGAACACTGGCCTACTGGTTTGCAAGACCCTGGATTAGATCTCCAGTACTGGAAAAAAAAAAATTCAACAGAAATTCTAATATATAAGTCTAGGCTTGGAATTATAGTAGTTATAGTGTTGTTTACTAGGTTTGCTTGGGAACATCTGAAAAAAAAATCATGAATAAAAGATGTGGATTTACAAAATGCAGCTGGTATGAATGCTTAGCTAGGGGAATATTTTTTACTTTAAAAATAAAGTATAATTTCTTCAGATAAAAGAACTACCCTGGGAACATGCAGTACTCCATGAAAAATTATAGTGTGTTGCCTTTGTTTCTTTTGTGGTACTATTATGAGTTACGTTTTAAGCATGCCTAAGATCCCATCTGGGCTTATAACCTATTCCTTTGACTAGCATCAAGATTTCCTGACCATGAATGGATGTATTCAACAAAGGGAAACTCCAAATCTCTAACACCCAATTTAATGCCTTGTCCCTTAAGACAGGCAGTTGTACCGTATGCAAGCTTTATAAAGGAACGATAACAAAACAACTGTTAGGGCAAAGAGATTTTCCAGAACAGTGATATAAGAGGCAACTGCACCAAAACTGTCTTAAGTGGTGCAGAACTATTTTACTAACTTGTTCGAAAATATTAACTGTTGTATGACGTTTTGAAAATGCAAAAACATGTATGCCAAACCTCAAAATAATTACAGCTGGAAAATGTAAGCTTTAAAAAAGCGCTTGGTTGCTAGGAAAACCAGAATGATTATTAGTACTTAATGTGACTTTTTGGTGATTTTCTTAAGTCATAATAATTGAAAGCGTATGTGTTTACACAGATCCTCAAGTTAATACGAGGCCACACACTCCTGGCTCTATTAACAACTAAGAAAACTCTGGCTTCCTTTTTTTATTTAAAGCCATATTAAGTATAATATATAGTCTCTTCCCAGTAACCTACTTCGGTTATGACAAAAAGATTCACCTATGTATAGAGAGATACATTATGTTTAAGATCTCTTTTAAAAATGAATTTTCTGGGCTGGAAATTATTTTCATTTTGGCAATAAAAACCTAGAAAAATAAGTGTAATTACTAATACCTTCCTTCCTTACCGTTAATTCTTGAATTAAATTATAGCTTGAAGAATGCTGGCTTTTTATGCGACATTGAGAGAACTCCGTGGGTGACTAACTATTCACATTTTCATTTATCTTTTCAACAACTACGTAGTAATTTTCCTTGAACATTGTACTTGTGCCCTATTGTAAATGTCAAAGCCTAGACTTCAGGTTGTATAATCACTTTTTACGTGGTATTTCTTATGCCTGAATTATTCATTATAATGCGCTATTTATTGCACATCTGGTTTTTCCCCCCTCCTGGGAAGAAAAGTTTAGACAGATTCCTTTAGGTTGCAAGAAACAAAGACAGACTCCCATCTGAAATGCTAGGAGTCCGCTGTAAGGATACAGAGACAATGTGCAACTCCTCCGAGTTGAGGAAGAGCTCTGTTGTCTGGTGAGCACCAACGGTCCGGAAGGCTGGGCTGTGCTCTCCCTTTCCAGTGGGGTGTGCACACTGTGTCGCCACAATATGCACCTTCTTCTCATGCACTTGCCTGCTTCTCCCTTTGCTAATCCTACTGTCCTCTGCTGTCCCTCAGAGAGGATCTGATAGAGTCTGTTCATTATAATCCAAACTGGTGCCCCTGATTGGGAAGAGATTATTCAACTGAGTCATTCTGCTCTTGGCTTTCCTCATGTCCAGCAAAATAGCTGGCTGCTCTTCAGTAGGGCATAGCAAATGATGCCATCCTTACTGCAACCAGCTGCGCCCTGGGTCCCACAGCAAATTCCGTGGAAGGACCCGTCTCTAGCAGCTATCCTCAGAAGAAGTTGTGAACAGAGCAGGCTTGAAGAATTTCACAGATTTCTCAGTTCCATCATGCACTTGACTGATGTGACAATGATTCTGTACATTATTGCTGGTTTTGTAACTAGAGGTCTTCAAACAATGGCCAAAATGTTCACTTGACCATCCGCAGTATTGCACATCAACTCCTGGACCAGACCACCTGAGTGTGCTCTGGGATTACGGCATGCAGTTATAATGTAACAAAACCTGTCTGTAATAAGTTAGGGGTGCATAGCCTCAACTCAATATTTTGCCCCTCTCATCCTTATGATATTGTTGGATGTGTTTACTTCAATGTTATAAACCTTATTTATATCGTTCTTGCTTTAACAAAGAAAATATAAGGGTACTATTATATTTGTCCACATTTAATCTTATCAACTGCTTTTTATTCCTCCCTGCAGACATGCTTTCACCTGAAATAATTTTCTTTTTTTTGGTACCAGGAGTTGCTCTCAGGACCTTGTGCTTTTGAGGCAGGCATGGCATCACTGAGATAAGTCCCTAGCCCAATTTTCTTTCAGTCTTAGAACTACTTTTTTAATATGGGCTTCTTAAAGCTCAGTTTTATTGGAGACCAATTCTGTCACATTTTGTGCACCTGAAAATGTCTTTATTTCACCTTCAGATTTGATTAATATTTTATGCTGGGTTTATAACTCCACCTAGGAAGCTTTTTTCTTTCAACACTTAAAAAATTGTCATTGTTCTCTGCCTTGCTTTTTTCCTATGAGAAATCGGTTTTTATCCTTGCAGTTTCCTTTTCCTCCAGGAACTTTTTTTCCCTTTTTGGAAGTGTTGGGGAATTGAACCCAGGGCCTTGTGTATGTTAAGCATGTTAAGCTCTACTATGAACAATGCCTCCAGCTCCTCTCTGGTTACTTTTAAATTTTTTTCTTTATTTTTCTTTTGCAAGCAGTTTGATGTATATACCTAGCATGGGTTCTTTTTCCAGTATATCATATGTGTTTTTCCATACTGGTCTCACTTGCCTCTCGTTGTAGGGCTCCTATTACATGTCTGTTAGCTGTTTACTGTTACACCACAGGTTGGGCCTCCACCCAGTAATTTTTCTCTCTGTGCTTTAAATTGGATTTACCTTCAAGTTCATGATCCTTTCTTCTCTTTACTTTAATCTGCTAACAATCCCATACAATGACTTTTAATTTTAGATTTACTGTTTTTTAGTTCTAAGATTTCCCCTTGGTTCTTTTTTATGGTATCATCTTCACAGAAATGCCCTGTTGTAACCATCTATTCTAACCATTTGGTGCATATGTTTCATATAGTTATACTTTGGGTTATAGTACATACAGATACTATAGATGTTTACCATACCACACATACTATAGATTTTGTTAGCTTTCTGTTACTATAACAAATACTGGAGATACTCTATAAAGAATAAAGGCTTATTTGGGGCTCATAGTTTTAGAGATTTTAGTTCATGATCAGTTACCCTGTTGCTTTGGGCTTTGCCACAGTGTGTGATGGAGCTAAACCACTTGCCATATGGTTTGGGAGCCAAAAAGACAAGACTGAGTACCACTAGTCCCTTTGAGGACACACTCTCAATGATCTTTATTTATTTATTTATTTATTTTTGGTTTTTTTGAGACAGGGCCTCACTATGTAGTTCTGACTGCTCTGGAACTCACTGTGTAGCCCAGGCTGGTCTCGTGATCCTCCTGCCTCAGCCTCCCGAGGGCTGGGATTACAGGCGTGCGCCACCACGCCCGACTTCTCAATGATTTTAAGACATCCCACTAGGCCTATTGAAGGGGGCGTCGCCTGCCAATAACACCAGCCTGGTGACTGTTCCTTTGGGGGACATTCCAGATACAAACTACGGCAGATGCTACAGATTTAACTTCTTTTCTTAGCTATCTTTTTACTGTAGCTAAAGATGTGAGGAGGATTTTATTCTGAGTCTGAAGTTCCCTCTGTGGAACTGCTTCTGGCAGTGATTTCCCACCGCTTCCCCAGTGATTCCTGTCCACTTTGCCCAGAGCTCCATTCTCTGACTTCTCAGGCAAGTAAGCATCCTGTTCGGCCTAAGTCCTACCTGCCCCGATCTGTGGACAGAGGAATACATCAGGAAAGCGGTATAAACATAGTCTTTCCTTCCTGGGGTCGAATCCTCTGCTGTTTCTATCACAGAAAAGAGTAAGTGATGGCCTCCCATGTTACTGAACTCTCTTCAGTGGATTTGTGCCCTGAGTGTCTCCTTGGTTACCAAAGTTCCACTTAGTACTCTCTAGGACTGCAGCATATTAGCTCATTTGGGTCATCTAAGTGGTAATTGATCATAACGTAGCGCCATATTAACCTGACGTGGCTTGAAAGAAGGTGCACTTCTGAAGAGATGCTAAAAATCTCTGATTTTTCGAGGAGGCTTTCCAAAATGCCAAGCTCTACAGAATCAAATTATGCAATTGAATTGCTTCTGGTTGCAAGCTACAAAGCTTAATCATCAGGCTAATTATAGATTATGCTATGAAGAAAATAATTTCATATGCACAACTTTTCTTTCAAGCACTTGAATATGAGGTTTTAAAAATGTCTTATTTTTATTTATAATGAATTAAAAAGAAAGAAAACCTTCATATAATTGCATTTTCTACAGACTGGTTTTAAATTCTTAATCAACAGTATTTAATTAAGTGGGTGATGCTAGCATTAGCTGACTAACTTCAAAGAAGACAGTGCTCATGGGCTTTGTTGAACTTGTACTTGTAATATATAATTTAAATGAAATGAAAAAGTTTCACAAATTGTTAACAATTCTGGCTCTGTTGAATATTTCAAATGACTGACTTACCTCTTAGTTTCTTGCACCCTAATTGGTATATTGCCCATGGTTAACTGAATTTATTCTCTCTGTTAACTGTAACTCATTACTTATAAAATTTCCTCAACAGAAACTTTGTATGTTGTGTTTAAATAAGAAAACTCCATCCTTTAGAGACCGTATGGCTAGAAAATCATCCTGTATACAATTAAATATGAGCCAATCAAAATCGTAGTTTTATTTTCTTTGATGATTATCACATATATAATAAAACATTGAATTGCCAACGAAATCCCCCATGTTTGTACTATACCAAGAAATAATTCTATGACCCTTCTTTCTGAAAAGTCCATTCAGTTTACAAATCTAGTTCGTTTACAGAACTACACTCTACAGAATTAAGATTAAATGTCTTCACAATGCTTCTGGATATCCATAACTGGGACTTAATTGCTGCAGAGAAGAAGTTTGTGACTCTTCTGGGTTGTAAGGTCAGAATCCTTTTGTTCTCTGATGGATTTAGAGACCTTTTTCATATGCATTTTTAATAAAATGAGAGTATCTCTAGCAATTTGTACAGTTGGAGTGCCTACAAGAAATGAATTAAAGGGGGGGCCTTCCGGGAAGGGTTCATGGGGCTCCAACCCTGTGGTGCTATGGGGAGCCAAGTCTGGGCCAGGTCATGGCTGTCTGCTTAGATTTGAATTTTCACTTTTTTCCCATTTCTGATTTTTCAAGGAGCCTAGTCTTTCCAAAATGCTAAGCACTGTAGAGTCAGATTAGGCAATTAAATTACTTTTGGTTGCAAGCTAAAAAGCCTGATTATCAGGTTAATTACAGATTTTGCTACCACAAAAGTATTTTCACATTCATGTTTTATTTTTCAAGCACTTTAATATGAGGTATTAAAACATTTTACTTATGGTAAATTAAAAAAATTTTAAAAGACTTCATATATTGCATTTTCTTCAGGTTGGTAGAAAATATCTATAGCTGCCTAGAGTTTTGCATATTTTCTGGCTCTAATTAATTTTTCAGTATCATCTTTTATGCCATTGAATATTTCAAGCATAATATTCTGTATTTGGCTGTTTCAGTACCTGAAATTCAACAGATCAATCTATTATTTGTCATTTTTAACCCTCATTCCGGGTGGTTTGTTTTGTATCCTTGTTGTATGTGGTGATTTTTGTTGGTAGCTCATATTTTCTTGACCTGAGTCCTGGGAGCATGATTTGGGATTCTTTCCTTTAGAGAGGATTTGTTTGCGTCCACTGTGAATCATATTGTTCCAGCACCCTGAAGTCTGCTCAGTCCCTGGAGTCACGGGTTACTCTTCCATATCTAGTCTCTTGACTGCAGAAGTTATCGGGCTAACTCCGTTTCACTGGTCCCTTTTAGCTTGTTCTGGGTTGGCTCATTGTTTTCTCTTTCCCCTTCGAGATTAGTAAGCACAAGAATGCTTTAAAAATTATTTTTGTAGTAATTCATCCAGGAGAAGGAAGAAGACCCTCGAAAGTGGCAGTCCCAGCAGGTACCATTAGAGGAAGAAACAAAGGTGTGCATTTAGGGTACGTAGCTTGCACAAGACTGCGGAGTTTGTGAGGGGTGAGGCCGTTGCTGCCACCTCTGGGTCTGGCTTCAGCGCCCTAACCTTTAACTGCACATGGATCAGAATCAGCCAGTGTGGCTTAAGTATTATAAGGAATTTGTTGTCGAGATCAGGACAGAAAGATTATTATTATTAATAATTTGGTACAGGGGTTCGAACTCTGGACCTTGCTCTTGCGAGGCAGGCGGTGGAACCACTGAGCTGAATCCCCGGCCCAGAAGGAGGATTATTGAGAGTGTACGAATTGGAGCAAAGCAGGGGAGATCAAATTTAAGGTGATCGGCAGGGGAATGGGAGCCTTGGAAGGAAAGCTGTCGATGATTATGAAGTGTCACAGAGCCAGGGGAACAGAATTTCGAACGGAGTGACGCACGATGTCGTAATATGCGGTAGAATAGCATGAGAAAAGCAGAAAATCGTCTTTGAGTTTGGTCGTGACCTTCACTGAGAGCGGATTTGAAGAACGGGTTGAGGATGGAGTTGGAAGCAGTGTACTGGGGGTGGGAGTCATGGAAAGTTCAGTCAGACTGAAGAAGCGGCGAAAGAATGACCCAGGGGGAGATGCAGTGTGAGATTGGGAGGTCAAGATGGTTAAGGTTTGGGAGAGAACCAAGGAGGGTGACATAGGAAATGAGCTGCTGGGCCGGGGATGTAGCGCGGCGGTGCGGTGGCCCGCCTCGCGAGCGCAAGGACCCGAGTTCGATCCCCGGTACCAAAGAAAAAAAGTTGCTAAAACTATAAACGTCATGAGAGCTTTGGAATGTACTGATATCGCAAGCCAGTGTCTTCAAACATACTTACATTTCCCCTTCTATTTATTATTTCAGCTATCTTTTATCTGAAGGAAGAAAAATGCCCAAAGGGGAAGTGGATGTTTTATTTTTCAAACACCCATAAATTCCTCCCTATACAGGGGTTATTCCCTAAATAAAGTGTGCCCTTTTATTTTCGCTAAAATAAACCAGTACTTCGGCAAAGAATTGAAGTTACTTGGTGAGAAGAAAGCGACAATGTGGTCTCGTGATTATTGGAGATTTTTTTGCTGCCATAATATGGGTGTTTGAATTTCGCCCTATTCACATGTGGAACTCTAGCTTCCAAAATGATGCTCTGAGTGGTGGGGACGTTTCCAGTGATCAGGTCATGAGGTGGAGCCCTCATGAATGAGATGGGAGCCTTGTAAGAAGAGATCCTGGGTAGATTCCTCACCCCATCCACGTGTGAAGTTAGAGAGCTGAAGGGTCAGGTCCTGGACACTGAACTTGCCAGCCTCTTGATCTTGGACTTCCAGCTTCAGAACTGTGAGCTGTTCTATTACCTATAAGCACTCCGTTAGTGGTGTTTTATAATGGTCAACTATGGCATAGGGATTTAATTATAGAGAATTGTAATCACATCTATATTCGTGGAGAATAAAAAGAAATAGAGTTGAACTCTTCAATGGATCCCTTTAGGTCTAGGAGCCATTTACTGAAAAAGTTTGTTCACACTTCATTTGTTTGCTGGTGGTCACATCCTCAGCATTTAGTGTCTCTCCACTGTGAACAGAGATGACCCAGGCAGAAACTCCGAGATCTGAGATTCCAGGTCTCCAGGCAGTTCTGCTACCCTCTAGCCAGCTGCTGTTCCCTGGGCCAGAGACTTCCTCCTATCTTAGAATGTGTTAGACACCCCTGAGAGGTTCTTTAATGTGCAAATATGGAGTCCCCTTCCTAGCTTCCAAGCCAGTAGGGTTTCAAATCTACTGTAAGCAAGTTCTCCAGGTAATTCCAGGTCAGGTACTCAGAGACCCACTCTCACCAGAGACTCGGTGGGAGCTTTGCCTATGGAAAAACAGGTCTGCAAGGTTGCAGTGCTTGGCCCCTGAGCTCTTTCTCCATCAAACATACCTGTCCCCAGGGTAAATGTGTCTTGCTTGAGATTACAAAAGCACTGTTTCTATCACTGTATTTGAAAGACAAAGTGGTCATGCATCTTTAGGTTATTTTTTGAATGACTGCTAAACAGTGCCTTTAAAAAAATAGGCTTAGGGACTATGAAGGGGAAAACACCCTGTTCACACATGCGGAGTCTTAAATGACAGAGCTGTCGATGAGCTTGTCTCCCTGGTCTCTTTTCCCTGAGATTAGACCCTACCCTTTTCTCATCTGCATTCCTGTGCAGATCCTTTATAGTCTACTCTGCCTGTGCCCATATGGTCAGTGGCATTAGACATACAACTCTCACAATGGATCCAGGGCCTGACACACTCCAGACCAGAATTCTACCTGTCCAGCCCTATGCTACTTCTGTCTGTGTCCCATGTGACTTGCAAGGGTGAACCTAGAACATAACGCTGTTCACTACGTATGTTCTTGTTACCAACCCCATGTCACATCTGAATATGCAGGAATATTTGAGTTCAGAGGCTTAGGACACAGGCACACACACAATGGCAAAGAGATGTAGATACATGAGTCAAAGGTGAGTTATACAAAAATGAACAACTCTTCTGGTATTACAAAATTCTTAGCAGGTGACAGTCAACACAGACAAATCGTAGTCAAATTAGCATTTATTTTCGCCTGCTGGGACAAGCAAGAGGCTAGTAGCTATTTTATACAAAATAGTCCACGGTGACAGAGACCCACTGGGCAGTGACTGCAGTCCCTCACCTTCTTTGCTCTCATCGGTTGCTTGTAGCCAGAAGATCAACAGTGTCAGCAGGCTGTGGTTACAGTGCAAGGGGCAGAGAGAATACACGGTCGCTTCTTTGCAGTATATGTATGCGACATTTGTCCTGCCTATTCTGGAAGTGAATGCAGCTGCATGGATGGTGACGTCTGAATCACAGTAATGGCAAATAAGTGAGAAGATCCCTGCAATGACCAAGTTACCTCAGTGAACACAATTCAGATGCAGTTGCTCAACCCTTTACTCTCTCTGCCTCGTATGCTTTTCAGAGGTGGCCAGATCTAGGGTGTGTGAGTGTGGATTAATGGTGTGGTGCTGGAATTAAGGGTGTGTGGATTAGTCCATTAAGTGGTTTAGCATAGCTCGGAGTGGCACTACCCCAAAGATGGATAGTTTGGATGGAATATGAAGGAACAGAAAGAAGGCAGGGTTGCTGCTGCTGCTTTGTCGCTTGCTGCTTGCTGCTTACTGGCCCCTGCCTGCCCCAACACACCATGAACTGTTTTTCCTCCCCTCTGCCATGCCACTGTGCCTTGGAGCCAGACAACGGTGACTGAAGCATCTACAAACCATGAGCTAAGTAAATATTTCCTCCGTTACTTTTAGGTGTTGGGTATTTTGTCTCAGTGACAAGAAAAGTAATGAAGACAACTGCTAGGCCAATTATTCAGAGAACATTTATTTAACATATATGTGCTCCAAGCTGTCTCTATTATTTTTCCAATTCAGAAAAGTTTTGATCAATGAATGAAGAGCTTCACAAACGTCCTATTGCCCTTTGAATTAGCCCCAATCCAACTATCCATCATCCCTCAAGCCAGTTTAACCTCTGGGTTTATGAATTTCAAATAGGTTCATAATTCTGGGGTCATCTTTATGCTTTTCCCACCCTTTTCCTCCTCCAGCCCATTTCAAGTGTTTTGGCCTGTGGGACCTACCACAGAAGGCTGTATGTAGCACAAACAAGCCAGGCCTCAGTGGTTTTCAACTAGAAGTGTACTTCAGAATCACACGTGTTACAGATTACAAACCAAGTCCCACTCTAGATGTACTGAATCTGGATCAGGAGCCGGATCAGAATAGTGTCTCCCTCACCTGGGCTGATCAGAGAGCACCTCTGTGATGTCTCCTGTTGGAAAACAGCGCTAGTGCCTCACTCCTGAGTCTTCCTGGGGTCTAACCCAGGCCTGGGATGGTGCCTGCTGGCGTCCTTCGAGTGCGCACCCTCAGAGGCATCAGGCGGGTTGTGTCTGTAGGAAGCCAATAGCCACCACGTCCCTCCCCTCAGGACATTCGTTTGGGCCAATCTGATGCTTTACAAAAGGGATGCTGTGGTGGTGGTTTCTCATGAACTACTCTCCCCTGATAACTCATCAGAGACTGGTGTGAGCTTCAAGAAGCTGCAGCTTTCACAGGTAGCCTGGGTTCAGAACCTCAGGATCCGTGATGGGCCCCACAAGGCCTGCTCTCACATTCAGGCATGTCCTCTTACACCAGAGCCCACCCCCAGGCAGCTGGCAGGGCTGGGTTTGGGCCATGGTTATCCACGGATCACTTGCTCATGGAGTCAGCGTCCAACCAGTTGGTTATTTATCCCCCCACTGGGGAACACAAAACAGAGGGTGACAGGAGGAGCAGGGCACCCTGAGGACACACCAGGGTGGTTCTCGGCCCTAGGAGTAGTGTCCGTCGTCGTTGTGTCCAACCCCCAATTCCTCTCCTCTCTGCTCCTTCTGGCGGGAACTAATCCCCAAGCTGTCTAGTAAGAAGATCCAGGCGCGGCTGAAGTGGAGAACGTGGACCATAGCAAGTATGCAGCGGGGGACCGCAGTGGGAAAGGCACCGGGCCAAAAGACCCCGGCGAGGCCACGGCCCGGGCGTTCCCGAGCTGACACCGTCCTCGTCCCCGGGGGCGGGAAAGGAGGCCGGCG
>NW_022900933.1:5810169-5832998 GCF_012274545.1 Fukomys damarensis
AGCGCGGGTGCACACTGCGCACTGGAGCCGGGCGCGGGCTGGCCCGCCTCGGACGCCTGGGCGCCTCTGCTGTTGGGGCTCATGCTTTGGGAAAATGGAATCACGCCTATGAAAACTGGTTAAGTTTGATGTAACGAGGCTGGATGCGAATTAGTGGAGCCTTGAAGGGATTTCATTCACATCACCTGGTCACCCCCGGCCAGACCTAGCACCCCAAGTCCCTAGTGTAGGACTGGCTCATGTTAGGGATTTCATAGAATCAACGACCATGGTGCTGGTTACAGAGATCCTTGGAGGACAGTTTTGAGAGATGAGACAGGTTAGGGATGGGAGGACGAGGGGCTCGATTTCTGCAATATTTTTTTTTTCCTTTTAAGTGAGCTATTATCCAGCCAAGAGCACAGTTTTGAATTTTTTTTTTTTTTTTTTTTGTACCGGGGATTGAACTCGGATCCTTGCTCTTGCAAGGCAGACCACCGAACCGCTGAGCTAAATGCCCGGCCTTAAATTTTTTTTTTGATAGGCATACTCTTGTGTTTCCACTAGCCCTGGACTGCCCTCAGTTTCCTGCCTTTACATTTTGACCAGGCTGTCCTATCTCATGAAGTGATGGGCACAGTTTTCCTCCCTTTCCTTATGCATCGCCATTTTATTTCTTTCTATTTTTGTGTATTTATTTACTTTAACATTTTTTATATTTTTTTATTGGTACATTTTAGCTATACAACACAGTTACATGCATCATTGGGATCTTGCACCTTGACATGATGTGTTTTGGTTCTTATTTCTTGCCCATTCCCCTAGCCTCTCTTCCTCCCTCCACATTTATTTACTTATTTTGAGACAAGGTCTCACTCACTAGGCAGTTCGGGCTGGTCTTGAATTCATTGTGTAGCCCAGGCTGTCCTCTAATTCTCAGTGATCCTCCTGCCTCAGCCTCCCGAATGCTGGGATTACAGGCATGTGCCACCCTGCCTGGTTCATCCTCTTATATGTGTGGAAGTACCAGTGCGCTCTTCTGGTTTTAAAATTTTAAAAAAGTAGATCAAGTATTTACAATAAAGCTGTCTAGCATGGACAAACCCTCCTTTTTTTCTTAGTTCTGCACATTTATACGAAGGGCATACCGTTTTTGTTTAGGAAAATAAATTGTGGATTTAGGCTTTGATGAACAGAGAAAGATACTACAGAGGAGATAATTAAACTTGGCCTTGTTTGTGGATTTTTTAGAATAAACAAAGACAAAGGCAAAGGGTTTCAAACAGATAATTTGTACATCACACAGATGCAGCAGGACGGTGTTCTATTATTTTATTATATATTTTGCATAAAGATGCATTTGCTATCCTAAAAAAACTTGTCCACACCTCTGTGTTTAGGGAAAGGTTGCTTCTTCCTCCTCAGAGTGTATTCAGCTTTTCTGAAGACTCAAACTTTTGGTCACCACTTTTGATGGTTTATGGAGAAAAAGATGCTGATATTTGATCATCTTAGCTCTTGAGGATATTTGGGGACATGATCTTATGTTTATTCTGAGTGTGGATGAAGCTAGAAATTGGAAAGATTTTCAGAGTGTGAAGGGTAATTAATTTGTCTTTGTTCTAATTCAAAAGTAATGCGAGAGACTCTGTGTTCCTACTATATACATGAAGAGAAAGGAAGTATTTTCAGTGAATGCCTTAAAAATGCCCCCCAGTCTTACCCACATCTTTAGCTGAAAGACACACAGCCGACTTATAGTTAGGATAGAGGTGATTCGGAAACTGCAGACATAGAACGAGAAACCATAAATAAAGTGCAAATATAAATAAAGCTAATAGGTAGTGGGGAGATGATCTTTCTCAAATAGTAATGGGATAAAGAGCTAGAGGGACGGGGGAGGGGGACAGGGAAAGGAAATGAAAGGAGAATTGATTCGTGCTATGTACATGTATTAACTCTGTATGGGGACTGTCATCATTATATAATGCAAACATATACTAATAAAAAAAGAACGTTAAAAAAAACCCCCGTAGGCTGGACATGCTGGTGCACACCTGTCATCTCAGCACCTGGGAGGCCGATTCAGGAGGACCTCCAGGAGTTCAAAACCAGCTTTGGCTGTGTAGTGAGTTCAAGGGCACTATGAACTGCTTAGCAAGACCTTATCTCAAAAACAAATAAAAAACCTGTAAGACGTATTGGATTTTAGGTAGCGCTAAGGCTGGAGATGTAACTCAGTGGTAGAGGGCTTGCCTAGCATTTATGGTGGCCGGGGTTTAATCCCTAGCACAGGAGGCAGGAAAAAAGGTAGCACTGGCTCTCAGCCCTGGCTGCGTATTAGAAACATTCCCGAGAGATTTAAAAAATACTCATGCATCAATATTTTTTAAAAAATGTAGCTTGAGACTTTCACATGCACCAGAATCACCTGAAGGGCATGTTAAAGTGGTCCATAGGGTCCCTCCCGGAGTTTCTGATTCACTGAGTCTGGGTTTTGGTCTGAGGATTCATATTTCTATCAAGGCCCAGCGATGTGAAGCTTTTGTCCACTCCTGACCTCTGCAGGTGAGGGACTCACAGGTGAGGGGAGAGAGGGGCCCAGAGTGACAGCCAATCACTTTTTCAGCAGTCCTATCTCGGCACCGTAGTGTGAGTGCATGGCCTCAATAAGATAAATCAAACCTTGGCAAAGTGTTGCCTTCAGACTATAGCTATTTTTTTTTCTTTTCATTTTTCTCCCCTCCAACTAAATTTTTTCTTGAGGAAAAAATTGGGAAGCTAGGCAGTGTGCAGATGCTACACTCCAGTCATTTCTGGAAGGTGGCAGAGGACTTGGTTTATGAATGTGGTATGTACGTGTATATAAAACAGAGATATTCTTTAAATGTTTGCCTGGAAACTTATCATGCTCATAAAAAAGAATGTTACCCCCAGAAAATGTCCTTGGATCCAGAGAGCCGCTCTTTAGGGGAAGGTTTCTGAGGAGAAATGGAGAACTGGAGGATCTCAGCATGGTTTCCAGTAAGTCACTGGGGAAATGGAAAGCAACTCTGATGCCTCAGTTTACTTACCAGGCACCGGTACTTGGTTTGGAACTTTATTTCATGGTTTTCTCAATAACAAGTGTTCCAGGTAACTTTGCGTTCTGAGATATTAGTGAAGATTTTTTTCTCTTGCCTTTATGGCATTTGTTGCATTGTTAATAGTTTCTCTGAATCTTTATTTTTCAAGCCACTTTAATCTGCTTATAAGAATAAATTATCAGGAACAGCCAGGCATGGTGTGCAATGTTGGAACTCTCTCATGATAGAATGCCTTAGAAATCTCGGGCAGTTGTTGGCTGAGTGAGTCATGGGGCTGTTGCTGATGAACATTTGGCATTGTAAGGGAGCTATCTGGCCCCCTTCAGTGGTTCTTAGTCTGTTTGTTGACTTTGTGTCGTTTTTTGCCTGGTCCATGCTCAAGCTGCTTGTAGATACCCTACAGCAACCTCTACTGGTAACTTTCCCCTCACTTCTACTATCTTTTTGGCAACCTCCAGTTCCCTTTCTCCCCACCCTCCTTACTCCATGAGCAATTTCCACTTTGTGATCAGTCTTGCAGTGATGGAAGGAAGCGAGACAGGCAGGGAGAAGTCAAATGGAAGTCTTCAGCAGCTAAAGGTGGGGACCAGTGCCAAACAATCGCTTGACAGGCTCAGGAGGTAGGATGTTTAGAATTGAAGAGAGCGTTGCTTGACTTTGAGTGAAAATATTCTGAAGTTCTTGAGTAAAGTTATTTCCAACCATAGTAATTATTTAAAAATTTACAGATGATGCCACTTAAAGATGTAGACAGAGAGACAATTGCAAGTTGCCTGGAAACTTCTAAAGCTCACAACAAAAGGATGTAGCCCATAGAAAATGTCCTTATGATTTTTTAAACATAGTAATTATTGGTTCAAGCAAGGAATATTCATCTGTTATGTGAACATTTCAAGAGGAATAGAATATTTTCATTTTAAAAGGACTTTATGATGGGGAAACCTAGAGTCCATTACCTTAAAGAAATGTCACCATTCATGTAACAGACTAATATCTTGTTCTTCCTGATATAAAGCAGTAAGGAACACAATGTCACTTACCATCCCCCAAATGTCTAGCCTGTTGTGATCGTGAGGAGACATCAGACAAACCCTGAATGCGAGGTGTTCTATGAGAGTTAATGTCACCGGAGGTGGCTGAGGCACTGGTCTAGATTGAAAGTGACCAAAGAGACAACTAAATGCAATGGATGATTTTAGATTGGATCCTAGATTGGGAAAAATGCCACTGAGAATAGTATTGTGATAATGGGTGAGATTTGAATGAAGGTTGTATATTGGAATAGCATTGTATCAACATTGAAAGTCATAAACATGATATTTTATTGCAGTTTAAGAGGGAATGTCTTTCTTAAGTGAAACTGAAGTAGTTAGGGATAAGAGGACATATGTCTTTAACTAAATGTCACATTCTTTAAGGAAAGAAGTATGTGTAGATATGCGACCATTTAAATATTTAAAGGTCTATGCTGATGATGAAAAAAAAAAGGAAAAGAAAGAAAAGAAAAGAAAAAGAGAGATAAAGCAAACATAGCCTGATGTTAACATCTGGTAAATCTAGGAATTTCTTAAACTATTCTTGGAACTCCTCTATAAATTTTTGGGGGAATAAAGCTTATTGATGCTGGCACATTGAAGACATTGTGATCTAGCATGGTTGAGTTTACTTTTTGAAAGAATAATGCTAAAGATTTCCCAATTATGGACTCTTGATTCTGATTTGAGATGATGACATTAGCAAAAAAATTTTTATCACAGGAAATGTTATATGTACATGACAGAACATAATATATTAAAAACCCATGTTCTCGAGCCTACCCAGCTGTTTAACAAGTATCCGTATTTTACCAGTCTTATTGCATCTACCTCCACCCACCTCCAGATTTTCCGGAGGAAGTATTTCTAAAGCAAATCCAAGACTTTATGTTATACTGACCATTAATGGGAGCGTCAGTGTGTCTCTTGTGCATGAGTCTCTCCTATCACTCCCAGGCTGTTTTCTCAGTGCAGTAGCAATTCTGCAATAGGAGACAATAACATTTAAATATTCCGAGTGTCAGAGACGAGCAACTGTAGTTCTGCGAAATGCATTGAGTTGACACATACGGGGTGTGCACTTGTTTTCAGGTTGAAGAGGCTGACTAAGCCTGGGTGATTATAAACAGTGTAGAAGAGAGGGTCTGAGAAGCTGCTTTTCCTTGTTTTGCTTTCCAAACTCCTCCTCCCATTTTTTAAACCAGGAACTAAAATCTAGGAGAAAACATAAAGATGGGTGTGGAGACAGTATCCTGGACTGATTTACCCAGGTGATGCTATCTCAGTGAAACATTCTGGAAGTAAGTCAGAACAAATGTTTTCATACTATTTGGGTACAACTTTGCGTGTTTTAATTTCCCCTGGGCATCTTTGAGTTGGTAAGTCCAGTTAAACTTCTTGACTGACTTAACTTTCTAAATCTATGTAAAACTCGGTCTGCATGTTTTATAGTAACAATGGGAGGAATAAACCACCACCTGGGAGAAATAAATTACCTCCTGAGTATGGTAGATTTGGGTCGCATTTGTTCTTTTAGATCACTAGAATATCATTTAGTTAATTATTATTTATCATCATGGATTGACAAGAGAATGCCTATTATACCATTTATCAATTATTATGTCTATTTTAAAATGATGACACATTTCTAGTGGATCAGGGAGGTATCTGAAGCATATGTTACAAATAAAATTCTACGTGCAATTATTCTCTCATTAAACATTGTGCATATCTGAGTTTAGGAAGTTTGTGCTTGTGACCGACACCATCTCTTTAGGACAGGTTTTCTTTATTTGGAGAGTAATATTCTCCTGGACTCTAATTTTTAGGAATTTGATAAAAGTCAGACTTTATAGCTCAACTCACAATGGAGTGTAGGTAAAAAAGAAAGAGAGTAATTTTACCCACCCTACATGAAAATTTCCCTCGTTTATTCTGAGAGACTACCATAATCTGCTCACTGAAAATCGGTTTTCAAGGTCTCTTAGCTCAGAAACTTCAGAGGATGAGTTAATTGAATGTGACACAGTGGAAGAAGGTGCAGGTTTGGTGTCAGAGGTGCCTGAGCTGTGAACTCTGGCACCCAAAGGCTAGCTGATTTCAGGAAAATTAACTTCTCAGAGGGTTTAGCTTGTTCTATATTGGGAATGGGAATGGGGACATTACTATGGACTTTGGCAGTAAATCTACAGTCTGCCGTGAGGCACTACAACACATGCTGATGAAAAACAAAGAGAGAAACAAGACTTAGAGAGAACTGGGTCTTAGAGCTGTCCAGTGCTGCTCTGGGCAACAAGACAAGGGGCACCAGAGGCACCCAATATTTTATTGACTACAAGTGTGGGAAGATAAGAAGGGTGTGCTTTGAAGACATTTAGTGGCACAGTGTGAAGTAGGAAGCATCTGGCTATAAGCATCTGGTGTTGCCTGATATGGCAGCAGAGATATCTGATATGCAGTCAGGGACATAAAGGGGAAAGGCACTGTTTCTCTTGCTTGGGGAGATCAAAGGGTGCTGAGACTGGGTTGCAATTAACCAGTGTCTGCTAAGACTGGGCAGAGATGTCTGCTGCAACTCCACTCTGAGCAGCTGCAGTACAAGAAGCAAATGAGATGCTGCAAAGTTCCTGGTGTTGAGTAAATGTCTGTCCTTTTCCCTCCTACAAATGCTTCCCACACTTTATAGCTTGTATCACAAGAACAAGCTGATTTTCCTAAAGAGGGCACCCAGTCATTAATTCCATTGTTTAATTTGTGAAGAATGTAAATTTAAGACCAAATGTTCTGTTTAGAAATGTAAGACTTTAGGCAAAGAATCTAGGACAAATCACCCAATGGTGTAGAACTCAGATTTTAAATAGAAGTATTAATCATGATGTTTTCTTTACCACTGCCATTTATTTCATGAAAGGACCCTTGTGGCAATACTGTGAGCAGGAATTTGTGGTACACATATGCACACACTTTTGCTGTTCTTCAGAGAGCAGTGGGCTTTTAGAGGGGCTAAAATAGGGACCCCTTTTATATAGATCCCAGAGGGAACTTCTGGGAATTTTTCTGCTGACTGACCTTGGTGACCTCTTTGGATTTTGTGCCCCCTCCCCTGAGTGTGATTGCTGGGTGGCTGTAGCACTGGATGGGTGTCACTTCAGGGTGTGTTCTCAGAGTCTGACACTCTTCTGGCTCTGAAGTCTCATAAAAACCCCTCTAGTGACACAGGTAAGCCCGAGGCACTGGTAATTTTTCCATTACTGAGCCTTAAAAGGGCCTAATCTTCTAGTGATGCCCATATACACAGTACATGGCCTTGTTAGCTCTGTGCTGATCACGTTTGGGCCTCTCCTAACCTTGATCTGGGCTTCTGAGAAAGCTTCTCTCTGCTCAGACTCCTGCTCTGAGGAGGCCTCCCACTGCGGTCTCCGCGTTCTCCATTTCTTTTCCTTACAGCTCAGACTTTCTGTATCTGCTCGCTTGCTCTCTCCTGTCGTTCCGTCGTACTTTGGAGCTTTGCCAGAGACACGTGGGATCTACCCAGCTCCCATCTGTGGAGACCTCGGCAGCTAGGCTGCCCTCAGCCAGGTTGCACCTGCGTCCCTAGAGGGAGGGGGCGGAGGACAACCCTTCATCCTGCAGCATCTTTCCTGTGTGGTCTGTTAGCATCACATCAGTTCTCAGGTTTTAGTGGTGATAATTACAACCATAAAATAGTCATTTTCTTCCTAGTATTATTTTCCTTGTGTTCCCCTGCAGTTGTTATCTATTGCTGTGCAACAGATTTTCACAAACGGTAGCTTAGAATGACACACACTGACCATCTCAGGCTCTCATGGTGAAGAGTCGGGGCAGGGCGGCTGGAGGTCAGGATCCTTCTGGGCCGCAGTCACATTGTCAGACAGGGCTGGGTTCTCACCCGAAGACTTGAGTGGGGAAGCATCCCCTCCCAGCCTTACAGGGGGTCACAGAATTTGGACAGAGGATCTCAGTTTCTGTCTGCGTGATTCTGGCTGGTGCAGCCATTTGCTTCTTCAGAGCCAGCAAGGGGGAGGTCTCCAAGGAAGATGGCTGTGGAGGTTCTATGTCGTAGTATCACGGGTCCCATCATTTTTGCTATATTCTATTGAGTAGAAGTGAGCCACAGGTGTGGCTCCTGACTTTAGATGACACTGGGATAGCAAAACCTGAATAATTTTTGTGGCCAGAAAAGAAATAATTCTCACACAGACAAATAATTCTCTCTCTCTCTCTCTCTCAACAGCAGACCTTGTACTTGCAAGGCGGGTGGCAGAACCACTGAGCTAAATCTCCGGCCCTAGATTTTCTTTTTCCAAGTGCCTTGCCAATGTGTGAAGCGTTTAATGGGCATGCGATATTATTTGAAGTTTTGAGTATCCACGTGTTTGTGTTGCATACTCTTAATGATTTTATCATTTCATACAGTTGTTCCTGACTCATGTAGAGGGTGACAGATATCTAGAAATGGGACAGTTTCTCACTGCCTCACAGTATTGTCCTGGGTAATCAACCACAAATCGCTGATCATTTAAAAAAAATACTGACATTTGAGTTTCGAATATGAAACCATTTTAAAGATTTTGATTTATGGAAAACATTGATTTTTATTGCGCTTCCCTTCCTTGAAACTCTGAATGCTCTGAATTTTTGGATGCTGCTTATCATCTGAAAGCTATTTTACAGTAAAAGAGATGTAAACATCATTGTTAGCTACTTGTAATGAAGATACGATGATCCTAGTCTTTACAGACTCTGTTGGATCCTGGAGATAGACATTTCCATTTTTATCTGATAAAATTGACATATAAAATGAGTAGAAAGGAATGATACTGCAATTATTTTATTAAAAAGTGTCCTGTCATCCACTGCGACCCAAATCACATGCTGTTTTCTCTTTGAAATCTTTATCAACTCTCCCGTTAAAATCTATCACTCATTTTACCCATACTTGTTAAATTTTGTTTTTCTTTATTCACTTCACTTTAACTTATATGCTCCTTGTGGAAAAAAAATTTTCTTTTAGAAATATTTTTTTAATTCTGTCATTCTGTTGAATAAGCTTGGTGGCTTACTCAAATGGTGGCTACTCAAATGTTTGCCAGATTCTTTTCATTTATCTATTATGATCCATTTTCCCCCCTTTGCTTCTTATCTTTTATTCCAGCAATTTTCAAGGTGTGGATCTTTGGGTCTCAGGGACCCTGTGAACTGGGGCAGGAGGTGCCTTAGACTTTTTGTCTGTCAGGACCAAACTATTTTCATAGCAATGAGATTACATTTGTCTTTTCACTTTAGTGAAAAGTTGAGTATGCATCAAAGTTTATAGATTAGGAAGAATGATATTGTCATCCTGAAGTGAATAGAATGTGTATTCTTCTGTTTTAAACATGTCTTGGTTTTAATATCAAATATGGCAAATATTAATAAATAAATCCAAATGCTAAAGTGATTTGGGATCATTCCCTTAAATTTTTAAAATACAAATGGCCCTAAGACCATAAATTTAAGAATCACTATCCTACACTACTGAGGTCTCTGATGGATCAAATCTCCCATGAGTTTCTTGGAAAAACCAGCTATGATCTGTGATTGCCCATTCACATTTGAGAGCACAGGACTAAAATAACTATTTGTCGGGGGAGGGCCGGGGCGACTTTACCTGATTATTCATGCATCCATTTCCTTTTTTACCTGGCCTGGCTCTTGGTATATTAGAGTTTTTCGGGCCCAGTACTTTTCTTTGCAGATGAATATTACAATTTCCTGTTTCTGTTTTTTAAAATTGGTACTAAAGCCTTTACTGTAATAAATGAAATGTGTTTGTAATTTATACAAATGTTTAATCTTGAACAAAAATTTTAAAAAGTTTCACGAGACGCAAAACCAGCAAACAGGTTCACGGGAGACTCCACTGTTCTACAGAAGGTTGTAAGAATGTGCCCCGTAAGCCTAGCTTTCATCATTTTCTGGGTGGAGGTGGTAAAGAGATCCAACAATCTTCCTCTTCCTTCTATGAGTTCTCTGTGAACATTCCTCTCTCAGTGTGGAACCGTCTCCTGGCCATGATGGGATGCAGGGTTAGTGTGTTGGTCACCCTGGGCTGCCATAATAACATACCACTCTCTGGATGGTGTAAACTAGGGACAGATTATTGATTCAGAGTTTCTGGAGGCTGGAAGTCCAAGACTGAGGGCTAGTAGGGTTAGCATTTGATGAGGACTCTCCTGATGTGTGCATGACTGCTTCCCTGTGTGTCCTTGCAGTGTGGATTGAGGAAGTCCGGGGTTTTGTCTTCTTCTCTTAGGATTATCAGTCCTGTTAGATCTAAGTCCCACCCATATGACCTTATTTAACTGTAATTACCTCTTTAAAGACACTGTCTTTATTTATTTATTTATTTATTGGTACTGGGGGTCGAACTTGGGTCCTTGCACTGGCAAGGCAGGCAGTGGAACCACTGAGCTAAATCCTGGACCCTAAGACCCTGTCTTTCAATACAGTTAGTTGCATTTGGAGGCCCTGGAGGTTGAGGTTTCAACATATGAATTTTGGGGAAAACAGTTTGGTCTGTAACACTCAGGAAGGGAATAGACTTCTGGCTTCATTAATGGAGGTAGGATCTTAGAGAGCTTTCATTATTTACATTCTTTCAGTCAGTCCTCTTATTTTTAGATCTGTTTTCTCTTCTGAAGTGACAGGTACATTGGAAAGTTCCAATATGGAGCCTTTCTGGGATTCTACAGCATGAGTCAGTTTACGTATTGTAGCCTCTTCCCCATGTAGGTACCTCATAGAATGGAGAAAGATGGCAGAGACTTGGTTGTTACTATTCCCTTCCCTTTCATCTTCAAGAAATGTTTTGTCTTTCTTATCTACTGTCATTCCTCTCTTGCTTTTTTGGTCTATGTTGACTTTTTTTTTTTTTTTTTTGTACCGGGGATTGAACTCAGGACCATGCACTTGTGAAGCAGGTGGCAGCACCACTGAGCTAAATCCCCGTCCCCTGACTTGTACCTTTTTAAAAAAATCTTTTCCTCTAAGGAATCTGAGGCACAGGAATGGAGATAAAGATGCATTTGATCTGCCATTTCATGCTAGAAATGAATCTTTGGCAGAAAACCAATCTTGCATTCTGAAACAAGAATTGCTCATGAATGTCTTGGTGTTGTTGATGCTGTTAACTGTTTCTCCCTCTCTACCCTTTTCGGGTTATTTATGTTTTTTAGTGCTGTGTTTTAATTTACATATTGCTATATCTTGTATGTTTTTTAAAGTTTGCACATGAATTAAAATATACATACTTAACTTTTCATAGTCTACTTAGAATCAATATTTTTTCACTCTAGTAGACTACAGAAATCTTAATACCATATAAGTCCCTTTCCTCTGTCTTTCTAGTTATATATTTCATTACAATTCTTTTGTGGACTGGATTGCATATTTCTAAAACTCATGTGTTAAACTACAAGTCCTAGGACCTTAGAATGTATCTCTTGTTTGGAGGAAAGGTCTTTAAAGAAGTAATTCAGTTAGAATTAAGGTAAAATGATGTTGTTAGAGTGGGCCCTAGTCCAGCAGGACCTGCCTCCTTACTAGCAGAGGAAATCTGGGTGCAGAGAGGCACAGGAGAGACCACATGAAGACACAACAGAAGATAGCCATCCACAAGCCACGGAGGGAGGCCTCAAAAGAAACCATGTTCCTAGCACTTTGATCTTGGACTTCCAGCCTCCAGAATTACAAGGAAATGAATTTTCATTGCTTAAGACTGTAGTATTTTACTTGTAGTGGCCTTAGCAAACTAATGTGCATACCTTTTTGGTTTCAGAAGTGAAATATATTATAAAGAACTCAAATGGGAAAGAATAGTCTTCTGTTTATTCATCATCTTCGTTGCTCTTCTTTCATACACGAGGATCCAGATTTCTCCTGGGTTCATTTCCCTTTGGTCTGATCAGTTTCTTTAGCAATTCTTTTATAGTAGGGACAGTTAGTATTCCTTTAACTGACCACGTCTTGATTTTTACTGATAGAGAATTCTGACGAGAGTTCCTTTATGTTAGCACTTCAAAAATGTGCCACTTCCTTCTGTCCTGTATGATTTCAGATGAGGAATTCTCTGTCATTTGCCTTGCTTTTCCAGTATAGGTGATGCATTGTTTCTCTGGTTTCAAGAATTTCTTTTTAACTGTCTTTAGTTTTCAGAAATGTAACTATGGTATGTTTGGGTATGGATCTCTTTGAGTTTACTCCTGTGTAAAGTTTCTACACCATCTTGAATCTCTAGATCTGAGTCTTAAAATTTAGGATATTTTCACATGTATATGTTTAAAAATAGTTTTTAAGTTTTGCGTTCTTTCACCTCTCCTTCTAGTATTCTGGTGACATAAATGTTAGATTTTTGTTGCTGTTCCATGGCTTCCCAAGTTGTTATTCATTCCTCTCCCAACTTTTTTCTCTGTATTGTTCAGACTGGGTAACTCTCTCTCTTTATACATATATATTTTTATGGGGGGGGTATCAGGGATCAAACTCAGGACCTTGTGCTTTTGAGGCAGGTAGCAGCACCACCGAGCTAAATCCCCGGCCCTCTATTGATATAGTTTTAAGGTCACTGATCTCCCTGTATCTTTTTTGTTCTGCACTGAGCCTAGTGAGTGAGGTTTTAAAAGTTTCATTGTATTTTTTAGCACTAATTGTTCCCCTTGATGGTTCTTTATATTTGCAGTATTTTCTTGAGACTTCTATTTTATCTTTGTTTAAAAAAGATTTATAATTTCTTGTTGGAACACTTTAACAGTTCTTTTAAAATCCTTGCCTTGTAAGTTCAGCATTTGTGTCTTCCTGACGTTGGTGTTTGTTGATTGACCTGCCCTTATTTGACTTGAGATTTTCAGTGTCAGCAGCATCTTCAGCCTCTGTCCACGAGGTGCTGTTAACAACTCCCCCGGGTAGTCATAAGTACTTAATACAACAAATTTTGACAAGTGATTTTGAGTGCATCCTTGATATTTTAAATATTACATTATGAAACTCTGGTTTTTATTTAAATATTACAGTTTTAGAGGCAATTTACTTGTTTCAGTTAAAAACTCACACCCTCATCCTCTTATGTGGGCTGTGGTTTGAAAGTCACTTTGAAGTTTCAGAGGCTCAGAAGTGCCACTCTGGTCTGCGCTGATTGTGTGTTACCCACAGGCTAATCTGAAACCTGGACAGTCTTTTTCACTAAAGTTCAGGTGAATCAGGTGTGTTTCACAGACGAATGATTTAGGGGTGTGCTTTGGACTTCATACACAGATTTATAAGATTTTTTTATCCAGTTCCTTCTTCTGCATAAAACTCCTGTAAAGGATGGTGTTCCTTCCTTGCTCTCGGTCCTTTTCTTAACATAGTGTGGGGTGGTAGTGATTGCTTCTCTTTCAAAGAACCAGCTATTTGTTTTTTTTTAATTTATATATTAATATTATAGTTTATTAAGAAAATGAAACAAAGTTTACATCACATATTCCAATAATGTTTAAATAAAGAGCCCAAAATCTGGAGGCTTAAGAAAAATGTGTTCTCCTTATATAATGTATACTATTTCTAACACATGAGTAAATATAGTGAACAGGAGCCATATTTTATATTATGGATCAGCAACATTTAGCATCAATGATCACACAAATCCACAAGCAAGTAAACAAAAGCAGAATGAATTTCTTCAAATTAGTTATAAACACTAGAACACCTTTTTTGTATTTGAGTAATATTCCACACGGGGGAGGACTGGTAGCCACACCCGTAAAATAACAGGAGCAAGCCTCCCAGTTCCTGAAGTTATTTCTCTGAAAACAAGAGGAACAAATCTCCCAATTCCTCAAGTTGTTTCTTGGTTAGAAGCATAAACAACTACACTAACTCCTTCAGGAAACAGTAAAAGCAGATTAAGATCCTGTTCTATAAGGCACTTATAATAAAACTACAGCATATTTTATCTTAAAACAACAAAAGTTTTACATTGAGGTTTAAATTTCTTATTCTGATACGGACCTTTACTCTGAAACTAAAAATAATAAAGATTGTCTGATATGCTCTCTTTATATGGTCTTCAAAGTGAACTTGCTTCTATGTATTCTTTTAAAAATGTTTTTGAGCGGGGATTTAGCTCGGTGGTTCTGCCACCTTCCTCCCAAGTGCAAGGACCCAAGTTCAATCCCAGCATCGAAAAAAAAAAGAAAGTTTAATAAAAAGATTTTTAATCTTTTTATTAATTTATTAATTTTTAATAAAAAGAGTGGTTAAAAAAAAAAGCAATCCTTTCAACTCAGAGAATTCAGTGAAAGCCTCTCTACAGAAAGTCTATCACATCCACGGAATGTTCTGAAAAAAGAAAAACTTCTCTTCACATAAGGTTCATTACCAGGAGGGAGGCCTGCAGGACTCAGGGGTCAAAGAATCAGCTATTTGATCCCTTGATTCTTTGTATTGTTTTTTCCTTTCCATTTCATTGATTTCTGCTCTGATTTCATATTTTCCTTCCTTGCACAACCTCTGGATTTGGATTGTTCTTGTTTTTCTAAAACCTTGAGATTCATCATTGGGTTATTTGGGTCACTGCGGTACTCTGATGTGAGTATTCACTGCTATAAATTTCCCTCAAGGAACTGTTTTCACTGTGTCCCATAAGTTCTGGTATGTTGTACTGGCTTTATCATTTAATTCTAGGAACTGTCTTATTTCTTACATAATTTCCTCTGTGACATTTTGATTATTTAACAGTGTATTGTTTAATATCCATACATTTGCATAATTTTTGTGGTTTCTTTTGCTGTTGATTTCTAGTCTTACTGCACTGTGATCTGATAATATGCATGATAACATTTCAGTTCTTTTGCATATTTTTAGGCATGCTTTATTAGCCAATATGTGATCAATTTTGCAGAAAGTACTATGTATAGCCCCCCTAAAAAATGTGTATTCTGTTCTTTTTTTTTTCCAGGGAGCAAACTGGGGTCCTTGCACTTGTGAGGCAGGTGGGGGCACCACTGAGCTAAATCCCCGGCCCTGGATTCTGTTCTTGTTGGATGGAGCACTCTGTATGTATCTGTTAAGTCCATTTGTTCAAAGGTTTGGTTTAACATTGATGTTTCTTTGTTGATTTTTTGTTCAGTTGATCTGTCTTTTTGTGATAACGAGGTATTGAGATCCCTCACTATAACTGCATTGATGTTCATCTGATCTTTTATGTGTATGTGTCTATTATTGTTTACAAAGTTGGGTGCACTGTGGTTTAGTGCTCGTATCTTTATAACTTCTACCTCTTTCTGTTGCATGGTTCTCATAATCAATATGTAATGTCCTTCCTCTTTTGATCAGCTTCGGCTTGAAGTTTACTTTGTCTGAAAATAGGACAGCTACTCCTGCTTGTTTTCAGGTTGAGAATGCTTTTCTCTCCACTCCATGTGGTCCCTGAGGCCACCGTGCCTGGGAAGGGTGGGGGGGCACTGCCTCTTCCCTGATGTTATCTTAGTTCAGAGCAGGTATGGTCCACATGGCTCCCTTTGTCTCTGCACAACTGGTAAGGAGGGGAAGGCCTGCTGCTGGTGTTGTTAGTGCGGGTGGGGATGCTCCTTCGCACGGCTCTTCTTGGTCTCCACAGTGCCTACTGGAAAGGCAAATGGAGGTAGCTCTTTCATAGTGTGCATTGTGAGGGGGTGTATTCAAAAAAGGTTTTGTTCTGCAGGATGGCTTTCTTCCAGTGTCTTTAACTAGAGAGAGTGAGTCCACTGGTGATGATTTTTCTGTTTTAGGTGACATTTGGCACTATGTAAGTTTTTTTGTTTGTTTGTTTTTTGAGACAGGGTCTCACCATGTAGTTCAGGCTGGTCTTAGGCTGGCCTAGAACTTGGGGGATCCTCCTGCCTTAGCCTCCCAAATATGTAAACTTTGTGGTTGCATGACTGAGGGAATAGCTACTGGCATTTAGTTGATCAAGGGCAGGGATGCTGCTAAATATCCTACAATATAACAAAGGATTAGCTGGCCCTGAGTGTGAGTAGTGCCAAAATTGAGAAACTCCCATTTTTGTACTTATTTTACCTTTGCAGAAATGAAACTCCTTTTAGCATTTTAATATAATGTTTTAATCTACTATTTAAATTTTTTTTTAATTTTAACAATTAAGTAGGGATTTTTTTTTTTTACTTAGACATGTTCACTTTTAATTCTCACCATTCTCTTTAATTCTGGAAATTTCTTTTCCATTACACGAGTATTATTTCTCCTCCATTCCTTTTCAGATCTCATTGGAATGACACTTCTTGAATCTCTCTGTGTTTTAATTCATGTCTGTATTCTCTCTCCTTTTCTGACTCCTTCCCTTTTCTTTGCATCCTTTGTCTTCAGTTTCATCTTTCACTTTCATAGTTCTCTTCTGAGTTAGATCGAGTCTGCTATTTAAACTATCAAAACTTTTTCGTTCCATTGATAATAGTTTTCATTATAAAAGTTTTATTTGGTTATTTTAAAAATTTTCTTTAACAGCATTTTTTTCATTTTGGTTTCTAAATTATTGTAAAGTATGAACTTTGAAACATGTTTTCAATATGTAGATGTTTACAGTACGTGTTTACATTCCTTGAGCAGAGCTGGTGCGTGTACACAAGTCGTTTAATTACTCTGCTCTTTAAAAATCCCCTTCCCTCTCCTGCATCCCCTGCCTTCACCTCTTGTTCCCCTTCCCATTTGAGAAAGATTTGTCTCCTTACTTCCTTGATCAGTCTTTTGTTTTGCTCTTTATTTATATTTTGGGTTTTTCATATAAGAGAAACCATGAAATACTTAAACTTGAGTGTCTGATTTTATTTTACTTAACATTATGGGCTCAAAGTGCATCCATTTTTGTACAAATGCCTCAAGTTTATCCTTCTTTGTGGCAGAGTAGCACTAATTTGTGTGTGTGAGTTTTGGGTTTGCTGATTTGGCCTCATAGTGATTTGTTTCTTCATGTGATCCGTGATATTTAACTTTGCTGGTTCATCTCCATTGAGCTCTGAAGAATCTCTGAGAATAAGGGTTTTCAGTTGTGTTTACTGGATTCCTAGGAATTTTAGTGGTCCTAGATAATTTTTTTATGTTAACATTCATCTTGGATTTCTTAAAAATTTCATAGAGAAAAAGTTTAGCTCCCTCGCTATACATACTTAGGGTTTCTGTTCTCATGGGGATTTTTTAACCCTAAAAGTTTAGGGTACTCAGCAATGTCCTTGATCTTTTTGGGGGAGTGAGCAGGCTTGCTTTGGGTAGCTCTTTACAGTGAGGGGCTTCATCCTGCAGGGAGTTGGAGGTGGAACTTCAGATCCTGCTCTTCCTTG
This sequence comes from Fukomys damarensis, assembly GCF_012274545.1. Taxonomy (NCBI): domain Eukaryota; kingdom Metazoa; phylum Chordata; class Mammalia; order Rodentia; family Bathyergidae; genus Fukomys; species Fukomys damarensis. Next base: position 5,827,639 of record NW_022900933.1, read on the forward strand.
GGGGCTCATAAGCCCGGAGTCTCAGACCCTGAAACCCAGCACTAGCTGAAACTCTGGCTTTGATTTTTTAAAATCTGAAGGAAAAAATAGTCTTGTTTACCAGCTTTGGGAAAATAAAGGCAAAACTATTTTTAAAAATTTTGAGACGAGGCCTTGCTATGTAATTCAGGCTGGCATTGAACGCACTACGTAGCCCAAGCTGGCCTCAAACTTGTCGTGATCCTCCTGCCTCAGCCTCCTGAGTGTTGAGATACCAGGAATGGGCCACCATGACCAGAAAAACTATTTTTGACTTATTTTTTTAAAAGGTTATTATAACAGAATTCTATCAATCTGACCTCAATCAAAAATGCTGAAAAGAAAACAAATTTCTTTTCTGAGCTGCTGAATAAAGAGAAATGAGCCATTAATTTAAAACTCTCATCACCTTGAAACTGTGTGTCTGCTTTAAATCGCGTGGCTCCTGAGTTGCTAAGTAAACTTACACCTGGGAAGAGTAGGGTAACGGTACATAAGGGAAAGGATTTATGATATAAAAAGTGTCAGGCTTCAGAACTTGAAGAACACTGAACTCTACCTCAAGTCCTGGTATCCTGCACCTCAAGCCACTGGGGGGATCCACTGCTGCAAAGTTGTCTAAACCACAGCCCTGTGCAATGCTTTCTCCACACTGCCACGACCTCTCTCCAGCTCTGAGTGCCACATCCCATTCCCTGGGGTGGGGGGTGGTCCGGGGACCCTGGATTCCTCGAGCCTTTGTAAGAAGCTGCTTCATCTTCGGAGCAGAGTAGCTTTTAGCAGATGGAGATATTAATGTTTACAAAAATTATTACATTGTTTGCTATGACAAGGCATTTTCCTTAGAGGCCATGTGCTGCTTTGTATCATTATGGATGGCACTTTGAGTAACACTGACTTGTATAGTAATCTGTGCTATCCTGACCCACCTTCTCACTAAGTACATTGTGTACCTAATTCCTCAATCACATCTTGCTGACAACTAAGGGGTTTTATAAGGATCAAAACTATTACTATGAAAACCCTTGAATTTACCTTTTCATACTGTCTATTCTACACGTGTAACTATTGAGCCAAAGGATATATGCATTTACTTTTTTTTTTCTTCAGTAGGGATTGAACCCAAGGGCTTGCACATGTTAGGCGAGGTCTCGACCCCTGAGCTACACCCCTAGCCCTTTTAATTTTTAAAATTTTGAGACAGGGTCTTTCGAAGTTGCCAAGGCTGGCCTCAGACTTGAGATCTTCCTGCCTCAACCCTGTGAATCACCGGGATTAGAGCTGTGTGTCACCATGCCCAGCTCATTTAACATTTTGATGTTGCTGGATGTTCTTCAGAAAGCTGTACATATTTGGTACTTAGATCAGCAGTGCATCGGCAATAAAATCTAACATAGAGCTTTCTTATGACAATACACTTCAAACTAGATAATCCAACGCAAATCCCTCCACTTGGTGCACAGATATCTGTCTGCATGTTCCTGCTGTGTCATGTATCTTGGGTGCATAAGATCCGTTTTTGTTGGTCTGCAGCTAAAGGATGGTTGTTGGGGGAGTGGCGTTGTCCTCACCTGGAACTTGTTCAAAATGTAACCAATCAAGCCAGGTGCGGTGCCACACATCTGTAATCCCCGCATGGGGATGCTAAGGCAGGAGGATTGCAAGGCAGAGGCCAGCTTAGGTAGTTTAGCAGTTTAGCAAAACCCTCCCTCTGAAGAAAACCAATCGATGTTTCGGAGATGTGGGAGAAGTTCCTATCTTAGTTACGTGAACAGTTTAAAACTGAGTATTAGCCATGCCCACCCTAAAATCCTTACTGGTCTACCACCTTCCCCACCCGCATCTTCCTCTAAACTGTGCCTCCCGTCGAGTTTCTTTTTTCTATAGAATCTCTTCTATTTGTAGCTCTCCTGTTTGTTTTTCTGTCTTTGGTTGTAATAATCAGGGTTTTATGTACAGGTGACAGAACCTACTCAGCCACTTTAGGGAAAACGGATTCCCCATTGACTCTGAGAACACTCACGTGCAACTGCAGTGTTTACCTCAAGATAAATCCAGATTACAGTCCTAACCTGACCTCCAGAGTTGGCCACAAATGATTTCCCTTTTGGTATTATTTGCTCATCCCTGTAGTAATTCAGTGGGCTTGGGGTGGTGGTGATGAGACGTCCTTCTACTTACAGCATTGTGTTTTCAGCCGTGATTCTTGATCACTTAAGAGGAAAGGAATGCTGACCGCTCATTGCACCTTTTCTTTCCTAATGGGAAGAGGTCGCCTGGGGAGTACATGGCAGCTTGCAGAATTTAGGTTTTTACCTTCTCTCATGAGTTCTTGGCAGTTTTCTGGTTGCTGCCTGGGTTTTCCAGTTACCCTACTTCCCCACAAACCTTACTGCTGGGAGGGGAGAAAGGATCTGAAGGCCTAAGGGCCCCGCAAGGCTCCTCTCCCTGGATGGAGGCCGTTGAGCCTGCCTGTGAAGCAGTGCTGTATTTGATACCGAGCTTGTCCTTCCTTCCTGCTGGAGACTCTCTTGGGACCTTGAGACTGAAGGGAGAGCGGGAGGCAGGACCAGAGCTCATTGCAGGTGTTGACCCTAATGGCATTTCACCGATCCTCCCCCAGGCACGGGAGGCAGGGCCTGTAAAGGGCGCATTGTAACAGGAGACTCGCTCTGCAAATCCGCGAATAGATTTGCCAAGGATCCTTTGCTGACGGTGGCTGAATTCTCCCACAAATTTAGGTGCTGTTGTGTAGCGTCATCCTGCCACCTTGTGGCCATGATGGAGAACTGTGTTTCCCCCAAGGTGGCTTCCTGCGGTCCCAGGATCGTACAAAGCTGGAATTGTTCGTCCCGATTTGTTCTTGCTGCTGTTTTTTTTGAGTTTGTGTTTTTGTTTTTAAATAACATGACCTGAGGAGTTATGTTTCAGCTCATGCCAAAAGAAAGGTTTCCAATAATTTTAAACAGAAATATGTCTGTAAGAAATTTCATTTCCCGTGTTGTAACAGCTTGGTGTATTAGATTTGTGTGTTCGAAGCAGGACTGGGCCAGTGTTATATCCTGAAGCTGTCTCAGGGTTGTTTTGAAGAACTAGGTAAATTTTCTGGGGATTGAGTGAGACTTGTGTGGCAGGTATCAATTATAGACCCCAGTTTTATTTTGGGTTATATTGCTTTCTTTCTCTAAATTAAATTGAGTCACCTGCCTGGAGAGAGGAAATTCAACCTGTACCGTCGCTAAGCATCTTTCCCCACTCCATGGGTCAAGGTAAGAATGCCAGGCCGGTGCGGTGTGGTACGTGTGGTGGCCCGAGTGCCACTGTACATTCTGACGAGCTGTGGCTGAGGACCGGACCCCTGCACCTGCGCTGTGAGGTGACCTTCCCGGCCCTTCACACCACCGTGCTGGAACAGAGTGCACAGCGACCATCACCACAGACGACGGAGTAAGTCTCCCACCTGCCACCCATCGAGGTACAGATGGGGTTGGGGCTTGGGTTCCAGGCAGGTCATAATCCCTCCAGCTCCTTCTTCCTGGCATCGAGGAATGCCCAAGACCTCTCACTTTTGACATCAGCTCTCTTTACAGACCGCTATCAGGATAGTGACCATTTTACTGTTGGCAGATGCTTGCAATGCATAGTGATTTCCACTCAGTTGGAAACCGGTACATGTCCGCATCGCATCTGATCGTTGTGCTTCCCTCCTCCCTTACCCGCTCGCTGCCCTCTCTCCTTCTGCACAGCCCTTCCCATCTCCCTGAACTTTACCTCCTTGTTTCCTACTTGGATAGGGACTTCTGGGGTATTTCAACATGTTCACTTATGATCCTGTAATGCATAGAACCTGTGAAAACTGTAGTGTTGCCATGGAAAAACATCTTTCGGAGAGTCCGCAGCTCTCGACATAAACTTGTCTCCCTTCTTGGGAGAGAGAAGGGAAAGCGCTGACAGCAGTGGCAGTAGGAACCACAAACTGGCATCTCAAGCACTCGTCCTACTCTAGTGTACTTAGTGCAGTCAGCAGGCCGAGGCCTCTCGTTACGTGGGTCACCCCTAGCATTGGTCGGCTCTTTAGTTTTTGCCTTTCTACATAGTCTAAGCGCCGCACTTCGTTCTTGCACTGTGAAGATGGCATCACGTCCCAGTTACACGGCGGTAATCAGACGCTGTGCCAGAAGTGGGTACCTCTGCAGTTCCGCAGAAGTGCTTAAGGAAGGGTGACACAGCCTGACTGTGTCTCTCAGAAATTTGTGTGTTACAAACTTAATGCCCAGTGAGATCCTGTTGGGAAGTGGGTGGGCTCAGGTCAGGAGGGCTGTGATCGTGGGTGGATTAACGCTGCCGTAATAAAGGCTCGGGGAGGGTGTTTCTGCTGTTCTCCCGTGCTCTGTCCTTCCTGCCCTTTGGCCTCCACCCGTGTGAAGATGCAGCCAGAAGGTCCTCATCAGAGGATGATGGTTCCTTGATCTTGGCCCTCCTGGCTTCCACGGCTGTAAGAAATAAATTTCGGGGCCTTATAAATTACTGAGTCTTGGTATTTTGTTGTAGCATCACAAAGCAGACTAAGACAGAGTGGGTCAGGAGAATGGCTCCTCTTCTGGGTCAGGAGATGAGCCCTCATCACCGAAAGTGACACAGTTTTAATTGATTTATTAGACCAGCAAACCATAGTCCTTTTTCTATTGCACTATGTCCCCGTGGACTGACTCAGAGAAATGTGCCAGTCCCTCAGGGCTGACTGTCTACGTTTTCACCTTCTGTTTAACCGTCCTTAGGACACTCGGAGGGGAAGGAAAGAGAAAAGACAAGGAGAAGGGAAAGAGGGAAGAAGGGTGCAGTCAGCTGTTACTGAACTAGGCCAACTAAGGTGTGCAGAGGCTGAACTGAGGCAGCGCATGGGGAACATGCAAATATGAGACAGTTGGGAGAATCCAGGGTGCATACAGACATAGCATGTGCATATATGTGTATATACAATCGAACATGTATCTTTGGATTATATATTTTCAATTAGACATGGGGATGAGCGAAAAAGAAAAGATTATAGCGCTTTCAAATTTAGACAATTGGCTGGATGAAAATGGCGTTGTTTGAGACAGACGGTAAGAGAAAAAGCAGATTTGGAAACCAAAATAATGAGCTATTTTTGCGTGCAATTTAGATGCATGTGGGGCTTCTGGAAAGTGAGGTAAGATAAAGTATTAGAAATGTACATCTACAGCTTGGCAGAGAGTTGGTGGTTTTAGAATTGCAAAACATCAGTCAATAGGCTGTGTAGAGAAACCCCAAAGTGAGTCAGACCACTGGGGGCGTATGAACAGAGTAACCAAAAAAAAAAA